>NC_061511.1:230644267-230737354 GCF_022539505.1 Lolium rigidum | reverse complement strand
GGAAGATATTCTCCAAGTCATTTAGTCTAGGTTTTAGTTTAGGAGCAAAATTGTAATCTTTATTTTCATTTCTGTTCATTATTCATCCATTCTTGTATCAAGAATATTGTAAAGACTTTGTAATCTGTGTTGTGATATCAATAAAGCCCAAGTTTTTGTTTATGAACTTTTGCTTTATGAAATATTTATATTCTGGAATAAATATTGTATTTATTATTCACTTTGAACTTCAAAGTTGTTTGAATTCATAAGTTGTGTTTTAAATTATGAATTCTACTTTTATATTGTTCAATGCTTATTGTTAAATGTATTAACACTTGTCAAATGAAATCAATTCCCCAAATCAACAAGATACAAAAGAGATCATGTCGAAATTTCCCTAACTCACATTGCCTAACCCTAAGTGCAAAATGAGAGAGAACCTCGATCCCTCTTAGGTTTAGTTGCAATAAGGCGCGAAAATTTCCCCCGTTTTGCAATGAAATGCACATCCCATTTCTAAATCTACCCTTCGTTGTTCCTATGTTCTGGGTTATTACACACAGGCGGCCCTCCGTCGCGACGATGACGAGGGGGAGTTCCCCGGCATGAACTTCATGGTCGGCCGTTCCGTCGACGAAGACTACCGGCATATCGCGATCGACCCACGGCAGGTGGCGGTGTGGTCCTCCAGGGACCACGGTGCCAACTTCGTCGACCTCGACGGGCCTTCCGAGCTGCCGGCGCCAAAGGAGGAGAAGGCTGACGAGGAGGAGGCCGACGATGATGACAACTAGTCCTTCGGGGCATCCAGCGACGATGGCGACGACTTGGACTTCAACGCCTTCGACTCCCGGCACCGCTGGATGTTTTTTTTAGTTTTTAAGTTTAAATTTGTACAAATTTCGTTCTACCGGGGCCACCGGTTTGGGGGCACCGGTGTGGGAGCAGCATCCCCAAATAGAGAATGCAGTACCGGCGCCCCCAATACGGCAGTACCGATGCCCCTGTCGACGCCTATTTGCGAGCATTGTCGCACATCGTCCACGCCGACACATCCATTTCCCAAATTTGGTGAACGGATGGGACGGGGCGGAGGAGTCGGTCTGCTTGGGTCGTCCTGCTGGAGCGTGCTCGGCCATTCCGTCTGTCTACGCGAACCTACTCAGACACGCTCGGACCAGATTCAGCGGTCACTCGGCGCAACCACGAAGACGCAAACTCGATGCATATTTGGGATCTGCGGACAGCACGGTCACTGTTCATCGAGCCGTTGGGGCCTGATCCAAAACGCATTTTTTGAGTCGTTGGAGATGGCCTGAGTCAAAACTCCAATAACAGGGCCACCACTGTCACGCCCACGGATCCAGCGACACGGAGCCATCCAGAAAACAAGGCAACGAGTAAAACCCAACTGCAATGAGACGAAATCTAATTTTCTACTTCGATCCGTAGTACAGTTGCTCTCATCTATAGCTAGGTAGCTGCTGGGTGGTCGGCCACGGAAGCGCACGGGTGCCGGCGTGAGCTTCGACGGCATGGCCCACTGCCTCAACGCCTGGCTAACGGAGCGGGCCTGACCTCCTAACGTGCCGCCAGTCAGAGCGGCGGCAGGCCTTGCCGCCACAAGGAACGGCGGCAGCTGCCACATGTCGCCTGGCACGTCCTGCCGCCATAGGAAGGTGGTCTCTTTTGTCAATTTTTTTCGCAGGTGGTCTTTTCTCACAATTCGTTGGGGCATGTGGTCCTTTTCGGCAAAAATTCCCACTGGGCAGCAGTCATGGTCGCCGCCGTCTGGAGAAACGATGACCTCGGTGACCTTCCCGCGCTCGCGACGCCACAGCAGCAGCTCGCTGATACGTCTCCGACGTATCGATAATTTCTTATGTTCTATGCCATATTATTGATGATACCTACATGTTTTATGCACACTTTATGTCATATTCGTGCATTTTCTGGAACTAACCTATTAACAAGATGCCGAAGTGCCGGTTCTCGTTTCTCGCTGTTTTTGGTTTCGAAATCCTAGTAACGAAATATTCTCGGAATTGGACGAAACAAAGACCCGAGGGCCTATTTTTCCACGGAGCTTCCGAAGACCGAAGAACATACGAAGTGGGGCCACGAGGTGGCGACACCACAAGGCGGCGCGGCCCGGGGGGCCCGCGCCGCCTATGGTGTGGCCCCTCGTCGGGCCCCGACTCCGCCCTTCCGCCTACTTAAAGCCTCCGTCGCGAAACCCACGATGCGAAAAACCACGATACGGAAAACCTTACGAGACGCCGCCGCCGATCCCATCTCGGGGGATTCGGGAGATCTCCTCCGGCACCCGCCGGAGAGGGGATTCATCTCCCGGAGGACTCTACACCGCCATGGTCGCCTCCGGAGTGATGAGTGAGTAGTTCACCCCTGGACTATGGGTCCATAGCGGTAGCTAGATGGTTGTCTTCTCCTCATTGTGCTTCATTGTTGGATCTTGTGAGCTGCCTAACATGATCAAGATCATCTATCCGTAATACTCTATGTTGTGTTTGTCGGGATCCGATGGATAGAGAATACCATGTCATGTTAATTATCAAGTTATTACATATGTGTTGTTTATGATCTTGCATGCTCTCCGTTACTAGTAGAGGCTCTGGCCAAGTTTTTACTCTTAACTCCAAGAGGGAGTATTTATGCTCGATAGTGGGTTCATGCCCGCATTGACACTCGGGACGAAGTGATGAAAGTTCTAAGGTTGTGTTGTGCTTGTTGCCACTAGGGATAAAACATTGGCGCTATGTCCGAGGATGTAGTTGTTGATTACATTACGCACCATACTTAATGCAATTGTCCATTGCTTTGCAACTTAATACTGGAAGGGGTTCGGACGATAACCTCGAAGGTGGACTTTTTAGGCATAGATGCGGTTGGATGGCGGTCTATGTACTTTGTCGTAATGCCCAATTAAATCTCACTATACTTATCATGTCATGTATGTGCATTGTTATGCCCTCTCTATTTGTCAATTGCCCGATCGTAATTTGTTCACCCAACATGCTTTTATCTTATGGGAGAGACACCTCTAGTGAACTGTGGACCCCGGTCCATTCTTTAATACTGAAGTACAAATCTGTCTGCAATACTTGTTTTTACTATTTTCTCTGCAAACAATCATCTTCCACACAATACGGTTAATCCTTTGTTACAGCAAGCCGGTGAGATTGACAACCTCATCTGTTTCGTTGGGGCAAAGTACTTTGGTTGTGTTGTGCAGGTTCCACGTTGGCGCCGGAATCTCCGGTGTTGCGCCGCACTACATCCCGCCGCAATCAACCTTCAACGTGCTTCTTGGCTCCTCCTGGTTCGATAAACCTTGGTTTCTTTCGAGGGAAAACTTGCTGCTGTGCGCATCATACCTTCCTCTTGGGGTTGCCCAACGAACGTGTGAAATACACGCCATCAAGCATATTTTCCGGCGCCGTTGCCGGGGAGATCAAGACACGCTGCAAGGGGAGTCTCCACTTCCCAATCTCTTTACTTTGTTTTTGTCTTGCTTTATTTTATTTACTACTTTGTTTGCTGCATTATATCAAAACACAAAAAAATTAGTTGCTAGCTTTACTTTATTTGCTATCTTGTTTGCTATATCAAAAACACAAAAAAATTAGTTACTTGCATTTACTTTACTTATTTCATCATGTTTCCTTTTAATTTTACCACAAAGAACATACCTGGTAGGACGCGGGTCTATCATTGGGAGAAACAATATAGAAGAATTTTTCACCCATGTTAATACCATTGAAGATTTTGAAGATAGACACTTGGTAGACCTTGCTCCCACTTATGAAATTGCTGCTTCTTGCTTTAGTTCGCTCGTTGGAAACTAAATTTGTTAATCTAAATCCTATAATCCAACACATGTTTCTTACACTTGGTGATATGGAAGAAGGGGAAAAGAAAGATTTTGTTTTAGAAACCCTTCTTAGAGAATTTGGTGGTCTAGCAAGAGAGGCTAGAAAGGTCTTTGCTAAATTTAATATGCTTGGTTCTCATACTAATTTTGTTGGTCTCCTTGAAAAGATGGACATGGATAGAATAAGATACACTAATAATATTGATGATGGTGGGGAGATCAAAGCACCCATACCATGTAAACTCCTAGCTATGAATGATGCACTAGAACATAACTATGCTTGGCTTGTTCCTGAAAATTTGTTCGATGAGAGTAGCAAGCCCAAGACTAATGAGAAGGGAGACGCTGAAACTTATGTATCCAATATACTATGCATGGTTGAGAAAACTCCAAACCCCGCTGTAGGTGCACCACCCTTCGATAACACTTGAGTTACACTTTCTGCGCCTAGCTGAAAGGCGTTAAAGAAAAGCGCTTATGGGAGACAACCCATGTTTTTACTACAGTATTATTGTTTTATATTTGTGTCTTGGAAGTTGTTTACTACTGTAGCAACCTCTCCTTATCTTAGTTTTGAGTTTTGTTGTGCCAAGTAAAGTCTTTGATAGAAAAGTAAGTACTAGATTTGGATTACTGCGCAGTTCCAGATTTCTTTGCTGTCACGAATCTGGGTCTATCTCCCTGTAGGTAGCTCAGAAAATTAAGCCAATTTACGAGCATGATCCTCAGATATGTACGCAACTTTCATTCAATTTGAGCATTTTCGTTTGAGCAAGTCTGGTGGCCTAATAAAATCCATCTTTACGGACTGTTCTGTTTTGACAGATTCTGTCTTTTATTTCGCATTGCCTCTTTTGCTATGTTGGATGAATTTCTTTGATCCACTAATGTCCAGTAGCTTTATGCAATGTCCAGAAGTGTTAAGAATGATTGTGTCACCTCTGAACATGTTAATTTTTATTATGCACTAACTCTCTAATGAGTTGTTTCGAGTTTGGTGTGGAGGAAGTTTTCAAGGATCAAGAGAGGAGTATGATGCAATATGATCAAGGAGAGTGAAAGCTCTAAGCTTGGGGATGCCCCGGTGGTTCACCCCTGCATATTCTAAGAAGACTCAAGCGTCTAAGCTTGGGGATGCCCAAGGCATCCCCTTCTTCATCGACAACATTATCAGGTTCCTCCCCTGAAACTATATTTTTATTCCGTCACATCTTATGCATTTTGCTTGGAGCGTCGGTTTGTTTTTGTTTTTTGTTTTGTTTGAATAAAATGGATCCTAGCATTCACTTTATGGGAGAGAGACACTCTCCGCTGTAGCATATGGACAAATATGTCCTTAGGCTCTACTCATAGTATTCATGGCGAAGTTCTTCTTCGTTAAATTGTTATATGGTTGGAATTGGAAAATGCTACATGTAGTAACTCTAAAATGTCTTGGATAATTTGATACTTGGCAATTGTTGTGCTCATGTTTAATCTCTTGCATCATATACTTTGCACCCATTAATGAAGAAATACTTAGAGCTTGCTAATTTGGTTTGCATATTTGGTTTCTCTAGAGTCTAGATAACATCTAGTATTGAGTTTTGAACAACAAGGAAGACGGTATGGAGTCTTATAATGTTTACCATATGTCTTTTATGTGAGTTTTGTCTGTACCGTTCATCCTTGTGTTTGTTTCAAATAACCTTGCTAGCCTAAACCTTGTATCGAGAGGGAATACTTCTCATGCATCCAAAATTCTTGAGCCAACCACTATGCCATTTGTGTCCACCATACCTACCTACTATATGGTATTTATCCGCCATTCCAAAGTAAATTGCTTGAGTGCTACCTTTAAAATTCCATCATTCACCTTTGCAATATATAGCTCATGGGACAAATAGCTTAAAAACTATTGTGGTATTGAATATGTACTTATGCACTTTATCTCTTATTAAGTTGCTTGTTGAGTGATAACCATGTTTCTGGGGACGCCATCAACTATTCTTTGTTGGATATCATGTGAGTTGCTATGCATGTCCGTCTTGTCTGAAGTAAGAGAGATCTACCACCTTCATGGTTGGAGCATGCATATTGTTAGAGAAGAACTTTGGGCCGCTAACTAAAGCCATGATTCATGGTGGAAGTTTCAGTTTGGACATATATCCTCAATCTCATATGAGAATAATAATTGTTGCCACATGCTTATGCATTAAAGAGGAGTCCATTATCTGTTGTCCATGTTGTCCCGGTATGGATGTCTAAGTTGAGAATAATCAAAAGCGAGAAATCCAAAATGCGAGCTTTCTCCTTAGACCTTTGTACAGGCGGCATGGAGGTACCCCATTGTGACACTTGGTCAAAACATGTGCATTGCAAAGATCCGGTAGTCCAAGTTAATTAGGACAAGGTGCGGGCACTATTAGTATACTATGCATGAGACTTGCAACTTGTAAGATATAATGTACATAACTCATATGCTTTATTACTACCGTTGATAAAATTGTTTCATGTTTTCAAAATAAAAGCTCTAGCACAAATATAGAAATCGATGCTTTCCTCTTTGAAGGACCATTCTCTTTACTTTTATGTTGAGTCAGTTCACCTATTTCTCTCCACCTCAAGAAGCAAACACTTGTGTGAACTGTGCATTGATTCCTACATACTTGCATATTGTACTTGTTATATTACTCTATGTTGACAATTATCCATGAGATATGCATGTTACAAGTTGAAAGCAACCGCTGAAACTTAATCTTCCTTTGTGTTGCTTCAATACCTTTACTTTGATTTATTGCTTTATGAGTTAACTCTTATGCAAGACTTATTAATACTTGTCTTGAAGTACTATTCATGAAAAGTCTTTGCTTTATGATTCACTTGTTTACTCATGTCATTACCATTGTTTTGATCGCTGCATCTACTACATATGTTTACAAATAGTATGATCAAGGTTATGATGGCATATCACTTCGAGAAATTATCTTTGTTATCGTTTTACCTGCTCGGGACGAGCAGTAACTAAGCTTGGGGATGCTTGATACGTCTCCGACGTATCGATAATTTCTTATGTTCTATGCCATATTATTGATGATACCTACATGTTTTATGCACACTTTATGTCATATTCGTGCATTTTCCGGAACTAACCTATTAACAAGATGCCGAAGTGCCGGCTCTCGTTTTCTGCTGTTTTTGGTTTCGAAATCCTAGTAACGAAATATTCTCGGAATTGGACGAAACAAAGACCCAGGGGCCTATTTTTCCACGGAGCTTCCGAAGACCGAAGAACATACGAAGTGGGGCCACGAGGTGGCAACACCACAAGGCGGCGCGGCCCGGGGGGCCCGCGCCGCCTATGGTGTGGCCCCCTCGTCGAGCCCCCGACTCTGCCCTTCCGCCTACTTAAAGCCTCCGTCGCGAAACCCCTGATGCGAAAAACCACGATACGGAAAACCTTACTGAGACGCCGCCGCCGCCGATCCCATCTCGGGGGATTCTGGAGATCTCCTCCGGCCCCCTGCCGGAGAGGGGATTCATCTCCCGGAGGACTCTACACCGCCATGGTCGCCTCCGGAGTGATGAGTGAGTAGTTCACCCCTGGACTATGGGTCCATAGCAGTAGCTAGATGGTTGTCTTCTCCTCATTGTGCTTCATTGTTGGATCTTGTGAGCTGCCTAACATGATCAAGATCATCTATCCGTAATACTCTATGTTGTGTTTGTCGGGATCCGATGGATAGAGAATACCATGTCATGTTAATTATCAAGTTATTACATATGTGTTGTTTATGATCTTGCATGCTCTCCGTTACTAGTAGAGGCTCGGCCAAGTTTTTACTCTTAACTTCAAGAGGGAGTATTTATGCTCGATAGTGGGTTCATGCCCGCATTGACACCGGGACAATGGATGAAAGTTCTAAGGTTGTGTTGTGCTCGTTGCCACTAGGGATAAAACATTGGCGCTATGTCCGAGGATGTAGTTGTTGATTACATTACGCACCATACTTAATGCAATTGTCCGTTGCTTTGCAACTTAATACCTGGAAGGGGTTCGGACGATAACCTGAAGGTGGACTTTTTAGGCATAGATGCGGTTGGATGGCGGTCTATGTACTTTGTCGTAATGCCCAATTAAATCTCACTATACTTATCATGTCATGTATGTGCATTGTTATGCCCTCTCTATTTGTCAATTGCCCGACCGTAATTTGTTCACCCAACATGCTTTTATCTTATGGGAGAGACACCTCTAGTGAACTGTGGACCCCGGTCCATTCTTTAATACTCGAAGTACAAATCTGCTGCAATACTTGTTTTTACTATTTTCTCTGCAAACAATCATCTTCCACACAATACGGTTAATCCTTTGTTACAAACAAGCCGGTGAGATTGACAACCTCACTGTTTCGTTGGGGCAAAGTACTTTGGTTGTGTTGTGCAGGTTCCACGTTGGCGCCGGAATCTCTGGTGTTGCGCGGCACTACATCCCGCCGCCATCAACCTTCAACGTGCTTCTTGGCTCCTCCTGGTTCGATAAACCTTGGTTTCTTTCTGAGGGAAAACTTGCTGCTGTGCGCATCATACCTTCCTCTTGGGGTTGCCCAACGAACGTGTGAAATACACGCCATCACTCGCCGGCGATGGCCTCTCCGAGCTCACAACGTCGCAGCAGCTCGCCGGCGACGGCCTCCCCTCACTCGCGACGCCGCAGCAGCTCGCCGGCGACGGCCTCCCCTCGCTCGCGACGCCGCAGCAGCTTTCGGCGCTCGAGTCGCCGCGAGCAGCGAGCTCGCCGGCGACGGCCTCCCCTCGCTTGCGACGCCGCAGCGAGCTTTTCCGCGCCCGAGTCGCCGCAGCGAGCGGCTCGCCGGCGACGGCCGCCCCACGCCCAAGTCGCCGCAGAGCGGCTCGCCGGCGACCGCCGCCCCGCGCTCGCTACGCCGCCGCAGCTCGCCGGCGACGGCCGCCCTCGGTCGCGACGCCGCAGCAGCTTTCCGGCGACAGCCTCCCCGCGCCCGAGTCGCCGCAGCGAGTAGCTTTCCGGCGACGGCCTCCCCGCGCCCGCGACGCCGCAGCGAGCTCGCCGGCGACCGCCTCCCGAGCTGGTCGCGGTTCTGCCGGAGCGCGCTGCTAGCTCTCCTCACGGGGCAAGAAGAGAACAGTGCTGGAATATGGGAAAAAAATAATTCACGTTGCCAGGTGTCAGCTCCCACACTGGGTCCAGCCATTTATTTCTTTTCTTAACGGGAGAAAACGGCCGTTCGGCCTACTCAGCACTGACAGTGGGCCTTCATCCCTTAAACTGCTATCAGACGTTCGTTTGCGTGATTTGTTACTGGTCGCCTCAAAAGTTGTAATTTTTAGCAAAAAATTTCAAGAATGGTACTAACCTGTAACCAGTGTCCCAATTGTGGTAGATTTATGTAATTTACTCATTTCTGTGTGAACTCTGTTTAAATGTTACTGTAATGTAGTTCATTCCCTCTGGTTACTTGACCGCTTTTCTTAAGTGTAAACTACTTTTTTTAGCATCATTTATTTACTGCAATCTCTATTGTTACTACTTATTTATTAAGGTAAAACGGTGCTGCATTTCAGCCACTGATAACTTGGCTAACTTAGAGAAGTCATACGCCAAAGAGAGAGCCTCCGTGCATGCTAGAGCTTCAAGGGATGGTGGATCGGTGACTCTTGGAATGACGATAGTCGAGGATCCCAGGTACTGACCCTCTTTATCTCTAATAACAACAGCACCTGATACCTTTCCATCGATTTTCAGAACTGCACCATCGACATTAGCTTTCACTAGATCATCACTTTTGTTTTTTTAAGGGGACACTAGATCATCACTTTTGTTTTTTTTAAGGGGACACTAGATCATCACTTGGCCACTTGGGGATTCATTTTTTTGGGACATTGCTAGTCGTTGTTGGGGTATTAGATAATGGATGGAGGCCTTGGCTTCGAAACAAGAGCTAGGTACCATCTTAGTAATAAAGGGGGGAAATTCCAGCCCATTAATGAGATATCGGGCCGGGCTTATTTTCAATTTGCTCGATCTCGTTCGCAAATTCCAATTTCCAACCCTCGTCCAATTATTAAGAAAAAAAATCCCAACTGTCGTCTCGCCGGCCGCGCGTACTCCGATTCCGCCGCGAGTCCGTCCGGCCACCGCCCCCACCCTGAGCTCAGTATACAAACTTACAAAGTGGTTCCAGCTTCGATGCGGAATCGTCTATCCAATCACGGCAGCCGAGAGCCAACTCGAAGCGCCTCCATCGCATCTCTACTCGCCGCGTGGCCGGAGTGAGCTCCCTCATGGCCTGGCGGCGTCGTCTAGACCGTCTCCTGCGCCGGCGGCCGAAGGCGGCGCCCGGAGAAGACCGGATCAGCGCCCTCCCCGACGACCTCCTCCTCCTCGTCCTGCGCCGCCTCGACACCCGCGCGGCGCTCGGCACCGGGGTGCTCTCCAGGCGCTGGGCCGGCCTCCCTCGCGAGCTCCCCGCCCTCGATCTCAGGGTCAGCGACGTGCTCCCGCCGCGCTACCAACGGTGGCTCCTCCGCCACCGCGACATCTACAGCAAGGGGACCTTCGTCTTGTACAGGCGCCGCCTCGCGCAGCACGAGTTCATGCCCAACATGACACGGTACGAGCGCCGCGCCATGCGCGCCTTCACCAGATCCGTCGAAGGCCTCTTGGCCGCCGGAGTTCGCCGGAGGATCAGCAGGCTGAGGCTCGAGTTCTTCACCACCCGCAACACCGGCTGCATCGACCGGTTGATCTCTCATGCCATGGATGATTGGGGCGTCGACGACCTCGAGGTCATCGCCAGGCCAACCTTCTACCAGCAGACCGTGCACACCTTCCCTAGCCATGGCCTCTGCGATGAGCCTGGCGCGTCACGCCTGCGAAGCCTCAAGCTTGGGTGCTGTGTGATCCCTCGACGGCTGCACAGGTACGGCGCGCTCACTAAGCTCGTCCTGCAAGACGTAGCTGAGTCGCCGCCATCTGCTTACGAAAATGTCTTGTACTCGTGCCCCCAGCTGCAGGTGGTGCACCTCAACTCCTGTCACTGCGACCGGGAGGCGGTCATGCTTTTGGATGCCCCCGAGTCGCAGATCAGGGAGCTCGTCGTGGACAATTGTGTGATCGGAACGGTATGGCTGAGGGATCTTCCCAACCTGGAGCAGCTGGCCTCCATGGGCACAAGACTCTGCATCGAGTCCGACGACTCAGTTCCAAGCCTCAGGCAATGGCACCTCACCCGCCGCCACGGCATCGAAGTGGAAGGGTTTCGCCAGTTGTTCCGGCGGCACCTGGAGCTTAACCCATTTGTTGAGCACACCCGGGACATTACCGACCTGATCATCCGGTTCACCGGCCCCGACAGATGGATCGTGCCGTCTAGCTCGCCGTCGTCGCTGCTACCTAACCTGAGGCGGCTGCTCGTTGCCGACGTGCCTTCGTCCTGGGACGTCTCCTGGCCCCGTGCTCTCCTCGAGATGGCGCCTGCCCTCGAGACCTTTCACATTCACATTGCCTCTATCCCGGAGGAGCCCAACAACGAGGAAATAATATCCTGGCACCCGACTAAGCTTCGGCAGCATCGCTTGAAGGAGTTTGTGATGGCTGGTTTCCAGGGAGCCGAGAGGCAGATCTACCTTGTCAAGTTTGTCATGGAAGTATGCACAGCGTTGCGCCGCGTTGCCATGTTCAGGAATGGCCATGCTCAGGACAAGGGGCACTGGGACTGGGAGATGGTGACACAGCAGCACTCATGGACCCAGGAGGAGAAGGACGCCACGCTCAACCAGATTATGGGCGCGGTATCTTCCGCAGCCGCAGCTCCAGTTCAAGTGGTTTTAGGCTGATCCTCGTGTGTTTGGGCCTGTCTTGCGATCCCCTCCTAATGTACTACTCCATATCCCTGTTTTACTAGCTCTAACTTGTAGCATAGTAATGTATTCCATGTCCCTGTTTTATTTGATGAAATGTATAATGTGTTGCTCAAATAATGTTTTCGCTGGCTGTTCATCCAAAATGTTATTACGAAGTTATTTGCATCAACCTTTAGAAGTTTGGAAATATCAGATAACTTTAAGAGGAGTAAAATCAATGCACTCCTTTCTTATATTTTAAGAACCTATGAACATGTCATGTTGATTTTCATCCTTGCCAGAAATTGATCAGAATACAATTGATTCTCTTCTGAAGTGTTTGACTAGCTATATTCTTATTTATTTACTAGATGAAAAAAATGACCATGTTTATGTATCAATTTGATGGGGGGAATTCTCCCCCACACCCATCCCTAGTGCTATGCATCAAAATGCAACCCCTACTTGCATCTGTACATTTTACTAGTAACTTGTTTGAAATACCGGCATTGCCCTTTGGTCACTGCGCCTTGAGCTAAGACCTTGCATCTTCTCTCACTTCCAGTGGTCTTTATTCAACAAGTATTTTTTTTCTTCAATAATAGATGATCCTCTGCCTCCAAATCAGTGAATGATAGCTTCCTGCAACTTTCTGTGGGATAAAACTCCTACCTCTGCCATGTAGATTGCAGACACCGGGTGGTGATCAGAAAGGTTGAGCTCCGCCACCTTGTCAGATGCTAACCTGATACCCTTTCCGTGTGAAAGAATCCGATCACACCTAAGACAAGTAGGCAAGATTTAATCTCGGTTCACATGACCAAGCATGAGCTACTATGAATCTTACCAGATTTATATGCAAATTGAAAGGCAGGACTATAACTAGGAGGACATCATACCATGCAGGTGTTCTTCTTGCAGATTGTGGCTCGTCACTTGCATACTATTCCGAGTTAAATTCATATTTATACGTCGGGGGAAAGCTGATCGCCCCTTCTATCCAGCCTTCAAATGTACGCCCTTTCATCAGTTCGCTTCTTAGCTGTCACAGCAAAAACATGAGCTGGATATTCTACAAGTAGTTATAAATCCACTGGGAAACCAAGTTACCTGATCATTGTCGAACAATCGATTCCAGTCCTGTCTTGAGATGAGCTCATGCGTACTTTAAAATGAAAGGTTGAGTCGGTAGTTGAGATCCCTAAACCATATAATCCTTCTGAAATTTTGGAATGGTGCAAACCATAATCTTGGGTTGCATCAGCTATACAGCAGTGGATACACTCAGATGAAATCCTGGTTGGGTGCAAACTTTTGGAGGATAGCAACGATTCCATGACACAAGTTTGCTAACTTACTTGTGGTCATGTATTCCCTTAGGCATGCACACTCCATGATTTGGGTTAAGTACTGTTCTTCGAAGGATTTCTTCAACATCTGCATTTATTTTTATTAGATTTGCGTCCTTTTCACCAGAGGTCAAATGGCAACATAAAAAGCAAAAGGGTGTCTGATATATAGACATGCTGACCTGGACTGATATTTAACCCTGGAGCATATAAGAAACAAATTTATCAGCAGCTGAATCTAGTAACAACTTATACGAGCAAGTCAATGAAACTTTCTAAGGCATGAAGTACAAACAAATCGAAAATGAATGGCAGAAAGAAAATATGATTAAGTTTGGTACTTGCCTTGTTACCAATATAACCCATCGTGCCTACACCTACTGTTGATACTCTCAAATTCTGAATGTGCTTTCTAGGACCTCTCAGAATCCATATCGAAAGATATATTCCCACCATTTGCTTGCTTATTATCCTTACAAAATATGGCCTTTTCTGTTTAACTGATCTATGATCGATACTGACATCATGGTCATGTGTCAGTAAAGTAAATGATGCACTGCCTTGAAGTAGGTGGACTCCACTATCATTAGTAGCTGGGTTATTTTCTTGTTCAATCAATGGATGAGGTTCCCCTTCACTTTCATTGTCAGGCTCACTAAGCAAGTCATCTTCCATCACAAGATAATCTGATGGATTAAACTTTGATGGTGAAGGAGGATCACTGTGACATTTATGCTTCGGCTTATATGGACATCACAAGTCATCTTCCATCACAAGATTTATCTTGTCAAGTTTGTCATGGAAGTATGCACGGCATTGCGCCATGTCGCTATGTTTAAGAATGGGGCTCAGGACAAGGGGCACTGGGAGTGGGAGATGGTGACGCACCAGCACTCATGGACCCAGGAGAAGGATGCCGGTTTTGGGCTGATCGTTTGTACCTGTCTTGCGATCCCCTCATAATGTACTCCATTGTAGAAAGGGATGCAACTCACAATGTATTGATTGAGTGCATATAGCGTTACATATATAGGCCACGTCCTCAACTATACAAGGAAGGAGGCGGGCCCAATAATCAATACAAAGATATGTATCGCTATACATAACTACAGAAGATACACATCCGGATATACAAGGATATGTATCTCAACACCCCCCGCAGTCGAAGCGTCGCCTGGTCGAACGCATAGACTGGACCGGAACTCCTCAAATGATGCCGTAGGGAGACCCTTGGTCATGATATCCGCAAATTGTTGGGAGGTGGGCACATGAAGTACTCGAATGTGTCCAAGGGCCACCTGTTCCCGAACAAAGTGGATGTCCAGCTCAATATGCTTGGTGCGGTGATGGTGGACCGGGTTGGCGGAGAGGTAGACGGCGGAGACATTGTCGCAATAGACCACGATGGCTTTGGCAACAGGACATGAGAGCTCAACGAGGAGTTGCCGCAGCCAAGAGACCTCGGCAACCGCGTTAGCAACAGCTCGGTACTCCGCTTCGGCGCTGGAGCGAGAGACCGTGGGTTGTCGCTTAGACGACCAGGAGATGAGGGAAGGTCCGAAGTAGACGCAGTAGCCAGGCGTGGAGCGACGCGTGTCGGGGCAGCCTGTCCAATCGGCGTCCGAGTAGGCGACGATGTCCGTGGCGGTGGAGGCGTGGAGGGAGAGGCCGAAGTCCATGTTGCCACGAATGTAGCGGAGGATCCGCTTGACCGCAGCCCAATGAGGATCCCGCGGAGCATGCATGTGAAGGCACACCTGCTGGGAGCGTTTTTACGGTACCCTGTACTGCACCTTGCAGTATAGAATATCTTACCGTTGATTTGATAAGGGTATGATGGACAAAATAAAAATTGAGCGCACACAAACATAAACCAAGTCTCTGGATAAGTTCCCAGGTCGTACATCTCCCTATCCCGTCTGTCCTCACGGCGCCGCCGCCGCTCGCCTCCCGTCTCTCCTCACGCCGCCGCTTGTCGAACTTGCCACAGCGTCGCCGTCGCCGCTCGTCTCCTGTCTCTCGTCACGCCGCCGCCGACGCCACTCGTCGAACTTGCTGCAGCGTCGCCGTCGTGTTCAACCTAGGCCGCAGCCGCCGTGTTCAACCCAGGCCGCCGCCGCCAGCCAGGTTGCCCGCTTGTCGACCTTGCCTGCAGCGTCGCCGCCGTGTTCAACCCAGGCCAGGTCGCCCGGTGGTCGAGCCTGCCGCAGCATCGCCGCAGGCGTGCTCCCGCTCATCGACCACGCCGTAGCCTCTCGGTGTCCTTATCCAGGAAACCTCAGCGTAAGTAAATACAAACTTACTATATCAGCAAGCTTTGTAGTTAAGATTAGAAAATTCGATGTCTATTTCATCAAGAATTCGACTCGCACCAATCCCAAGTAGATTCAATTGCTATATAAACTGAATGTACAGGTAAGTAAATACAAACTTAGAGATGAAGTTAGACTAGATGAACAAGCTTTGTAGTTAAGATTAGAAAATTCGAAGTCTATTTCATCAAGAATTCGTAATGTTGCAAACCATGTGAATAGTTTTCTTCTTTACTTTTTGCCCAGATGTTGATAAAAGCACTTGAAACTGAATGTATATGGTGATTTGTAATGTGTTGCATATACTTTCTGTCAAGTCAGAATCATTGTTAAATTGAGTATGGGCTAGGTTGTTCAGTTTAGAAGGATAATCCTGAAGCAAATTATTCAAGCACTGAATGGTACTGATATTACATTAGTTTTACTATCAGACTTGTAATAATATGCACTTTGATTCATAACTGTTGTTTACATGTGTAAATTATTCAAGCACTGAATGGTACTGATATTGAAACATGTGTTAGTTTTACTATCAGACTTGTAATAATATGGCTTTGATTCATAACTGCAGTTTACGTCATGGAGGGCATGAAGGACAATGAAGAGCACGATATGGTGATTAATGAAAGTTTTAGTAGCGAGGAAGAATGTTACAAGTACTACAATGCATATGCTAAGTCCAAGAGGTTTGGTGTTAGAAAAGAAGAGCTGACTAAGAAGCCAGGCACGGACATAGCTTTCCGCGTCTTTACGTGTGCTCTAAAGAAAGATACCGGGCAAGGAAGCACTTTGAGAAAACTAAACGAAAACGAACACCTCGGCCACTGTCGCGTTGTGGATGCAGTGCTCGGATGGAGATCGAGATGTCAATGGAAAGTGGTGAATGGTTTGTAAAAGATTTCGTGGTTGAACATAACCATCCACTCGCCATTGGTGACCAGACAACTTTCATAAGGTCTCACCGTGGGTTGAATGACGCTCAAAAGGCCGATGCCATTGAGTATGACATTGGTGGCCTTCGAACACACGAGATTATGGAAGTAATGGAGAAGTAACATGGTGGTCCCGAGAAGGTTGGTTTTGTACCTCGGGATCTCTATAATTTTTTTGCCAAGTAAGGAAAGGATTGAAGGTCGTGATGCTGAATTTTTGCTCAATTATATGGCTGCAAGACAAGAGAAAGATCCAGAATTCTTTTACAGCACAGCCCTGATAGTGAAGGGCACCTGGAAAACATATTTTGGGCAGACGCAGTGTCAAGTGTCAGATGGATTACGATGCCTTTGGTTGTGTCGTGGTCTTTGATAGCACATATCGTGTGAACAAATACAATCTTCCATTTGTCCCCTTCATTGCTGTGAACCACCATCATAGCACGACTGTGTTTGGATTTGGTATTGTGTCAGATGAGAAAACAAAATCTTACATGTGGTTGCTTGAAGCATTTTTGGAGTCAGCGCAGCAGAACCATCCTAGATCAGTAATCACCGATGGAAGCCGATGCATGAGACGTGGAAACCAAATAAATGATCCTACTTTGACAAGACACGAGTATTGCTATCATATTTGTCATATTCCGCTGGATTTGGTGATATAGTTCAGACTTATTTTTAATATTTCGTTTGAACAAATTTTCCTCTTTGATTAAAATGCCTAGCTATTTCGACAAGACATGGTTCAAACTGTATTTCAGATTGTGCAGGTTGCAACAGCATGAGCCAGCTTAAGTCTTTTTTGAGTTTCAATAAGTGTCCAGGTTTTCATGAATTAGCCTATGTTTTTTTGAACTTATGTGGACGACCTGATTCTCATGCTATTCAAATGAATATATTGTGGCATGCGTGATGTTGTTTACTAGTTATAAGTAAGCCTCCTATCATCTATAAAAACGTGTTTGGGTGTGGCAAAAGTAACAGGGATAACTATAACAGATTTCCATTGAGCTTGCAAACATGCGTTGACAAAAAAAAGTATCAAGCGATTAAGAACAATTCGTAACATCCTCAACAAACAAAATGGTGCCCTCAACAAAACGCATCCTAAAACCCACTCTTGAGCTTTACTTGTAAAATCAGATTTCCAATACAGGAACACCATCAAGAATCCCTTTGTCAACACTGTCAGCGTGTAAAAACAATATTAGAATCAAATACAATGATTTTCACTTGTGCTAGTTCTTTCTAAGCACACATAACAGGAACCAAATCAACCAGCTAACATACTAGGCTATGTAGCACTCGCAAGTGACTGAAAATTTCAATCCACAAACTGAAATACAGTTTATGATGGTATCAATTCATCTGCACAGAGCTATGGTATAATTTTACCTAAGTCATATGCTCGGATTATAGCGGCACGACCTCATCGCTATATGCTGCATGCTGCACGCTGCATCACTACTGGCGTTGGAAACTCTGCAGGGCAACAGCCGTCATCCACCAGACCTCGACGCCGTGACAAGACTGATGACCATGGAGGTTCAATGGTGACCATGGACGTAAGGCGACTCAACCCAATTTGCGGCAGGAGGAGGCGGCGCTGCAGCTGGGCGACGCCGCATTACGCAACTTCCGCCGCTCTAACTCCGCCGCCAACCATGGTCAGCCCTGTTGGCCCAGGACGCCGTCTGAGAAGAGCTGTGCCGGTGGGCTCGGCCACCTGCAGCTTCGTCGCCGCGCTCGGCAGCAACCGCCGGCGACACCGCCTCTGCCTCGGCCACCTGCAGCTTCGTCGCCGCGCTCGGCGGCAACCGCCGGCGCCACCGCCTCTGCCTCGACCCTGTACTTGACCGGCTGGGCCGCGCGGCCCTCCTAAACCTTCATGGCCGCGGATGGCTCCTGGCCGAAGATCGACCAGCTGTGCCACGGTGGTTCGTGTTGGCGACGGCCGGAACCCTAGTTCGTAGGGGCCATTCAAATCGACCGAGGAGGCGGGGATACGGGGGTCCGTGTTGGCGGCGGCCGGACCCTGGCTCGGAAGGGTGGTTCACGTCAGCGCCGCTGCTCAAGCCGGAGAGAGAGAAAAGGGGATTTTTTTGACGGGAAAGCTAGACGAACGGGGTCGGGGGTAGGAGATGGATTCTGGCTTTCTACAAATATGGATCTTCCTAAAATGCCCTCATCAACATATACTGCTGGCTCCAGAGGCGCAGGATACCTCTATACTGCTCGTGAGTTGGGCGTTAGAACTTAGGCAGTATGGTTTCATCTACACCATTCAATCTATCAATTGGATGGCCCATATTCAGCGCAGGGTACTGTAAAAGAGCTCGCTGCTGGACAGCATACTGCAGCTCGGGGCGGGTCAAGGTGAGGTACTGCAGGGCACCGACGATGGAGCGATAAAGTGACGCATCCGTGGCCAACGAACCATCCGTGGCGGAGAGCTTGGACTTCGTGTCGACAGGGCGTGGCCGCGGGTTTGCAATTAAGCATACCGGCGCGGTCCAAGAGCTCGTGGGCGTACTTGCGCTGATGAAGGAAGAAGCCGTCGGTGCGACGTACGACCTCGATGCCGAGGAAGTAGTGCAGGGGCCCCAAGTCCTTGAGGGAAAACTCAGCGCAAAGACGCTCGGCGATCTGTCGCAGGAGGTCCGTGGAGCTGGCCGTCAAGATGATGTCATCGACGTAGAGCAGCAGGTACACGGTGGTGGCGCCATTGTTGTACACAAACAGCGAGGCATCGGAGCGGGTGGAGCGGAAGCCGAGTTGGTGAAGAAACGCTGCGATGCGCTGGTACCAGGCGCGTGGGGCCTGCTTGAGCCCGTATAACGAGCGCGAGAGCAGGCACACATGGTCGGGGTGGGCGCCGTCGATGAAACCCGTGGGCTGCCGGCGAAGACCTGCTCCTCGAGATGGCCGTGAAGGAAGGCGTTGGAGACGTCCATCTGGTGCACGGGCCACGCATGGGAGACCGCGAGCTGAAGGACGGTGCAGATCGTCCCGGGCTTGACAACCGGGGCGAAGGTGTCGGTGAAGTCGACGCCGGCACGCTGGCGAAAACCACGAACCACCCACCGCGCCTTGTGACGGTCGAGAGTACCGTCCGGATGGAACTTGTGCTTGAAGACCCACTTCCCGGTGATGATGTTGGCGTGAGGGGGTCGGGGAACAAGCGTCCATGTCCGGTTCCGCCGCAGGGCGTCAAACTCGTCCCGCATGGCCGCAAGCCACTCGCGGGTCGCGGAGAGCAGCCCGGCGCAGGCGGGCAGGGGCGATGGCGTGGATGCTGAAGGCGCGAAAGTCGACGCGGTGCAGACGTACTCGTCCGAGGGGTACCGCGTGCTCGGGACGCGAATCCCTGCACGGGCGCGCGTGAGGGGCCCCGTGGCCGGTGGCGGAGGAGGCGGCGGCGGAGCCGGAGGCGAGGCGTCGCCCGGCGAGGATGGTGCGGCGCCTGAGCTGAGGCTCGAAGGCGACGCAAGCGGCGTCGAGGCAGATGAACCCGGCGAAGGGGCGTCGCCCGACGAAGACGGTGCGGCGCCCGAGCTGAGGCTCGAGGGCGACGCAGGCGGCATCGAGGCGGGCGTCAGCGCAGGTGTCGACGCGGGTGTCGGCGTGGGGTCACCCGAGACATGGCTCGAGGGTGACCCAGAGGGTGGCGAGGCAGTGCCCGAGCCAGAGCTCAAGGGCGCGGTGGAAGACGACGAGGCAGTGCCCGAGTCCGAGCTCGAGGGTACTGCAGCCGGCGGACCTGCAGGGGGTCGACGCCGGGGACCATCAGTAGTCGAAGGAGGAGTGGCGACCACCTGTCTCTGTGCAAAAGGAAAGCAATGCTCATCAAAGTACACGTACCGGGAGGTGATGACGCGGTGAGAAACCGGATCATAGCAGCGGTAGCCTTTGGTGTTAGTCGGGTAACCGAGGAAAACACACGGAACGGAACGAGGGGCGAGTTTATGAGGAGTGGTAGCGGTGATACTAGGATAACAACGACAACCGAAAATCCGAAGACCGTCGTAGGATGGAGGGGAACCGTAAAGGAGGTGATGAGGTGCATAGTTCCAGCGGGGACGACACGAACGAAGGTTGACAAGGAGGGTGGCGGTGGCTAATGCGTCGGTGCCAAAAGGTGGGGGAACATGGCTGTGGAATAGGAGTGTGCGGACACAGTCGTTGAGGGTGCGCAGGATACGCTCGGCGCGGCCGTTTTGTTGGGACGTGTATGGACAGGTTAGACGGAAAATAGTGCCGTGAGAGGAGAGTAGGGTGCGGACGGCGACATTGTCGAACTCTTTTCCGTTGTCAGTTTGTAGGGCGTGGATGGGGCGACCGAACTGGGTGGAAACATAGGCGTAGAAGGCTGTGAGAGTGGTGGCGACATCGGACTTTTTACGGAGGGGAAACGTCCACACAAAATGAGAAAAATCATCATGAATAACTAGGTAATAAAGAAGACCAGAATTACTCGGGATTGGAGAGGTCCATACATCACTATGAATTAACTCAAAAGGAAAAGACGCAACAGTGAAAGACTGACTAAAAGGAAGACGAACGTGTTTACCAAGACGACACGCTTCACAACTATGTGAAGACTGTTTAGTAGATGAAAACGAAAAATCCCTCATTATTTGGTGAAGCGTGTTGGCACTGGGATGTCCAAGACGAGCATGCCAAAGATCAACGCTCGCGGAGAGAGCACGAGGTGCGGCGCCGGGGGTGGAAGGCGACATCACCGGATACAAATCGCCGGGGCTCTCACATCGATGGAGGACCATCCGGGTGCGGGCGTCCTTAACGTAAAAACCAAAAGCGTTAAATTCAACAGATCACGCAGTTGTCACGAGAAAGAGTTTTAACAGAGACTAAATTCTGAATAAGCTGGGGAGACACAAGGACATTATTGAGAGACAGTGGTTTAGAAGTAGATGGAAAATTAGTAGAACCAATGTGAGAAATAGGAAGACCGGCGCCGTTACCGACAATGATGCGAGACTCGGTGGAAGTGGGAAAGGAATGAGAAAGGTTACCCGGATGAGCGGCCATGTGAGACGAGGCACCCGTGTCCATAAACCAGTTGCCGCCACCGGCGTAAGAGCCAGGTGCGGGCGCGGCGTGGTAGGCCGGGGCGTAAGATGGCGGCGTGGCGGTGAAGGCCGGGGCGTAGGGCGGTGTCGCGGTGAAGTGCGCCTGGTGAGTCGGCGGGCGCGGCACCGGCATGTTGTAGGCGTGGATGAGCCCCGTCCATGGGTTGTAGGCGAAGGGGTTGCTGCCGTTGGAGACCGACGACATGATGACGCGCGCGCGGGGGATGGCGACGGCGCGGGGTTGGGGAGGGAGGCGCGGCGGCGGCTGCAGGTGCGTCGGCGGCGCGGCGTGAGGAGGGGCACACGCGGCAGCGGCACAAGGGCGGCGGCGCTAGGGTTGGAGGGTGGGGCGGTGCGCGCGGGGAGAGAGGAGCGCGGCGGCTAGGTTAGGAACGGTAGGTGTCTGATACCATGTAGAAAGGGATGCAACTCACAATGTATTGATTGAGTGCATATGGCGTTACATATATAGGCCACGTCCTCAACTATACAAGGAAGGAGGCGGGCCCAATAATCAATACAAAGATATGTATCGCTATACATAATTACAGAAGATACACATCCGGATATATAAGGATATGTATCTCAACATCCATATCCCTATTTATTCGACGTAATTTATAGCATAGTAATAAATTTCATATCCCTTTTTTATTCATGTAATTTATAGCTTAACGCTCAAATAAAGTTATTGCTGGTTGTTCCATTTCTGTCATAAGCAGTGTGTGCAATGAACTGAAATGTTGTTTTTTGTTGGTTGTTCATCCAAGACAATATTAGGAAGTTGTCTGCATCGGGTTTTGGAAGTTTAAAGTGCCGGATAGCTATAGGAAAATATTGGGGTACAGTTTAAGAACCGCCCAATGCCCTTCTCTGTTACAGTTTAAGAAACCTATGAACATGCCATGTTGCTTTTCATCCTTGTCTTGCCAGAAATTGATCAGAATACAATTGATTCTCTTCTGAAGTGTTTGACTAGCTTTATTCTTATTTATTTATTCACTGGATGAAAAAAATGATCATGATTATGCATCTACACGTATCAATCTGACGGGGAAAATCCTCCCCCACACCAATCCCTAGTGCTATACATCAAACTGCACCCCCCCTACTTGCGTCTGTACATTTTACGAACTTGTTTGAAATACCAGCAGTGCCCTTTGGCCACTGCACCTTGAGCTAAGAACTTGCATCTTCTCTCACATTCCAGTGGTCTTTATTCAACAAGTACTTTTTTCGTCAATAATATATGATCCTCGGCCACCAAATCAGTGAATGTTTGCTTCCTGCAACTTTCTTTGGGCTAAAACTTCAACCTCTGCGATGTAGATTGCAGACACCGGGCGGTGATCAGAAAGGTTGAGCTCCGCCATCTTGTAAGAAGCTAACCTGATACCCTTTCCGTGTGAAAGAATCCGATCACACCTAGACAAGTAGACAAGATTTAATCTCGGTTCACATGACAAAGCATGAGGTACTATGAATCTTATCAGAATTATATGCAAATTGAAATGCAGGACCATAACTAGGAGAACATCATACCATGCAGGTGTTCTTCTTGCAGATTTTGGCTCGTCACTTGCATACTTTTCCGAGTTAAATTCATACTTATACGTTGGGGGGAAGTTGATCACCTCTTCTATCCAGCCATCAAATGTACGCCCTTTCATCAGTTCGCTTCTTAGCTGTCACAGCAAAAGCATAAGCTGGATATTCTACAAGTAGTTATGGATGTACTTGGCAACCAAGTTACCTGATCATTCTCGAACAATCCATCCCAGTCCTCTCTTGAGATGAGTTCATGTGTACTTTCAAATGAAAGGTTGAGTCGGTAGTTGAGATCCCCAAACCATATAATCCTTCTGAAATTTTGGAATGGCTGTATATAAGCAATTAAGAAAATGGTTGAATATAGCATATGCAAAGCATAATCTTGGGTTGCATCGGCTATACCGCAATGGATATACTCAGATGAAATCCTGATTAAGTGCAAACTTTTGGAGGATAGCAAAGATTCCGATGACATAAATTTGCTAACTTACTCGTGGTCATATATTCCCTTAGGCATGCACTTTCTATGATCTGGATTAAATACTGTTCTTCGAAGGATTTCTTGAACATCTGCATTTCTCTTTATTAGATTTCCATCCTTTTCACCAGAGGTCAAATGGCAACATACAAAGCAAAAGGGTGTCTGATATATAGACATGCTGACTGATATTGAACCCTGGAGCATAGAAGAAACAAATTTCTCAGCAGCTGTAACAACTGATATGAGCAAGTCAAAGCAACGAAATCTGAGGCATGAAGTACAAACAAATCCAAAATGAATGACAGAAAGAAAATAAGATTAATTTTGGTACTTGCCTTGTTACCAATATAACCCATCGCGCCTACACCTACAGTTGATACTCTCAAATTTCGAATGTGCTTTCTAAGGCCTCTCCGAACCCATATCGAAAGATATATTCCCACCATTTGCTTGCTTATTATCCTTACAAAATATGGCCTTTTCTGTTTAACTACTCTATGATCGGTACTGACATCATGGTCTAAATCACCTTCTGGAAAACCATTAGAATTATCATGTGTCAGTGAAGTAACTGATGCACCGTCTTGAAGTAGATGGACTCCACTATCATTAGTAGCTAGGTTATTGTCTTGTTCAATTAATGGATGAAGTTCCCCTTCACTTTCATTGTCAGCCTCACTAAGCAAGTCATCTTCCATCACAAGATAATCTGATGGATTAAACTTTGATGGTGAAGGAGGATCACCGTGACATTTCTTATTCAAAGTTTCACGAATGATGTTTTCCCATACTGCAACTGGATAGTCGTCTTCAGCACCGAATATATTCCCAGCATTTAGTGGAACAATTTCTTGAAATCTGAAAGATGGTCATAAATTTCATGGTAAATAGAAACTCAAAGGTATGTTTGTTGCCAGTGGCTTTATTTAAGAAAAGTAAGACCATGGGTCTTTAATCTAGAAACAGCATTAGTGCCGACAGAGAATAAACAGCTAACACGTCACATCATAGCCAGATAATAAGCTAATGTGTGATAAGGATCACGTCAATTTTCAAGAAACTTAGCATTGCCATCAGATAACTAAAATAATCAAATGTGTTTCCAATGGATGATCTAGAAACAGTTTTGAAGTTTTCCAAGATTGCAACTCTGATGGCAGATTGTGATTACTCATTTTATATGGATCTGTGCCACATAACTTCTTCCACCATAAGAAATGAAGACTCATGCAATTGAAAGATTTATAGCAGCGATTTACCCAAGAACATAAATATCAGCTGGCTCCTCCATCGCCAGCCATTCTTGAATGTTCAAGTCAGTGGGTGGAACTCTGCCTCCAACATTCCATGTCCCTACGAAAATCCTGCATATAAAAACCTGGTAAGTTGGAAGCAACACACGCGATAGGAAAATACTGTCAAGAACATGACTAAGACCAAAGAGGGGAGCAATCTATATGACTATACCTGAGTTCTGTGGCATCAATATATTGAGCAAGAGGTGTTGCTGCTTTGCATATTCTGTCCGCGTAAGGGACATCCTTCATTTGAATACCTACAGATTATAGTTCGTTAGAATATAAAGCAAGAACCCATGCTTTATCAAACAGGTGTTTCTGTCAGCATATAAAACCACAAGTCAAACCAATGCCTTACAAACAGGCGCTTGCTGTAACAAAACTGGGCTTTCGAGCAAGTCGAAACACAGATTGAAAGGCATACAAGTGCTTGGTAGTTTCCTTCTATAGTGTTTATATTAATTATCGTGCATGAGTTGCTTTTGAAGTATTTATTAGCATAAGTGGGAAACCAAAATGCACTATTTTGTTATAACAGTACAGAATCAAGAAGCATCATTGCCCCAGAGAAACTATAATTCAAGACTGCGATCTCTGATATGCAATTGGTTCCAAAAAGAAGTTGCCGCATCTATGTTCAAGGAACCAAGGAATAATTATGTAATCAAACTAGCATATTTTCTTCCCCCAGGTAGTGTTTTTATCACCACTGCTAAAATGCCTATTTCCTGGTCTGGATATCAAATATATAGAAGAAAACTGAACTTTCCCAACAACTAGATATGCAGCTCGTTGCAACCCCAAAAATGGTACAATATTGAAATTACCGATCGTGCCTGCACCAAGTCCATGTAATCTCCTGTCTTCATCATACAGGTTGTGTTCGCGACAACACTTGTCTGTGCAATTGGAGCAAGGTAGTAGTCAGAATAATTATGACCATCCATATCAATCTGCAAATTTAAGCTAAAGATCCCATGTAGAACTGCGTGATTCCTACTGAACACAATGTGGTTCTCCTATTTTTATAAAATGATCGCATGTACAACTTCGTGTACAGCGTGAAGGGAGACTCGGCATATTAACAACATTCCTTACTATCTTGTATTCTTGTTCCATTTTCCCCCCTCAAAAGGAAGTCAGACAAGACCTGAACAAGCAACGACAGGAAAAGGAGGTATTCCAAAGTGGCCTGCCTTTTCCTCCTCAACTCGCTTGCTCCTCTCATTTGCTAACCTTTTTCTCCCAAGCAGGATTTGGAACGAAACAAAAAGGTATCAGGAATCTCGAATCCTCAAACTCATCGACCTAACCTTTCTTTTCCCTTAAAAACGTCAAATCTAGCAAAAGAATTGGGTGGTCTGCAGGAAGTAGTAGTAGACAGACATCACAGTGGAGGTCTCTGTCAGAGAGATGACCGGCACGGCACCCATACCATGCTCGAATTGAATTGGTGGTACTCGTATTAGCAAGACTTCAAGGGCATGAACTCCCACAGGAGTGCAAGCAATAACCAATTTGACTATACAAAAAAGGTCAACATGAATAATGTTATTCGGATAGAGAAGCTAATAGTTATCCAGTGCGAGAATTCTCTGATCATGTTGTGAAGAAGAAAAAGTTCAGTTGGAAAGTCTGCGGCTGCAAAATTTGCAATGTGGTGGTCTGCATTGTGTTCCCATCACAGCCTAGCACTGAAATTTCCACACCAAAATCCCCTCCTTTTAGCTCAGTACTGATCGGATCGAATCAGGCAGTCCATGCGCAGAAACGGGAGGGGATGGTGGAAAGAGCGAGATGGCGAAGTGAAGCTGCTGACCTTGGTGGTCGGGCTCGTCGTCGTCCTCGTCGGCGCTGAAGTCGGAGTCGCCGGACCCGGCGCCGACGTTGAGCCACTTGCGCAGCACCACCCTGCGCCACAGCCGCCCGCAGTCCGCGCCGCCGCAGCAGCACAGCATCGTCTCCGCCCAGCTCCGCATCACCTCCTTCCAAAACACAAACGCAAAAAAGTCAGCAATCTGATCCGAGGAGAACTCGACTGAAATCACAAACAGCTTACAGCTACCTGCTGCTGCTGCTGCTGCTGCTGACACCTGCCCGACGGAGCAGCCGCCATGGCTGCCTCATCCTCCTGGTCCTGGCGAGCTAGAAACAATGGAGCCGCCTCGGAGGAGGAGGAGGAAGAGGCCATTGCCGTCCAGCCGTGGACTACTACTACTTACAGCACAAGCTCGCGATTTCTCAGGGAGTCAGGGAATAGGATGGTCTGGATTCTAGGAGTAGAGATGCTACGTCTTAATCAACGGGAGGTGTTTCTGTCGTGGACGAATTCGTGGGGCAATTGACTGCCGCATTGGCGGCGAGGATGGATGATAATTATCTGCGACACGTTCAGTTCGTCGTACTTAAACTGTTTTGCTCCTAAGCGTATCGTTATCTTTGTGAAGGTGACCCCTGCGTATTATATCCTCAAGTCCTGAACTGGCTTCGTGTGTATTTTACCATTCTTCCGCTGACATTTGTACTATCTTATGTTTACCTCTCTAAACACTGCTGTGATGTTCCCCTGTTTCACTCCTTTTTGGAGAGATTTAATATAACCGTTCAGGCTGGCGTGGCCAAGTACAAAAAAATACCTCTCTAAAAAGGCAAAACAAAAAACCACTTCTTCCGTCCATAAAAAGATGTTGCATATTTGGATGTATCTATACATCTAAATTTAGCCAAACTTGCGATATTCTTTTATGAATAAAGGTAATATTTTTTAGATGAAAATACGAAGAACTTGATTTTGCCCTTGTGTTCTTCGGTTTTCGTGTAAAACAGATGAAATAATATTTTGATGGAAATTTGTATGTATATGCTAAACATCTACATTCACTTATACTTTTTCCATAAATTTTGATTTGTAAAAATAAAGTTTTCATTTAAAAAAAAACAAGGTCCCTGGGGATCCAGCTTCAGAAGAGGTTTCTACGAGAATGCCTTAATGTTTCCTAGCAAGAGTGTGCTGGATCTTTGCCACTTGTGTGAATTGTTCCAAAGGATTAGTAGATTCTAATAGCGTTTTCCAAAGAAAAAGAATATCTGACCCTTAATGATTCGGCAGCATGAGGCAACCACCCCCGGGCATACTCAGGAGACATGATTAACTCAAATTAATACTTCCTGCAACAGCTTCCATGGGCCAATTAGTACAAATGGACTGTGCTATATATTTAGGGGTCATTTTTCTTATACATATGTTTTTGGTGGTACTTTTGTTTATATATGATGATGTGATGAGTGTTGACTATTAGTTTGCATTTTTGTGCACGACAAATATGGTGGAAATATCACAATTATAATGAACATTTTCTAGATCTGCAGATGGTGGGGAACCAATAATGATAGTCCATAACAGCTATACTTAATTATCTTGATATGATCACCTAGAACAGTCCAATATCTTCTTGAAAGCAGCTTGCCTAATGCCTATAACCAAAACACTTCTTTTGATTATCATCAGAAATCTGAACAATTCCGAGTGAAGAAGCAGCAATTTGACACACTAAAAAAGGAAATTGTACAATAGATGTCGGCAAGAGTCATGGCTACACGCAACACAAGTCGCAGCCAATGGGCACGGTGATGGTGAGTTGGATGGACGTGGTGGGTCACCTTATTCAGCACCCGAACCAGCAGCCTGGCTTCGCACAGAAGCATGATCCTCCAGACGAACCATATCACCCAGGATAGTTATCACTTTCAGAACGCCAGTGTTTATTTTACATCCATGTGAATCTCCCAGAAAATACCATCAAATGAGGGAGAACAGGCATCTTAAACCATCTACATAGTTAACAGCCAACACTTGAGAACTTGAGAAGATTACATGTATAAAAGGTTCCCCAGGATAAGCGACAGGTAAGTGTTAAGTGGTCTGTAAAGATCTGTGTATCCCCTCATGCAACAAAACAAGATTCTTTCCCACACCACAAAAACTGTTCGCTAGATTATTTCGCTGTCAGTCACAGGGCTCTTGCCTTAAAAGGAGAAGAAAACACATGTTAAAGTAAACAGACTTAAAAATCATCCATGCTCAAGCCTCGTGATAACAGCCGACTAATCCGATGGAGCGTCCACAACTGGAGAGGACTCTGCGCTTTTCTGGGCTTCCAAAGCTGCAAGTCGCTTGTCGAGAGCCTTGTAACGGGCGTCCACGTGGTCGTAGAGACCTTTCACCTGAACAAAAAGAATGCAATTTGAAGGTCAGATGCTTATCTTGAAGCCAACCAGAATACTGTAGAGTGGATGTGCAGACAGAGATGTTTAAGAATGCATTTATTTATAGAAATATCAAATCTTACAGCTCAGACAAGTTCGCTTATGAAAAACATCCTCAACGAAGCTTAGTTACATACTCGAAATAACATAAGAAGCCTGTCCTTATATTTAGGGCGACTTATTACCAAAAAGCTACTCCGTATATGACAACATGTCTTCATTGCATCTACCTGAATAATTTCTCAGCTTTCCTCTATGAAATTCTGCCTATTTACATGAACTACTGAACAATCCCATCACTGTGTACTGAATGAAACCACGGAAAATCAGACATGATGGACTACGCTAGTGTTCTTCATATATTTCAGTGCCGGGATATCTATTGCTCCCTCCTTCCCAAAAGTTAAGGCATGCAGATTTTTTGGTTTAACCAAGTTTATAGAAAATTATCAATATATCTACAGTACCAAATAAATCAACTCTGAAAACATATTTTATGATGATTTGGTACTATCGATATTGATAAATTTTTCTATAAACTTGGCCATACTTACAAATGTTTGAATTAGGACAAAATTAACATGCCTTGCGGAGGGAGTACTTCATCATTGATGAATTTACCACAATTTCATACTGGAAAGAAGTTATGAGAAAAACAAAAACTACCTGCATTATTGTTAATGAGACAAACACGCCAGCTTCAGGCTTTAGGTTTCTTTGAAAAAAAACATCTACGATTGTGAGCTTCAAGTTTGTGTTTACTTCGGAAAAAAAATCTATGATTGTGCAAATAAATTTTGGAACTTAGAAGACTGGTCGTGTCTATGAAATCGTAAAATGCTCACAAGCTATGCTGCATCAATGAATGCCGGTGCTCAAGTCATTTGCACAAAACTGAGCTAAACTCAACTATAATCAAGTCATGCTGTTAACACTAGAAGCATCTTCAAACTCCATTTATCATTTCCATTCTACATTGTCAGGACATTATCATCTGATAATGTGCAAGGCACTGCAGACAAATTGTTTTCACTATAGTGCATGGCCATTTCATAAGGACTCTGCCTGTGTGTATAGGATAATTATAGAGCAGTACCTGCCCATCCATCCATGATCCAGGAGGTCAAGTTGCATGAAACTACTCGTCCATTTAGACAAGACATCACAGGGGAGCTTCATAGGTAGAGCAAAAGATAACGGTTCTCTGCCAGACAATCCCCTAAACCAATTGTTTTTATGAAAAGAAATATGGCGAGTGTGCAAAGATGCAACCATTGTAGCTCAGAATACTTCTAGAATCACAGCAGGCCACAAACTACCAAACTGCCATATAGACCACTGATTTGACCAGGGCAAGATACTCATCACATGGAGTGAGACTGGAACCGTCAACAATGTCAAAACTGAGAATTGCATTGCTGGTTACAAATTACATTTTGCAGAAACTAACACCATGAGTTTCTAGACATAATAGAGGCTGCAATCAAATTGAAAGTGATAGGCCCATAGAAGCATCTATCATCACAGAAACCCCCAAATAATCAGCAGGCAATATGGCGGCCTGCAAATTCAGGCCTGGTGTGTAACATTACCGATCACAAGATATGATCTATATCCAAGCACCGTAGGCTTACAGTTTCAGGACACGCCAGTAACGCCAACAGGAACGTGATCTAGAGATAAGTAGTTTCCTCAACTTAGCGTCAGGATATAAGCAGAAACGCCACCTAGAGGAGGGTTTTCTTCTTCTCTAACCTAATCCCCCATTCCCACACGCGAGGAGCAGAACCGCGGATGCGATTGGGGCGTACGGGCTAGTACAGAATCCGAGATCTGGGGGAGGGGGAGCGTGCGGGCCAAACCTTGAGGGCGGTGGAGTCGTGGGCGAGCTTGTAGTCCTTGTAGAGGAAGTAGCCGCCGCCGGCCGCCGCGGCCGCCGCGCCAGCGAAGAAGGAGGCCAGCCTCACCCGCAGCATGAACCCCATCCTCCGTTCCTCTCCTCGCCGCCGCCGCCTCCTTGCTTCTGCTAGTTCCGCTCCGCCGCCGTCTACTCCGGTGGGGTTCCTTGCTTGTGTTGTGCGACTGCGACCGACGGACGATTCCGGCTCGACCTATCGGCCTGACACTGGGTCCCACATATCAGTGAAGTAGTCACGTTCAACCTCATTGGGCCTGGGCCACGACGAGAATGGGCCGGGCCAATTTGTTCACCGGAGAAGTTGTCTGAAAGAAGACAAAAAAAAAACTAAATCTGAAATATCCCCGCGAAGAGGATAGAGCAGCACGCGCTGACTGACCACCACGCCGCTGCTCGCTCCCAGCGAGCTCGCCTCGCCTCGCCTCGCCATGCCGCCGCCCTCCCTCCTCTCCCTCCTCCCCGCCGCCTCCGTCTCCCCGCGCACCCGCCGCCGCCGAGCCCCTGACGCGAGCCCCCGCCTCCATTCCCGCCTCTCCGTCCGCACGGCACGGGCTCCCTCGCCGCTCCGTGCGTTACCCTCCTCCGATGTGGGCGTCGGCGGCGGGGATGGAGGGGGCGAGGAGCTGCACCTGCTCGACAAGCCGTTCCCGTCCGCCTCCTCCGAAGCGGAGGACGAGCGCGAGCCGGCTCCAGCGCCGTCCACGGAACAAGTGCTCGCCTCCTACCTCAACTTCTTCCAGCTGAAGGGCGCCGACGCCAGCGAGGACACGGAATCCAACCCCAACGCCGCCGTGACCTTCCTAGAGGACGACGCTGGCGCTAGCGCGGGCGGCGGCGGGGGCGGGGTCGTCTACTACGACCCCAGGCCCGGGGACCTGGTGGTGGGCGTGGTCGTCGGGGGCGACGCGAGGGCGCTCGACGTCGACGTCGGCGCCGGGGGCGAGCCGGCGCTGATGCTGGCCAAGGAGGCGGCGCCCACGTCCCCGGACGAGTTCGGCTACCTGGCGTGCGACCTCGCGTCGAGCGAGTTCGCCGCGGAAGGCAGGGTCGGCGTGGCGGTCGGCGGCGGCGGCGTGGGAGGGAAGGTCCGGAGGGCCGGGAAGGGGAAGTGCGCGCCGGTGGTGGGCGTCGGCACGGTGGTGTTCGCGGAGGTCCTCGGCCGGACGCTTGGCGGGCGGCCGCTGCTGTCTGCGCGCAGGCTGTTCCGGCGCGTCGCGTGGCACAGAGTGAGGCAGGTCCTCTATGGCTCTCCTCTCTACTTTCGTTGGAACTCGATGAACTGCTTCATTAGCAATCGTTTGAACGTTAGTTGCGTGCTTTAGTTTGCACCGTCGGTAGTTCAGTACCGGATAGAGTTTGAACGTAGTGCAGCACTAGGTAACTTCAAACACCAATAGTAATCTCGTATGGTTTTTAGCAATGAGCACTATTGCTGTGAGAATTTGATGAGCTGGTCTATTAGCAATGATTTTGTTGTCCCTTGTATGTTTTAGTTCATTACCAGATTGTTTGAACATGGTGCAGTATCAGTCTACCAGATACTTCAAACACCACTACTTATACAGTATGCAGCACATGATTAGTATGAGGAGTAGGTCTCCAGCCCGAGTCATGACCACCGTCTTGCTGGTACCAAGCAGATTTGTCCTATACTAGCTGGCCTATCTAGCTCGAGCTGTTAAAGCATTGTGAGGTATGTTGCTTGCAACGCTAATATGTACTAACATAGCTTCCTCCTAGATTTGGGGCCGGCCATCTGGGGGCACGCCAATGAGGGTATTCGCCCCTAAAATGGCGGTTGCATGTGCTGGCGTTGTTGCCCGACAGCATTACGTGGGCGCCGGTGGTAATGCTCTTAGCACCTGGTACACTCGGCAAAGCTCCTAGATTTTTTTAGAGGACATAAATCTCTTGCCTTTGGTTGCCGTGAGGCCGTCCCTTTACGCACTCGGGAAAATATAGACAACAACTTTTCTTATCGAGACAATCAGTACTCTTTATTTAGGAGAACAACAACTTTAACCAGTGTACCGCTGATTTAAGCTGGGCACACACAATAGTAGTAGATAATTTAAAAATTATAGTTTAAGCGATGTATCCGCATAGGCGATCGAGCAGCGGAGGCACGCCATCGATTGAGGCCTTAGGCCTATCCAAGGATCTTGCAAATGAGGTCACGGACGCGAGGTTTGCCGCAGATTTCGAGGATGAAGTTGACCTTGTTGGCAACATCGACGTCGGCACGAGCATTGAACTGCAAGAAGGTGTTGCATAGGCAAGTCGCGGCATTGACCGCCGGCTTCCCACGGATCCGCCGGCAGCAGAGCTCTCTACCGACCATGCCCATACTTCCTAGGCCGATATTGATGCACACTCCAAATTCAGCTACATCGCCCAGCGTGCACTGCTCGCTACTACCGGCCGGTGGCGGTGGCGATGCTACCGTCGGAGGTGGAGGTGTGGGGTGTGGCGGTGGCGATGCTTTCGTTGGAGGTGGAGGTGTGGGGTGTGTCGGTGGCGATGCTTTCGTTGGAGGTGGCGGTGGCGATGCTTTCGTTGGAGGTGGAGGTGTGGGGTGTGTCGGTGGCGATGCTTTCGTTGGAGGTGGCGGTGGAGATGCTTTCGGTGGAGGTGGAGATGATTTGGGTGGCGGTGGCGATGATCTGGGTGGTGGTGGCGATGATTTGGGTGGCGGTGGCGATGCTTTAGGTGGCGGTGGAGATGATTTCGGTGGAGGTGACAGCGGAGATGCTTTCGGTGGTGGTGGAGATGCTTTGGGTGGCGGTGGCGATGCTTTGGGTGGCGGTGGATAATTCGATTCAGCCGGTGGAAGTGGCGATGATTTTGGTGGCGGTGGCGATGCTTTGGGTGGCGGTGGATAATTCGATTCAGCCGGTGGAAGTGGCGATGATTTTGGTGGCGGTGGAGATGCTTTCGGTGGAGGTGGCGATGCTGCCGCTGGCGGGGGAGATGTTGCATTTGGAGGTGGCGATGCTGCCGGTGGCGGGGGCGATGCTGACGGTGGCAGGGAGAGACTGCAGGTGGCGGTGGCGATGTTGCCGGTGGCGATGCTACCGGCGACGGGGGCAGGCCCGTTGCTACCGGAGCTGGGCCCAATGCTACCGGAGCCGGTGCTGGTGGTGGTGATACGATGTAGCAATCAGCCTGCACGGAGGTCACGGCCTGAAGGATCATGGCGAGGAGGAGGAGGGCCACGAAGGACGCCGTGGCTTTGGTGGTGGCCATTGTTGCTGCAGGAACGCTCGGTGGTTTTTATTCTTCTACTTTCATTTAGATGTGTTAGTGCTGTTGTGGAGTTAGTGTGTGTAAACCGGGACATATTTATAGGGCCTAAGGGCTACGAGGGTTGATCATGATGCGGATTTCAGAGTAGTGATTAGTGCGTGTACATACAGTTTAAAGAATGGCTCCATGGATCGCAATTCGCAAGTACGGAGTATGTGTAATTAAGTACGTTTGGATTTAGCTCATGGAACGTGGACGTTTTGAAAGACTTCCAGGTTCTCAGTTTGGTAGTTTGGCAGGTTAAGTGCCTAAATTTCCGTACATACGTCGAGAAAATGTGCTTCTCCCTCTGACCCATATCTTTTGATGAATGTCATAGTCAAGGGATCGAGGACCTCCTATGTATCTCTTGCAACAAGCTGGAGCACCCGCGTAGTTCACTTGGGCCGGCCCGCAAGCGCATGTTTTTTTCTTGCGACTCACCTAGCCCGCACTCGCCTGTAGGATTCACAGCAGCAATCAGCGACCCCTAAAAAAACGCAGCAATCAACGAATTCTGGTTCGAATTTCATCCGCTGCAAGTTAAGCCAAACCTTTTTGATCTTAAAAAAAAGGATTGACGGCAGTGGCCACCTGCACAGCAAAACTTCCAAATATTGTGTGCGCGTAAACTTCAACATCAAATGACGACACTATCCGAAAGTGTTGTACATCCTCAATACGCTACGGGGTTCTTACGATGGTTTAAGTCAAAATCATTTGGCTCGTATTTCATGTTATTGTTAGGAACATGGAATGATTTCAAAAAGATTAAGTGCATGGACAAATAATTGGTATTACATCATTTGATCATGAGATCTTGTAAATCTTCAATCGTAGTAAGAACGGCATACCTTCACAGTTTGTTTAGCCACATGTGTGTGCTTACTTGGATGCAGAGCAGTCAGCAGTGCAACAGAAAATCCTGTTCTAAATACGTATGAGGAAACTCCTTGTTTTCCTCATGTCTTGTTTCGATGACAATGGATATGATTGTCTTCTTGAATTTATATTGCTGATGCACTTCTGTGAGAAAGCGTGACCGATTAAGTTTTGAGATAAGCTATAATTTTTACCGCGAATGTTATATATATGACAGTTTCTGTACACACTGATGTCCAGATGAAGCAGCTTAATGCACCTATCAAGGTTAAAATTTTCGAGTGGAATGCTGGAGGCTTGCTGACAAGAATTGAGGTATGCGGTTACTCATAACAAGTTTACTGTACTACGTTGCTTGGTCCAGTTTTGAATATTTGTTGCTAAAGCTGATCTCCATGATTCCATCATTTAGGGGCTCCGGGCATTTCTCCCTAAGCCTGAGATGATGTCTAGACCAAGAAACTTTACAGATCTGAAGAACAGTGTAAGTTTAAGATAGTATGCAATATTTTTTGTTTCTCCTATAGAAACTTGAATACTGAATCCTCCGTTTGTTCCAGCCTTCGTATATAGCCACTACCGATCCTTTCTTATGTAGCATTATCAGCTTTTGTTAATAAAGTGACTAACCTGTGAATCTTACTGTTTCTTCTGCACAGGTTGGTCGACAGATCCATGTCTGTATTAGGAAGATTGATGAAAGGAGTAACGAATTAATAATTAGTGAAAAAGAGGCGTGGGTAAGTTCACTGCATTGATCTATATTCACTCTGTTTCCCTTACCTGTAGCATTCACTAGCATATTGTTTAGCAGGATATCGTATGATTTATTGTGGCTGTTTGAAGTAGAGAAGCTCCGTCTCTGAACTTATCAGATTGCCTACAGAATTATTTTGCACAGCTTTTGCTGCAGCCTACAACTCTTAATTAAGTACACTTAAAGCATCTGTATCATTTGAATTCTGCAGTAACTTACATGAGTAAACCTATGGGTATCTTTGAATTAATTTTGAATTTCCTTACTTGTTTTAGGCAATATTGTACCTTAGTGAAGGGGCTCTCTTGGAAGGGACAGTCCGCAAATTGTTTCCATACGGTGCACAAATTAGGATTGGCGAGACTAACAGAAGGTAACATCCCTAAACCTTTCGTTACATATTAAATGTGGCATTTCTTCTTTTCCTGTTCAAGTTCAGTTTACAGTTAAGATTTGCACGATCATTCGGTCCAGTTCCTTTATTTCATTTAGTGGGTGCTGATAAGTTCCTTTGTGGCCATATTTTCTAATAGAGTTGCATATGTCTTAGTCTAGCTTGCTCCTCCTATTACGACAAATAAAATACTGTTTGTCAAATAATTTAGAAGTTAGCTGCTACCACGGTATGTCTTACCGACTGGCCTTCGCATTGATAACTTAATGAGCGCTGCTATACATACGATAAACTGTGTACGATACTCGTCCGATCTTGCGTGGCTGCGACCTTCCTTGGGCGATGCAATTGGAACGTGGGTTTGGGCTGGAATGGGCTGGGACATGGAAATGGAACCGGACAAGTCTCCTGTTCTACGTACTCTATTTTCCTTTAGGGCATCTCAAACTGGCAGATTTGCTTGAAGCAAATAGAAACTTAATAAAAACATAGTAGAAATTACATCGTCTTCTACGTCTTGGCGTCGCCTAGTCGTTCTCATCGGAGTGGTAGTGACGGCGGCACATGGTCTCGTCGAAGACCTTGACGCTGAAGTCGTTGTGGTCGTCATACTTGAAAACGACGAAGTGCCCGACATCGATGGCATGCGAGCGGGCGAAGCGCCTCTAGCGGTTATGGAGGAACATCTGCCCCTCGCCGTCGAACATCACCTCCGCGGGCCACAGGCCGGTCGCGCCGCGGACACGCGCAAGAGGACATGGTGGGGCTCTTGCCCGTCGACGATCGAGGTGAACCTCTGGGGCAGGCGCAGCCTGTCCTAGCTCATGCCCTAGTGGACGGTCACGCCAAACTCAAAGCCGGAGAGGTCGATGGCGACCGGCTCGGGCGACGATGGTGGCGACATCAACGCTGGTGGCTGACTCTAGCCTCTCCCGCTACCTCTTCCTCGTCGGCCTCGGCTGCGGCTCTCCCACGGCCACGACCACAGACACAGGAGGACACGCTCGTTGCCCGCGCTGATGCATCGGTTTCCCAAATTTGGGGCGCGGATGGGTCGTGGCGGACGGGTCGGTCCGTTTGCGTCGCCCCGCTAGAGCGTGCGCAGGTTGTCCGTCCATCCGCGCAGACCGAGACGGACAGGCCAGGACCGGTGGGTCGGACCGCGAGGACGGCAGGGAGGTTCGTGTCGTTGATGTAGTCCTTGGCGAAACCTACACATCCACGTCTCACACCAACCGAGTATATGTATTGTTCTATCTACCATAGGGCCATAGTCCGTCAGACGGCCTAATCGGCGGCATGCTGGCCGATCGGCAGTTGTGTGGCCGACCGAGCCGCATGTTTAAATTTTTTGAAATCATGTAATATGCGTGTAATTTAAATAAAAACCATATTATTTAAAAATCATCGCGATTTTCTAGCTCTACATAAAATTCGGAGATGGGAGCTCGATGCAAACGGCAGTTTGGCAGAGGAGAGTGATACCTATTACTTCTTACAAAAATACATCAAAACTTGTGGAAAACTTCAATAGGAATCACAGATTATTGCAGATAACTTGTTACGCACTGATTTGCAGATCGGCAAGGAATAGATCATCTTGAAGAATATGGGGAACCGACTTGTTTTGGATGAGCATAAGGGCCTGGAGTCGTGGGCTTGGGTTTTTTATTTGGGCTGGGTAAGGGATATTTGGGCACGGGTCAGTAATTAGCACCGTGTTAGCCTGAAAAAAATGTCGTGGAGGAAGTATCGTACGGAAGTCGTATGCAAAACATCGTGTGTGAAGCAATTCCGTAACTAAACCACAACTACTTTATTTCCCCGTAACTCTCGGAGCCTCTCCCAGGGGCGATAAGGGTTTGGTGGACGCGGCGGCGCACGTCGATCTGATCGGCGGGGCGAGCGAGGGAAAGTCTTGCGACGAGAATGGCTTCGCCTGCGAGCAACACAGAGACGGCTCAAGGGGCGCTGTCGCCGCGTGCGGCAAGGGCGAAACTTGAAGAGGAGCTGGGAAGGTTGGACATCACTGATGAGGAGGCCACCCCCCTGGTGGTGGATGATCGTGATGATGATCCTGTGCAGAAGTGGTCACTGGCGGGTAAGGTCCTTCACCGCACTGTGTTTCATATCCAGACCATAGCCAGTGCGCTTCGCCCGGCCTGGGGTAACCCTAGAGGATTGATGTTCAGATCGGTTGGAATCAACATGTTTGTTGCTGACTTCGCGACTAAGCGCGATCGTGACCGAGTCTGGGAAGGTTCTCCATGGCATGTGAGTAATAATGCTGTGATCTTATGTGAGTTTGAGGATTGTATGCAGCCCTCGGAATTAAGATTTGATCGGCTTTCTCTTTGGGCACGGATCATGAATCTGCCTTTCAACCTGAGAGATCAAAAATGGTGGTTACCGATTGCCCATCAGATTGATAGAAAGGCTACTGAGGTTCAGTTTGACCATGTTGGTGGTTTCCTAAGGGTGAGGGTCACCATTGATATTGCAAAGCCCTTGAGGAGATGGGTGTTGATCGATTCTGCTAAGAGAAAGAGCATGGATATGTATGAAATCCAGTACGAGCATGTACCTCATTTTTGTTTCTCTTGTGGTCGTTTAGGACACTCAGACCTTCTCTGCCCGAACCCTGGTCATCGGGATGAGAATGGGATGCTTCCTTTTGGCAAGGGTCTGAGAGCACCAGATGCTTGGAAGAAACCATTTGTCCGTGAAGGTTCGGCGGGACCTAGCCAGAACAGGAATGCAGAGACACGCAACTCTAGTAATGTAGCTGAGAAGGGGACAGAAGTTACGTCGCCTCTGAAAAAGAACCCGGCTGCAAAGCGTAAATCTGGTGTTGTGCAAAAAGAGTATAGGAGGGTAGAGATGCCGCTCCTGAAGAGTAATCCGGATGGCGAGGGCATGAGTGTTGTTGTATATGAAGATCCAGCTAAGGGTGCCATGACCGGTGAACCAGGTGGCGTGGAGATTTATGAAAGGGATGCAAAAAAGAAGAAACCTACACCGACTAACTCGGACAACTCGGCAGCGGCTGCTGTGCAGCCCTGCCCGGAGCAATGAATTGCTTAGAATGGAACAGTCGCGGGCTTGGGAACCAGGCGGCTGTTCGTGAACTTCGCAATATTGTGAAGCAAGAACGCCCTAGTCTCCTGTTTGTGATGGAGACGAAAATTTCTGCTAAGCGTGTGGAAAATCTGAAGGAATCTTTGGGTTTTGCAGGCTGTTTTGCTGTGAATAGTGATGGTTTGAGTGGTGGTATTGGTGCTTTCTGGTCAGCAGATGTATTTGTTGAGGTTAAAAATTTTAGTTTCTGCCATATTGATACTATGGTGAGGAAGATTGATAGTCCTGAACTGCAATGGAGATGGACTGGATTTTATGGGGCTCCAAGAGCGGAAGATAGACATCATAGCTGGAGATCCCTTCGTACGCTGCACGGGATTGAACACTCAGCCTGGCTCTGTGTGGGCGATTTTAATGAAACTTTATATGCTTCGAGCATTTTTCCGAGCTTTGAGGCCGGAGTGGCAAATGCGAGCGTTTCGTGAGGTGCTTGAGGATTGCTCGCTTGTTGATCCGGGGTGGTCGGGAGTGGAGTACACATGGGATAACGGTCAGATGGGTGTGGCAAATGTCAAAGCCAGACTAGATAGATCTCTTGGTAATGAAGCTTTTATGAATATGTTTGCTCACAAAAGAGTTCGGCACATTGTGACCTCGGAGTCAGATCATTGCTTTGTTCTATCTGAGTTCCGGGTAGATGTGGGTGATACGCGACCTAGGGGACCCAAACACTTCCGCTATGAGGATGTATGGCAAACACATGCTGATTATGATGATCTGGTGTTAGCGAAATGGAAGAAGGGTGCTGGACGTGATGGTCTGAGTGGGGTTGTTCAAGCCCTTAATGATATGCAGGCATCTTTAAGCATGTGGGGTGCAAAGGAATTTGGTTGTTTGGCACGCAAAGTGCGGAAGCTTAGGCAGAAACTTGAGCGCTTGCGTGGCCGTTCAGTAGGCCGTGGGCCGACAGATGAGGAGCGGGCTGTAGTTAAGCAGCTGCGTGAAGCACTTCGCCAAGAGGAAATATGGATGCGCCAAAGATCTAGAGTTTTGTGGCTCAGAGAGGGTGATCGCAATACGGCGTATTTCCATCGACATGCTGCTCACTGTAAGCGCATAAATAAAATTGAAAATCTAGCTCGTGATGATGGCAGCATATGTGATAACTGGACGGATGTGTGTACTGAAGTCCAGAGTTTCTACCAGAATTTATATACGTCTCAGGGCTTTAATCATATGGATGAGCTTCTGGACCTGGTTCCTACCCGGGTGAATCAAGATATGAATATGGAATTAGACAAAGCATTCTCTGTTGAAGAGGTGAGAGCGGCGCTGTTCCAAATGGCGCCGTCAAAAGCACCGGGTGTGGACGGCTTCACGGCCGGTTTTTTCCAAAGGCACTGGAACCTTTTAAAAGATGACATAGTGCCAGCGGTTCTGGATTTTTTGAATGGAGGGGAGCTACCTGTGGGTATGAACGATACGGCAATCACTCTTATTCCCAAGGTGCCCCACCCTCAGAGGATTTCGCAGTACCGCCCAATTTCTCTCTGTTCGGTGTTGTACAAAATTGCAGCCAAATGTATTGCTAATCGGGCAAGGGGACTTCTGGGAGAGATTATTGGCGAGGAACAAAGTGCTTTTGTTCCTGGGCGCCTTATTACTGATAATGTGCTTATTGCGTATGAGAGTGTTCATGCAATGAAGCGAAGGAAGAAAGGCAAAAATACGGTATGTGCAGTTAAACTCGATATGATGAAAGCATACGATAGAGTGGAGTGGCATTACCTTCAGGCTATTATGTTGAAGCTTGGGTTTAGTGCGAGTTTTGTGCGGTTGGTTCTGAAATGTGTCTCTTCTGTGAGGTTTACGGTCCGTGTTAATGGAGAATTATTACCGTATTTCACTCCTACAAGAGGGTTACGACAGGGGGATCCGATTTCCCCATATCTTTTTCTACTGTGTGGAGAAGGGTTTACCTCTTTGTTGAATCATTTTGGTGGCATTCATGTAGACAGAGGTATAAGGGTAAGCCCTCGCTCACCCTGGATCAACCACTTGCTTTTTGCGGATGATAGTTTGATCTTTATGAAAGCAAAGGTGGAGAGTGCGCAGCGACTCAATGAGATCCTGCAAATTTATGGAGATTGTTCGGGGCAGCGGGTTAACAGAGATAAAAGCTCGATTTTTTTCAGCCCAAATACACCTGTGCCAGTTCGAAATGATCTCAAACAACAATTGGCCATCACCGTTGAAGCGTTCAGTGAACGATATTTGGGTCTTCCTACGGCTGTGGGGCGTATTACTAGTGGTACTTTTGACCATCTTGGAGAAAGAATACGTAGCAAATTGCATGGAGGTATGGAGCGGATGGTTTCTTGTGCTGGCAAGGAGGTTTTCCTAAAATCTGTTATACAGGCTATTCCAACTTTCAGTATGAGCTGTTTTCGTTTGACGAAGAAAGTACTCAAGCAGCTTCGGTCATATATGGCAAGATATTGGTGGAGTAGCTCCCTGGATCGTCGATCTCTGCATTGGCTTTCGTGGGACTCGCTAGTTGCACCTAAATGCAAAGGAGGTATGGGTTTCAAGGACTTGGGGTATTTCAATTTGGCTATGCTTGGTAAGCACGGATGGAGGCTTATCTCTCATCCGGAGACTCTGTGTAGCCGGGTGTTGAAGACAAAATATTTTCCTGAGGTGGAGTTTATGGCAGCCACGATCCCAAGGAGTTCTTCTGCGACATGGAGAGCGATAATCGCTGGCAGGGAAGCTCTCACTTGTGGCTTGATCAAGCGCATTGGTAGCGGGTTGTCTGTTGATGTGTGGACTGACAGATGGATTCCGGAGACAAGAACGATGATTCCGTCGGTCCGGATTGGTGATGCAGAAGCGAGCTCGCTGCGGATGATATCAACAAGGTTGCTCGACCTCATTGATTCCGAGAACTGGACATGGAAGGCGGAGGTCATCCGAAGGAATTTTATCGCACCCGAGGCGGATGCTATTCTAAACATTCCTCTTCGTCGGGGTGGCGGTGCAGATTTTTGGGCTTGGGGTTTGGAAAAGTCGGGTGTCTACACCGTAAAGTCGGCGTATCGATCTCTTATGATGCGAACGAGCATGTAGCTCTAGCGGAAGGGACGGCTACGGGTACTTCAGATTCGATACACGGTTGTGGTCTCGATTATGGAAACTCAAGGTAGTTCCTAAAGTTCGTGTGTTCCGGTGGCGTGTTATCCGTGGTATTCGCCGGTGGAGCGTACGCTACGAGCACGAGCACATTGCTGAGTTGGGACGATGCAAAGTCCGTTTGTCGGCGAATGAAGATCCGATGCATGCACTTGTGAGGTGCTCTCATGCGGAGAATTTCGGATTGAAGCGAGAGTGTGGCTGAACATAAAATTGCCGCCTCTACATCCGGATACTTGGACCCGTGATATCATATGTGATGAAAGATTTAGCGATGATGATAGATCAAAGATTGTTACGATCATGTGGGCAATATGGTCATCAAGGAATAATATCACTCATGAGAAGGGTGGCCTCGATCCGGTTCGGACTATGTTGCGGACGAGGAGGCCTTAGCTGTGCTCGGATATCCCTAGGCATCATGCCAAGGTACTTCCGAGCCATGGTTGGAGACCGCCGGATGAGGACTGGATAAAAATCAATACGTACGCTGGTGTGTCTTTGGAGAATCGGAAGTCCGGAGCGAGGGGTGTTGCGCGCAATCCTTACGGCTTCATCGGAGCATGGAGTAAACCGTATCCGGTGTGACTAACCCCTTGATCGCCGAGGCATTGGCATTGAGGGATGGTGTCATCTTCGCAAAGCTCCGGGGTTTTACGCGAGTGCTAATGGAGACGGATCGCAAGGAGGTCGTCGACTTCGGGATTCGCGTACGGGTTCTCGCGCTCGTCATAGCGCCTATTATACAAGAGATTGAAGGGCTAGCTTTTTCGTTTTTATCTTTTGATGTTTCACATGTAATGAGATCGGCGAATACTCCTGCCCACCTTTGTGCTAAGCATGCTTGCACTTTGGAGGTGACGAGTTGCTGGATGAACTCTCCGCCTAGTTTTCTGGTTACCAGTATCCAGGCTGATTGTGCTGGTCTTTGGGTGAATAAAGCCTTTAATTTCCTCGCAAAAAAAAAAAGCAATTCCGTAACTTAATTTAGGCTTCTGAAACTCACGAGCTAATGAGGTCTCGATTCGCTGTCAGTTGTGTTGCTTAGATTTTGAGCCGTTTTCTGTGCTCTAGCTTGTTCCTTGGAATAATAATTTGTAGCAGAACACCATCCAGTCTTTCTGTTTTTCGATAAAGGGAATATATTAATGTCGAAGGATACCAATTACACCCGGCCTCTGGAACAATGCAATGCCCTAAAACATTACGGATGCACACAGCTAAAAAAGAGAGAAAACTAAGAAATTAAAGTCCCGCTACAGCATCACAACCCTAGCAATAGTAATACAACCACCACCAAGACAACACCTGAAAATCAAACTCTTCAAAAGCGACGCCTCCAAGAAGGGAACAGTGCACCAGCGCCGCCGTCGCCCGATCAAAGATCTTAGGTTTTCACACTGAAGATAGTCTTCGCTCTCAAAATAAAGCCTTCAACAAGGATATTGCCAGGCACAACCAGTTAAGGCCACCTTGGGTTTTCACCCTGAAAGGTAAGACTCCGAACTTCACATGTGCTGCCGCCCCCACTTTCATACCACTGTTGCTAAGTTCGGAACACCAAGCAAGCCCCTCAACAGCGCAAAGACTTGAACCTCCATTAGCTAGTCCTCCAATCCGGCCTTCATGATATTCTCTTCTTCTGACTTCACCATGGATCAGCTGTCACTTGGTGTCAACACAGAAAAGAGCTTCGCGCCGCTCCCTCCAAACCAATCGGTCGGAATAAAAGCATGGGTGCGCACGACCGAATACCACCGATCCAGCAAACTCTAGGCAATAAAAGCACTGTTACACTTGCCAGCGGCGCCTTCCGGAACTCAACACACCGGACAGATCGCGAGTCCAGGCTTCCGGTAGGTCTTCCTCTTCATGCAAGAGAGGCTCTAGGACCGCCGCCTTTATTTAGGTCGAACCCCCACGTCTGCGACCATCCCGGGCTGGCCAGTCCAACCCTCCACCGGCGATATCAGCCGCCACTGGCTTCCACACTTCTCCATCTCGCCGTCGAAACGCGGTGATAGATCGATAGATCCACCACCACCAACCGCAGGCCGACCCTCTCCGGCGAAGAAGAGGGCCACCTCCACCGTCGAACCCAAGGCTGCTGCCCCGGACGACCTCGTGTCGCGGGAGAAGCCCGAGATCGCCTCCACTCACCGACGAGAGGCGGTGGGGATGGCGCAGGCCATGGGCCTGGTTGCCGCCCACCACCAGCCCCTGCCGGCGTGCTGCGGGGAGAGCCGACGGGAGGAGGGGGTCCACAGCGCAGCGCCGCCGCCGCCCATCACCATCCGCGCCGGCCGGTCCTCCAAAAGCGTCGAGGAGGAGAGATCCCGTCCGCCGTCCACCATGCATCAACGACGAAGGGCCCCCGCCGCCGCCACGCCCCGTGGGTCTTTGCCCCGGCGGCGCCACCGGTGGCGGCGGTTAGGGTTGGGATCCAGTCTTTCTGTTAAAGTCTTTTATTGTTGCATGCCGAAATGCAATTTGGACCAGCAGCTAGTCTAGTTGAATCATAGACATCACTCTGTTCAGATGGCATGTATGTGAAAATCTACAGGTGGGAACATTTCGGATGTCTAATTTACAGCTTCTATTGCTTCTGCAGTGGTTTGCTGCATGTCTCAAAGATAACACATGGCCAGGTGAGATCCGTCAGTGATGTGCTTCAAGTGGGCGAAAGAGTGAAGGCTCTTGTGATTAAATCATCGGCACCAGACAGAATTGCGCTTAGGTAACTAAACCCCATACTCTACTGTATAGTTGCATCTGTTGTATTAGAGGTTGTCTCAAGTTCTTTTGGGTCTGTGGTTACCCACTGAAAGTACATATGTTTTGATCCGCAGTACGAAGGACCTTGAGAGCGAGCCTGGACTGTTTCTCTCTGACAAAGAGGTGAGAGCACTGCATGTAAACCCTCCATCAGGAGCATCACACGTACAACTATATTCAGTCTGCCAAACTGTCAGCGCGTAGTCACATTTATTTTTGTTGCATCTGGTGTCTGCAGAAGGTGTTTGCTGAGGCTGAAGAGATGGCGCGGCGATACCGGGATCAGATGCCGGTGTCGCCTCTGTCCGCCGAGCCTGGCTCCTCGTGCAGCGATGACCATGGTGTCCCGTTTGAGGACGAAGAGGAGTCGTACGCGAACTGGAAGTGGTTGAAATTCATCAAGTCTGACAGAGTAGGATGTAGCCCTCGTAGTACCGAACCAGGATTGTAACGCAGGGATGATCTGCAGAAATTTTGTTCAGTCCAGTGCTTTTCAATCCAATCCAATGCTTGGTGTGTAAGAGCTGCTCCGCTGGCGCCGCCTAGTTGATTCTGCTTCTGCAGATATGAACTGGAGACGTGGCAGCCGGCCGACGAATCTAGCCACCAGCCTGCGGGCTACCGGCGAGCCGCAGACATCTCATCGCGTAATCTGACCCTGACCTCAAAGGTGTTGGTGAACGTCGACTCACGCGGCACCCTCATCTCATGTGCTCAGGTAACCGATCGCTGCCGCGAGTGCCTTGATAGATAAATTTAGCGGCACTTCCAATTTTGCGTGTGTTCGTCACTTTTCACTAAACGCCGGTGACCAGCTGACCATTAGAGGCACTGATCAAAAGGGTGTGTCTATGTTTCAGTTGACTGAGATTTTCTTAAGTCTCAGTCAACTCAGAAAAGTGCAACTGTAGTTTAAAGAAAAGTGCAACTCAATTCAGTTGCACATTTCTGGTAGAAAAGTGCAATTGCACTTTTTTAACAGAAAAGTACAACTCAAGTACTTTTTTATAAGTGACTTAGACTTAAGAAAATCTCAGTTGACTGAGACATAGCAAAACCCTAATCAAAATCTGCCGCCTAAACCTAGCATTAGCGGCACATCGGAAAAATGCCTGCAGCAAAATGCCGCAAATCTGCATACGTGACGTAGTTGAAGAGGTGAGAAAGCGGAAACGAAGATGAAGCAGGAGAAGACTAGCTATGTGAAGCAGCAGGAGGTGAAGGATGAAGACTAGCAACATATATATGAGGAATATATAGCGATGTCAAGAAGCAGGAGATGAAGTCTCATTCGCGTACGTACGCCCACCTGCCGGTTTGGAGCGCGCCGAGCCGCGCGCCCTGCTTCTGCAGCATCTCCCCGAACAGAGTCAGCGCCTCCTGGGGCTCGCCGGCGCGCGCGTACGCGGAGAGAATCGTGTTCCAGGCCACCACGGTCTTGGCCGGCCGGCGCCATGCATGGTCTGCAAGCACCGGAGCGCGGCCACCGTACTTGGTGGCGTACATGTTGAAGACCACCCCCGCGATGAGGACGCGCCGGTGCACTTCCCTGGCCAGCGCGAGGTCCCCGGCGCCGGCGCAGGCTGCGAACGCCGCCGCTGGGGGCACGACGGAGAGACAGAGCTGCGCGTTTTCTATTAGGGTGCCGAGTCCGACTCCGTCTCCAACAATGAACACTGTCCTAGCTGGATCCGACTCGGGTCGACTTGCGACACGAACCCATCCGCTATAAGAGGAGTGTCCACACGACCCACCCAAAGCAAGAACCGAACCGAGTAGCCGATCGAACGGATAGAGCGCGCGATGGAAGAGCATGGCGACCAGACGCAGCTGCTGCCTGACGACGTGCTCGCGGTCGTCCTCGCCCGCCTCGCTCCGCGCGACCTCGCCACGTCCCGGTGCGTCTGCAAGCCCTGGCGGGACACCATCGACGCTCGCCGCATCCTTCGCGCCGACCTCCTCCCGCACTCGCTGGCCGGCTTCTTCATCAACTTCAACGACCTCAGGTACTCAGAGTTCTTCTCCCGCCCATCATCACCCTCTCCGTCCGAGGGGCCCGGGATCCAAGAGAAAGAGCTCATCTACCTCACCATGCAAGCTCACTGCAACGGCCTTCTCCTGGTCCGCGACACGGTGGCAAACCCGGCCACGGGGTGGAGGGCACCTTTGCCGCCGCCGCCGCCCAAAACACCGGGGATGGAGTGCTTCATCTATGACGCCTACCTTGCATATGATCCTACGCTGTCGCCTCACTATCAAGTCCTTCTCCTACCTCGTGTTCCCTACATCGAGCTTGACATAGAACCGGACGAGTACCCGTTGAACATGGTTGACCCGGCAATGTTTGAATTGGAATGGCCGCCATCATCGTGTGTGCTGCGTGTCTTCTCATCGTTCACCAAGCGATGGGAGGAAAAAGCTTTCTCTCGGGTAGGAGAGGCTGCAGGAACCGTTCTTGAATTGGGGATAGCAGATATAGGGAATGATTCCACCGCCGTCTACTGGCATGGCGCACTCTATGTGCGATGCCAAAAAGGTTTTGTTATGAGGTACACCTACTTATTTTCCGAGCCTCATCCCTTAAGTCAGTTTTCATTTATTTATTGACATGTCGGCTAACCATATGACTTCTTGTAGGTTATCGTTATCAAGCAACACAATCCAAGTAATTAAACCACCTGGAGATCTTGAACCCGAGAGCTGCGAAATTATGCATCACCTCGGAAAATCTAGAAAGGGTGTGTATTACGCATCAATTAAAGATTCATACCGACTTCAGGTATGGGTTCTCAACGAATCATGCGCTTATACTAAGTGGGAGTTGGAGCATGATAGGCACTTCAATCTACTGCTAAACGACGGCCAACAAGTTTATGGGCCCTGGATCTTGCAAGATGTTAACTACAACAACGAAGAGTATATCAATGTTAACGGTGACGATGGCACCACGGTAGTAGAAGGCAATTTCAGATGGGACTCTGATGATGATGAGGAGGAGGGGGACGCAAAAGATTTGGTGGACAAATTCAACGGTGGAATTTCAATCCTTGGATTTCATCCTTTCAAAGAAATTGTCTTCCTTAGTGCAGATTTGAGTAGAGGACTGGCATATCATTTAAATACCTCCAAGATTCAACACCTTGGTAACTTATGCCCAAAGCATTACCACGGGATTACTCGACATGGATTTATCAGAGCATCTTTTCCTTATACGCCTTGTTGGATGGAATAGTTCTCTGTAATAGCCCATAGAGATTGACATCTTTTATTGAACGGGATATATATTTGTTGGTACAGATTATTTTTAGAACATATCAAAGCATATATATTATGTTTATTTTCCAATACAACGTCAACCCTCTATTTTATCCATGTGTGATAATTCCTCGATGGTAGATCTTACCGTTCATATTGTGTATGTATTTGTTTTCCCTTTACCTTTTTGCTACTAGCATTAATCTTTGACGGCTTGTAGTTTTTTTTCTCTAGCCATCCTTCATGTTATCATTTTCTTAGAAGAAGTAGAAGTTACACGGTGGGTCCGTGCATGTGTAGACAGCCTCCGCAGCCTAAAGACCGGGAGACGTATACACACGAACCAGCACCGTGGATTTTTTTTTTTTTTGCGAAATCAGCACAGTGGATCTTGAGAAACTTATTTATTTATTTTATTACATTTACATAAATAAATAAAATAGATTCTCTACAATGTTTTCCACTAACTAGTCCGGGGTACACCTCGAATGAGATGATATCTTCTCTGTGATCTTGCGTTAGCGTCGACACTAAATCTAAAGAGAAATGGAGGGAACAAGGATGGAAGAGTATGATAAATCATACTCCCTCCGTCCCAGGGAAAAGGGCGTATAATTTTTTTCTAAATTTCGTCAAGGCGTCAAGGCTTAAGGCGTGGTCTGTTGGGCTTCCTAATTTTTCAATTCTAACCCCACTTACGTACCTCTTTGTCCTCGAAACTAGGCGAGCCGCCGTTGGCATCCAAAGAGAAAAGGGGATCTCCCTAATTACTGCCGTGCATGCAGGGGTAAAAGGGGCAAGTAGCGATTCTTTCTCCTCTCTCTAATCCCTCCTTAGGGCATGTACAGTAGTGTCTAATCAGCCATCTGTAAGCCAGGACACGTAGGAACACGCCTGATGTGTCAGAAAGAGAAAGCTAGTAACTGTCGAGTCCGTCTGTAATTATACAGACGATCTATTCCCGCACAAATCGCTCCTTAACGTCGTCCTTTTTTCCATTGTATTGACCCATCGCTTGTGTCGTGGGTCCTGGCCTTCAAGATATCTCTCTTATTTTCGCAACTTCTGGTTCTCTATCCAACTAATCAACACACGTTCAGGAGGTCTTCGTTGGCTGATTTTGCGGTGTGATACAGATAGCAAAAAAAGAAGTCTATTGTAAACACTGTCTTTAGGGCTGTCTGTAATTGACGTGGAGGATCTTTACAGACTGCATGTATCTAAACTACTGTACATGCCCTTAATAATCGTGCTGCAAGATATACGCCATTTCCCTTGGTTCAGAGGGAGTACTCAGTAAGAAAATACTTTACTAACTGTCAGATATAACTTGAGCCAGGCCCTATCCTTATGGTACACGAACTCGTGCTCCTTTCAGCCCAGGACACCCATCATAACCAGAACGAGACCGGCAGCAAGTTAGGGGGGGTGTTGTATGCCGAGCTGGTCGGCGCGGAAGCGGTCGCCGCACACCCCGCGCGCCCGGATTACTAACTGGGCTGCAGCCCAACATCAGGTAAGCCGGTTTTTTCTTTTTCGTTTTTTTCTGTTGTTTGTTTTCTTTTTTAAAAGAATCTTTTTAAAAATCTGAACATTTGTAAAATTTTTAAAAAAATCAAATTAAAAAAATCATTTTTTAAAAATCTGAACATTTTCAGATTTGAACATTTTTTAATTTGAACAAAAATGTTTTTTTTTCTATGAACAATTTCCGAATTTGAATATTTTTGAATTTGAACAAAATTTATATTTGAACAATTTTTGAATCTGAACGGTTTTCATATTAGAAAATTTTTCAAATTTGAACAAATTTCGAATATGAACGATTTTCATATTTGAACAATTTTTGAATTTAAACAGTTTTCATATTTGAACAGTTTTCGAATTTTAGTAATTCTCAAATTTGACGTTTTTCTAATTTAAACATTTTTCGAATATAGACTTTTCTAATTTGAACAAAAGAAAGAATTAATAGAAAGAAAAGAAAATAAAACAGAAAACGGAAAAAGAAAAAAAGAAAAAAGAGAAAACAAAAGCGAAATACGTTAAATGGGCCAGGCCCAATACCCGACCAGGGTGTGCGGCAACCCGCATCGACACCGACCTGGTCGGCGTACAGGACTGGCCGAAAGTTAGGGCCCCCGCGTCTACTATCTCCCGTCCGTTAGCTTTTACCATACCGGTCTCGGATTTTACGTATTCTACTAATTTATTTTCATCTTACCAACTACATATTACAAAAATTTCTTATTTTTGTGTGGCAAAATTATAAGATCATGAAATTATAAGAAGATTACTTGAATTTTGCTTCTTTATTTTTGCGAGAAGAAAGAGATGATATTACAGCAGCGATCTTACAGATAGGTCCTGAAAGAAACAGAAATTACAGATAAGCCCATACAGGACCCCGACCTCGCCGGCGACGACCCAGAGCTGAGACTGGCGGGCCGCTGCCATAGCTTCGCACGCGCCTTGGATTCGAAGCAACCCCTCAGCAGCGGGGTAGTCAAAACTCACCGTCACCGAAGAACCTACTCCACGCCTCACCAACGACGTCGCGCCGCTCGCCATCATCAACTTCTTCGATTTCACGATCCAGATCGACCACCACCTTCGATCCGGAGAGGGATTGAGATACTCACCCGATCCGCGGAACGAGGAGCACCGGGAAGGCGAGCTCCTCACAGCAGTACCCCGAAGACCACCGCTGCTGGAAGGGAAGAAGCTCGCCACCAAAAACCGCATCGCCGGCGTCACCACCTCCTCGACGCCACCGAGCGGAGACCCAGACGACCCTACTATGAACAGGCTACGATCCGGGGATCCCCCTCCTCCCGCTGCCGAGGCAGCCGACGGAAGAGAAGGGATCCCACGGATCCAGAGCTCGCGCCACCCTAAACCCGGTGGAGATGGGATGGGAAAAAAGTCTCCCCAATTGTTGTTGGGTGTGCCTATGTCTCAGTTGACTGAGATTTTCTTAAGTCTCAGTCAACTCAGAAAAGTGCAACTACAGTTCGAAGAAAAGTGCAACTCGGTTTAGTTGCATATTTCTACAGAAAAGTGCAATTGCATTCTTTTAATAGAAAAGTACAACTCAAAGCACATTTTTGTAAGTGACTTAGACTTAAAAAATCTCAGTTGACTGAGACATAACAAAACCGTTGTTAAATGAGCATGGGATGAGAAGGCACTCCCCGCTAGGAAGCAGCCCCTATCATCTGAATACTGATCTAATGTCGAGCGTATTTAGAATCTGAGTAGCCGATCGAGCTGTTTTTTTAATTTACTTGCTAAGTAATCAACTCTTCGGACTTATACCGGGCACAAATTGAGTCCTTGAACTTGTTGGCTGTGTCTAAAACAGTCCTTCAACTCACAAAGTGCGCTAGAACAGTCCCCAATCTCGCTTTGTACGTCTGGATACGGTCCAAGCTACGATTCACGAGTGTATTTTGATGACGTGGTGTAGGATCGGACACGCAGGCCGCAGCGTCGTTCCCCACAACCATGATGAGCTACTGCATCGACGAACTGCTGACCACCAGCGACGGCTCCTTTGTGCTTCCTCGACCTCAACCGGGATTTTGCTCCATCTTCAACTCTCACGCTGTCATGCACGCAGCTAGCCGACGATGTCCTACATACCCACGCCAGTATGAGCGAGGCAGCACAAGAAAGCACGACACCTCGCCGGTACAGGTAGGTCCAACAGGGCAGCAAGATCCCCACCGCCGACCTCGAGCACCGGCGCCCCTGACCGCCGGCGAGCCCAACCTCCGTGCTCGCGGTCGAGCACCGCAGCTCCCTGATCGCGCCCAAACCCAGCCCCGTGCTCACGGCTGAGTAGCGGTGCCCCCTGTTGTTTCGCTCACGGCCATCGCTCTGTCCTGGGCATTTTCTCGAATGCGTCGTGTGTGCCGACCAGCTCATCTGCTCGCACCCGTCATTGGAGTCAAATCCGACGAGCCTGGCATAATGCGCTGCCTTCGCTCATTGTCCAGGGCTCCAGGCCCGCGCGACGGGTTTAACTGGCCGCGCCATGCAGGTAGGAGGTGACTGGAACGACCGGCAGCGACCACCGCAGCAACGCAGAGCACAGAAAGACAACTGGATCGATGGAGCGGAGAAAGATGTCCTCGATGGCGTCGATCCTATGCGTCCAGGTTCAATTCATAGGCAGGGTAGGAGCAGCATGACGAGTCGGAGGGGATGTCGCGCTCTGCCGGTCGCGGGGATGACGACAGCCTCGCCCCGACGGGCGGCGGCCACTTCGACGAACTTGCGAGAGAGAGGATGTAGTGGGTTGAGGAGTTTGTAGGGGCAGCGAGGGAGACGGTTTTCTCCGTGTCAGGAGCATGGCCTCGCCGGGAATCGCGATGACGACTATGGCCACAGGTGGGAAAGAAGAGGCGCCGCAGCTTGATGAAGACGACACACGAGTTTAGGTGGGCTGCAGAGGGCACGATACAGCGACACGTCAACAAAATACGGGGTCAGTACAGTTTTGGACCGTATATGGACCTGTATAGCGAGATTAGGGACTACACTGGTGTGCTTTGTGAGTTGAAGGACTGTTTTAGACATCGCCAACAAGTTCCAGGACGGTAGTTGCATTTCACTCTTTTCTAAAAAAAGGAGTGTAAGGGCATCTCCAACGGGGCAGACCCAAATGCAAAAAATCATCCGTTTGGGTCTTTCCGGACAAAACCTGCTCGGGCAACCCAACCTAAAAACGGACAGGTGCAACGTCCGATCTGACCCAAAACTGGCGCAAATTTGGGAGACTTTTGGGGCGAGCCGGACGAAGGCGGACGTCCGTTGTATCCGCGTATGTCCGCCTCCTGGCCCATGTGACAGTGACACAAAATGCAACCACATGGTCCCCAGCCTTCTCTCTCTCCTCTGTCTTCCCTGTTTACTTTTTCCCCCATGAAAACTTTCATCGCTGCTCGCCGGATTGGAGCTCACTTAACCGAGCTCCGGCGCCACCCTCGGCTGGAGACGCCGGGCCGCCGGCTCCTTTTTTTCGGTCATGCCGGAAGTCGCCGGAGCGAAACGACCACCGGCCGACCTCGACGCCGCCGAGCAAGACGAAGACGGGGCGGAGCACGTCGGCCGCTGCGATCCCGGCCTCGCCTCGACGCCGCCCGGTGCCGCGCCACGAGCCTCGCCCGGCCCCGCGCCCCTCGCGCCGCCCGCGTGCCTCGCCGCGGCCGCACCCCTCACGCCGCCCGTGCTACCTCGTTGGGCTGCGAGCACCGGCCGCGGGCGCCCGAGCCACGCCACGCCACGCCGCGCGGCGCCGGCCGCGTCGGCTCCTCCACGCCGCCCGCGGCCGAGGAGCCCCGCCGCGCGTGCCGCGCGACGAAGCTCCGTCCGGCTGCGAGGCGAGGCCGCACCGGGCCTCGGGCCACCGCCGGAGGGCACGGGCGGAGCGCGCCGCCGGCCGCGTCGGCCACGGGCGGGGCCGGAGCTGGCCGTGCGCGCGCTCGGGCGGGGCGGCGGCGAGGCGGAGCGGACCGTGCGCGGCGAGCGGGCCGTGCGCGCGCGCGGGCGAGGCGGAGCCGGCCGCGTCGGCCACGGCGGGCGGGTGGGCACGGCCACGGCCGGGTGGCGGCGCAGCTCGCTCGGCGCGGGACGCGGTGAGCGAGGCGGAGAAGCCACGGGCGGGGCGGGTGGGCACGGCCACGGGCGGGGCGGAGACGGCCGCAGCTCGTCGGCGCGGGACGCGGTGAGCGAGGCGGAGAAGCCACGGGCGGGGCGGGTGGGCACGGCCACGGGCGGGCGGAGGACGGCCGCGTCTCGCCGCCCCGTGCCGCGCCTCGCCACGAGCACGGCCCCCGCCGCGGGCTCCGGCGGCCGCCCGTCCACCACCGGCTCCGGCCCGCCAAGGCCTCCTCCGGTCGGCCATGGCCTCCTCCGGCTGCTGCCTGCGCGCCCGCCATGGTTGCGCCGGTGGAACTAGTACAGGGAGAAAGATGATTTTTTTTAATTTGGGTCTGAGCTGCGTTGGGGAATACTACCCGAGACGGACGTCCGTAGGCTGTCCGCTCACGTCCGCGTGTCCGGAGCACGACCCAAACGGATGAAATGGGACGTCCGTTTAGGTCTTCTGGTTGGAGATGCCCTAATTCAAGCTGGTTTGGGTCTCAAAACCTTGCTACCCAGTTAATGCCTACCGAAATCCAAAACGCATCGTGGCGAACCCACTGCTCGCTGAGCCAAGACAACCGAACAACGAGCGCAGCGCCTCACCACGAGAGCGGCGAACAAGCACACAAACCTTAAATTGCGATGTAAATATACATCACCTGTTACTTTGTCGTTTCCCTATTCCACACCTGTGTGACCTTGATCCCGCCACGGCCGGCTGAATCCTGGCTATGGAGCCCTCCTCCGGCCACTCTCATGCCCCATAAATCAAGCGCCGTCGTGGTCTCCGCAACTACCTCAGAGCATCTCTAGCCGCGTCTCCCAAAGCGTCCATCAAAGCAATTTGGGACGCGTCAGACCAAAAAACCGTTATAGCCGCGTCCTTCAAAGCCCATTTTTGTCTGGCGCGCCCCGATACAGTGTCCAGCGCCCCGAGCCCGTCCCTGTCCCACAGGGGACGCTCCGGGCACGCCGAACACAATGAAAAGCGACGTCAACCGACGCTGGCCCGACGCGTCAGCGGCTCGGAAGCCTAAAGCCCCGTCCCCTACCTTTGGTCAAGCGATGTTAATGGCGTTCCTGTTTTCCTAGGCGACTCAGGGACGCGTCTCGTCGTGCATGGCCGCGTGGCCGTCCGCGCCGGCGTTATTGCGTGCAACCACCCCGCTGCTGCCGCTGTACATTAAGACGCCCTGCAGTTCGTCCCAATTTCTCACCGCTCCCAAACCTTCTCGTCGCCTCCTCACCCTCGCAGATCTTCTCCTCGCCGCTCCAAAAATGTCGAGCTCGTCCTCCCGCAAGATGCACAGCACCCAGGGGCTCGTCGGCGGGCCCAACAGCTGGAACAAGGACGGCCGCGCCCTGTTATGGGGCGTTCCGGGGCGCACCCTCGAGAACGTCATCCGCGGCATCCGCAACGGCGCTCCAAGGTTGGAGACGCCGTCGTCACCGCCACCGTCTCCTCGAGGAGGACCACCGCAATGGCAGCCGAGGAGGACGACGTACTCGTCCTCCTCGTACTCTTCTTCCTCAGGACTGGCGCGATCGACGCCGTCCTCGTCGTACCGCTCGGCGCCCTACACCGTCCCCAAACGGGAGGTGAAGGAGGAGCCGGCGACGCCCGTGAACACGAGGCATGGCGGCGCCCTCCTCATCCCGAAGCCAGAGGAAGCGTCGCAGGCGGTGCTGCTGGCGGAGTACGAGCAGCAGCAGTGGCACATCGCCAGCAGCGACGACCCCGAGGACTGCCCAGGTCTGCGGGCGGCGTTCTTGGCGTCGCTCAACGACAAGGACGCCTGGAGGGGCGACGTCGAGACGGAGATCGCCATGTCCATCCGCGACTCCGGCAAGCCGCTCGTGGACCTCATCGACGACGGCGAGGCAGGACCAAGCGGCTTGGTGAAGGACGAGCCCGTCGACGAGCGGATCAACCAGGAGGTCGTCACCGACGAGATGTACAACTTCCAGCAGTACTACGACGCCTCCGACCGCCGCAAGTACTTCTAGATTAGGTTTAGTTTAAATTTAGTCAAATCTCGATCGAATCTATGTAAGTTTGGACGAATCTAATCGAATCTCATTAAGTTTAAAATTTCCAAAATTTTGTTTGGGGGACGCGACTGGGGAGCGACGTCCCCTAAATGCGGCACAACGAAACACGTCCTTCAAACGGTCAATCCGGCGCGTTTTGGGGACGGTTTGGGGGGGACGCGCAGTGCCTCCCTCTGTTAGCCGGTCTTCGCGACAACGCGCTCGAGAACTGCGAAAAACACAACCGTTATTGTGTCGTCAAAGACGAAAGGACCACGGGACACAGTGAAGCCCAAGGCGTCCACGTCAGAACTGGCTCCCCCCACCCCAAAAAAAAAGAATGAGAAGGAGGTCGTCGGAGGCCACATAAGAGCATCTCCAACAGAGGCTCTAAAATAGCGCTGCGCTAAAAAAAACCGTCAATATACAGCGTCAAACACGTTTTTGCGTCCTCCAGCAGGCGCTGCAAAAATAAGTCGCGCTGTAAAAACTTTTATGCGCGCGGCAGTTTGCGCTATCCAAAGCGGTATATCTGGCGCGCCGACTAGAGCGCGCTGTAAACTGGAACCGCGATCCTTCCCACCGCGCGGAAAAAGAAACAGCTCAATGTCTCTCGCGCTTCGACGAGGAGCTCCACCGCACGCCGCACTCGGAGAAGGTGGACCAGAAGTACGTGCACGCCGCGACGCCGCTGCACGGCCACGGCGCCGGCGGCAAGAAGACGCCGCGGCGCGGCCGGCCGGAGCGAGGGTGGCGCGGCCGACACAGCGTCGGCGGCGTACGTCGCGGCGGTGTCCTGCTCCGACTGCCGCTTCAAGCAGCGCGCCGTGGCGTCCGCGTCGCCGGGGGCCGTCATCCGCTCGCTCTTCGTGTCCCTCACCCGGCGCTCCACCCCGCGCTCGTCGCCGTCGACGACGGCGACCTCAGCCTCGGCCTCGGAGGGCGGATACGGAGGCGAGCAGTGGCGCCTGGCCGCCGACCTCTCGCGGCGGCTCAACGCGGCCACGCGGACACGGGACGACGTGGTGGAGGAGACGGCGCGGCTGCGGCACTCGCTGGCGGAGCTGGAGCTGAAGCTCGCGCGGCCGCGCACGCACGCATGGGTTTCGGCCGCGCACGGACTCGATTGATGTCGCCGCGCACGCACGCACGGACTGATTTCGGCCGCGCACGGGATTCGATTGCTAGCTTGAGATCAATTTCTAGCTATATGGATAATCACAGTAATTTAGTTGATTTTTTCAGATTTATTTGTGGGTGTTTGATCTTGTTTGTTGTATGTATGTTGAAAAAACTTGTTTGTGGAGGTCTATTTTACAGCCTCCGGCGAAGGGCTGTTTTTGGCTTTTTTGGTTGCGCTGTAAAATAGAGACTCCGGCGAAGCTCGCACCGGCGTCGTGCGCTGTATCCGGATCGAGCGGCTGCAAACGACTTTTACAGCGTCAAATTTTAGAGCCTCTGTTGGAGATGCTCTAAAGAATTCGACAGCTTTTGTGGACAACACCAACCAGTTCGTGGTCCCGCGACGCCCCTTCCACAACATCGTCGATGAAATTGTTGAATGTAGATGGGCTCATATAGTCTACAATTCCTGAAATCTCAAGGCCCATCACGTTGGCTGCTTGGGACAGCCTTGGGGGACAAAGTTTAGTCCCACATTGCTAGTTGGGAGAGAGTTGGAGTGGTATATAAGGGCTGCTGTTCTAGTCATTCCAAGTGAGTGAGAATAGAAGGAGCCCTCGCGCACTCCTCCTCCTCCGCCCGCCCCGCCTCGCCTCGTCACGTCACGTCACGTCACGCACGCACGTCGCGTTTCGTGACTCGAGTTCGAGTTCGAGTTCGAGACACACTCAAGGAAGCCTAAATTTTTGCTTGGTGCACCAACTGTGTTGGGTACGTGTCGACCTGCATGTGCATGTTCGCCGCGTGTCCCTGGCTTCCTACGCGTGTCAACGCGGTCGGGTCGGCTTCCCAGGCTATACAAGGAGACAGATCAGATCTAGAAAAATATACAGTTCTCAGAACTCTCTAGTTCATCTCTCTCGCGAAGTTCCTGTTGCTGCGCTACTCTCTAGTCTTCCCCATCCCGGCGACTGCGTGCACAGCCGTCCGGGAGAGCAGGCCTCCGAAACTCCGTCCGTTAAGATCCTGCACCGGGAGACGGGCGATAAGGTTTTTGGGGAGCGTCTCGGCGCGACTGCTCGCTACTGTTCGTCTTCTTCTTCGACGATCCGGCTGCTTCATCGACAAATCCGACTACACCATGGGCGACATCAACAATACCCATGGTGGTGGTGCTGCTGCTGCTGGTGCGACCTTCCCGGTCGCGATGTATGTGCTTTTCCTCTCCTACCTTGCACTGCTACTTGTTCCATGTTCAGATCTGATGCATGTGCTTAGTCTGATGTGTATGGTTAAGTATGCTTGTGCATCTCTAATGTTGTTTTCGGTAATTAATCTCATACGGAAATTGCCTAATAATCCAACAATCCAAAAACCTTATTTGCTTAGGCAATTTTCACCATCTGGTTTTGCTGCTGCGCTCAAACCGAGCCCGTTTACGGGTTCTCATTTCAAGAGATGGCAAAGTAAGACCCTCTTGTGGCTCACTTCTATGGGTGTGCACCGAGTTGCGGAAGGTATTCCCAGAGGTCCGCTTACTCCTGAAGAGGATAAAGCGTTCGGGGATGCCACCGTAATCTTTGTGGGTGCCGTCCTAAGCGTGCTTGGAGACAAGTTGGTTGATGCTTATCCGCACATCCGAAATGGGAAGGAAGCTGTGGGATGCACTCGGACGCTAAGTTTGGTGTCTGCCGATGCCGGAGGTGAACTGTATGCTATGGAGCAGTTCAATGACTACAGAATGGTTGAGAACCGATCTATAGTAGAATAGGCTCATGAGATACAGATCATGGCAAAGGAACTCGAGCTCCTCAAGTGTGTGCTACCGGACAAGTTTGTCGCGGGATGCATTGTCGCTAAGCTTCCCCCTTCATGGAGGAACTTTGCCACTTCCCTGAAACATCAGAGGCATGAGTTTTCTGTTGAGAATATCATGGGCTCTCTGGATATTGAGGAGAAGGCGAGGGCAAAAGACAAACACACTGGAGGAACCGAGGGACGTTCGCTGCCAATATGGTGCGGAAAAATGCCCACAAGTCCAAGGGAAAGAACAAGGGAGTCTCCCGGACTACCAACTTCAAGAAGAAGGGGAAAACGGAGAAGAAAGATCCTTGCTGGGTGTGTGGCGAGACCGACCACTCGGGCCAATCGTTGTCCACAACGCAAAGGAAAGAAATGTCAAGCTGGACGGAACTCAAATTCGTCAGCATGGTCATTGGCAACACAGAGGAAGGAACTACAGGGTATGGTAATATGTTACCTACCGTTCTTTCGGTGTTTCAGCCCACGGAATGGTGGGTTGATACTGGTGCTAATGTTCATGTGTGTGCTGACATCTCCATGTTTACCTCTTATCAGGCCCGAGGTTCCTCAGTAATGATGGGGAATGGGTTACATGCTACTGTTCGTGGTGTTGGCACGGTAGATCTGAAGTTTACTTCGGGAAAGATCGTGCAAGCCGAAGAACGTGCTCGCATGTCCCTTCTATCAAGAAGAATCTCGTTAGTGGCTCCCGTCTTATGAAAGATGGGTTTAAGTTGGTGTTTGAGTCCAATAAAGTTGTACTGTCTAAGTATGGAACTTTTGTTGGAAAGGGATATGAATGTGAGGGAATGTTGCGCTTCTCTCTAGAAGACTTCTGTGATAATGTTGTGAATCATGTAAGCACTAGTGTTAATGAAACTAATGTTTGGCATTCACGACTTTGTCATGTTAATTTCGGTTGTATGACGCAGCTTGCTGATATGAGTTTAATTCCGAAATTCACCTTTGTCAAAGGCTCTAAGTGCCATGCTTGTGTGTGATACGTCTCCAACGTATCGATAATTTCTTGTGTTCCATGCCACATTATTGATGTTATCTACATGTTTTATGCACACTTTATATCATATTCGTGCATTTTACGGAACTAACCTATTAACAAGATGCCGAAGTGCCGATTGCTTGTTTTCTGCTGTTTTTGGTTTCAGAAATCCTAGTAAAGAAATATTCTCGGAATTGGACGAAATTAAAGCCCAGAGGCCTATTTTCTCACGAAGCTTCCAGAAGTCCGAAGGAGAGACGAAGAGGGGCCACAGGGTGGCCAAACCCTAGGGCGGCGCGGCCCCCCCCTTGGCCGCGCCGGCCTGTGGTGTGGGCCCCCTGTGCCGCCTCTTGACCTGCCCTTCCGCCTACAAATAGCCTCCGTGACGAAACCCCCAGTACCGAGAGCCACGATACGGAAAACATTGCCGAGACGCCGTCGCCGCCGAACCCATCTCGGGGGATCCTGGAGATCGCCTCCGGCACCTCGCCGGAGAGGGGATTCATCTCCCGGAGGACTCTACACCGCCATGGTCGCCTCCGGAGTGATGAGTGAGTAGTCTACCCCTGGACTATGGGTCCATAGCGGTAGCTAGATGGTTGTCTTCTCCCCATTGTGCTATCATTGTCGGATCTTGTGAGCTGCCTATCATGATCAAGATCATCTATATGTAATTCTATATGTTGCGTTTGTTGGGATCCGATGAATAGAGAATACTTGTTATGTTGATTATCAAAGTTATGCTTATGTGTTGTTTATGATCTTGCATGCTCTCCGTTATTAGTAGATGCTCTGGCCAAGTAGATGCTTTTAACTCCAAGAGGGAGTACTTATGCTCGATAGTGGGTTCATGCCTGCATTGACACACGGGACGATGATGGAAAGTTCTAAGGTTGTGTTGTGCTTGTTGCCACTAGGGATAAAACATTGATGCTATGTCTAAGGATGTAGTTGTTGATTACATTACGCACCATACTTAATGCAATTGTCCGTTGTTTGCAACTTAATACTGGAGGGGTTCGGATGATAACTCTGAAGGTGGACTTTTTAGGCATAGATGCGGTTGGATGGCGGTCTATGTACTTTGTCGTAATGCCCAATTAAATCTCACTATACTCATCATGATATGTATGTGCATTGTCATGCTCTCTTTATTTGTCAATTGCCCAACTGTAATTTGTTCACCCAACATGCTCGTTCGTCTTATGGGAGAGACACCTCTAGTGAGCTGTGGACCCGGTCCAATTCTCTTTCTTGAAATACAATCTACTGCAATACTTGTTTCTACTTGTTTTCTCTGCAAACAATCATCTTCCACACAATACGGTTAATCCTTTGTTACAGCAAGCCGGTGAGATTGACAACCTCAGCTGTTTCGTTGGGGCAAAGTAGCTTGGTTGTGTTGTGCGGGTTCCACGTTGGCGCCGGAATCTACGGTGTTGCGCCGCACTACATCCCGCCGCCATCAACCTTCAACGTGCTTCTTGGCTCCTCCTGGTTCGATAAACCTTGGTTTCTTTCTGAGGGAAAACTTGCTGCTGTGCGCATCATACCTTCCTCTTGGGGTTGCCCAACGAACGTGTGAAATACACGCCATCAAGCTCTTTTTATGGCGCCGTTGCCGGGGAGATCAAGACACGCTGCAGGGGAGTCTCCACTTCTCAATCTCTTTACTTTGTTTTTGTCTTGCTTTATTTTATTTACTACTTTGTTTGCTGCACTTAAATCAAAATACAAAAAAATTAGTTACTTGTTTTACTTTACTTAATATCATGCATGTTTTTATTTCACTAGTTTGGCATAATGTACAAGAGTGAGCTTCTTATTCTATTTCCTGATTTAAAACATGGATTGTTTGATGCGAAAATTAAAAAACCTATGGAATCTTATTTGCATGCTGGTAGTAATATTAGTATGAACGCTTTGAACACCATTGTTGATAATGATATAGAAAGTTCTAAGCTTGGGGAAGCTGGTTTTCATGATATTTTTAGTCCCCCAAGCATTGAGGAGAAAATTTTCTTTGATGATACTTTGCCTCCTATTTCTGATGATGATAATGATAGTGGTCTTTTTGTGCCACCTACTATGGAGAGTAAATTTTGTTGTGATTATACTATGCCTCTTACACTTGATGAGAATAATAATGATAGCTACTTTGTTGAATTTGCTCCCACTACAACTAATAAAATTAATTATGCTTATGTGGAGAGTAATAATTTTATGCATGAGACTCATGATAAGAATGCTTTATGTGATAGTTATATTGTTGAGTTTGCTCATGTTGCTACTGAAAGTTATTATGAGAGAGGAAAATATGGTTGTAGAAATTTTCATGTTACTAAAATGCCTCTCTATGTGCTGAATTTTTTGAAGCTACACTTGTTTTATCTTCCTATGCTTGTTACTTTGCTCTTCATGAACTTGTTTATTTACAAGATTCCTATGCATAGGAAGCATGTTAGACTTAAATGTGTTTTGAATTTGCCTCTTGATGCTCTCTTTTGCTTCAAATACTATTTCTTGCGAGTGCATCATTAAAACTGCTGAGCCCATCTTAATGGCTATAAAGAAAAGAACTTCTTGGGAGATAACCCATGTGTTATTTTGCTACAGTACTTTGTTTTTATTTTGTGTCTTGGAAGTTGTTTACTACTGTAGCAACCTCTCCTTATCTTAGTTTTGAGTTTTGTTGTGCCAAGTTAAGCCGTTGATAGAAAAGTAAGTACTAGATTTGGATTACTGCGCAGTTCCAGATTTCTTTGCTGTCACGAATCTGAGCCCACTGCCCTGCAGGAAGCTCAGAAAATTATGCCAATTTACGTGCATGATCCTCAGATATGTACGCAACTTTCATTCAATTTGAGCATTTTCATTTGAGCAAGTCTGGTGCCATTTTAAAATTCGTCAATACGAACTGTTCTGTTTTGACAGATTCTGCCTTTTATTTCGCATTGCCTCTTTCGCTATGTTGGATGAATTTCTTTGATCCACTAATGTCCAGTAGCATTATGCAATGTCCAGAAGTGTTAAGAATGAGTGTGTCACCTCTGAATATGTCAATTTATATTGTGCACTAACCCTCTAATGAGTTGTTTCGAGTTTGGTGTGGAGGAAGTTTTCAAGGATCAAGAGAGGAGTATGATGCAACATGATTAAGGAGAGTGAAAGCTCTAAGCTTGGGGATGCACCCGGTGGTTCACCCCTGCATATATCAAGAAGACTCAAGCGTCTAAGCTTGGGGATGCCCAAGGCATCCCCTTCTTCATCAACAAATTATCGGGTTCCTCCCCTGAAACTACATTTTTATTCGGCCACATCTTATGTGCTTTTTCTTGGAGCGTCGTTTTGTTTTTGTTTTTGTTTTGTTTGAATAAAATGGATCCTAGCATTCACTTTATGGGAGAGATACACACTCCGCTGTAGCTTATGGACAAATATGTCCTTGGTTTCTACTCATAGTATTCATGGCGAAGTTTCTCCTTCGTTAAATTGTTATATGGTTGGAATTGGAAAATGATACATGTAGTAATTGCTAAAAATGTTTTGGGTAATGTGATACTTGGCAATTGTTGTGCTCATGTTTAAGCTCTTGCATCATATGCTTTGCACCCATTAATGAAGAAATACATAGAGCATGCTACAATTTGGTTTGCATATTTGGTTTCTCTAAGGTCTAGATAATTTCTAGTTTTGAGTTTGAACAACAAGGAAGACGGTATAGAGTATTATAATGCTTTCAATATGTCTTTTATGTGAGTTTTGCTGTACTAGTTCATCCTTGTGTTTGCTTCAAACAACCTTGCTAGCCTAAACCTTGTATCGAGAGGGAATACTTCTCATGCATCCAAAATACTTGAGCCAACCACTATGCCATTTGTGTCCACCATACCTACCTATACTACATGGTATTTTCCCGCCATTCCAAAGTAAATTGCTTGAGTGCTACCTTTAAAATTCCATCATTCACTTTTGCAATATATAGCTCATGGGACAAATAGCTTAAAAACTATTGTGGTATTGAATATGTAATTATGCACTTTATCTCCTATTAAGTTGCTTGTTGTGCGATAACCATGTTTACTGGGGAACGCCATCAACTCATTGTTGAATTTCATGTGAGTTGCTATGCATGTTCGTCTTGTCTGAAGTAAGGGCGATCTACACTGAGTTGAATGGTTTGAGCATGCATATTGTGAGAGAAGAACATTGGGCCGCTAACTAAAGCCATGTTCCATGGTGGAAGTTTCAGTTTTGGACAAACATCCTCAAATCTCTAATGAGAAAAGAATTAATTGTTGTTGAATGCTTAAAGCATTAAAAGAGGAGTCCATTATCTGTTGTCTATGTTGTCCCGGTATGGATGTCTAAGTTGAGAATAATCAAAAGCGAGAAATCCAAATGCGAGCTTTCTCCTTAGACCTTTGTACGAGGCGGCATAGAGGTACCCCTTTGTGATACTTGGTTAAAGCATATGTATTGCGGTGATAATCCAGGTAGTCCAAGCTAATTAGGACAAGGTGCGAGCACTATTAGTACACTATGCATGAGGCTTGCAACTTATAAGATATAATTTACATGATGCATATGCTTTATTACTACCGTTGACAAAATTGTTTCATGTTTTCAAAATCAAAGCTCTAGCACAAATATAGCAATCGATGCTTTTCCTCTATGAGGACCATTCTTTTACTTTTATGTTGAGTCAGTTCACCTATTTCTCTCCACCTCAAGAAGCAAACACTTGTGTGAACTGTGCATTGATTCTTACATACTTGCTTATTGCACTTACTATATTACTCTATGTTGACAATATCCATGAGATATACATGTTACAAGTTGAAAGCAACCGCTGAAACTTAATCTTCTTTTGTGTTGCTTCAATACCTTTACTTTGAATTATTGCTTTATGAGTTAACTCTTATGCAAGACTTATTGATGCTTGTCTTGAAATGCTATTCATGAAAAGTCTTTGCTATATGATTCAGTTGTTTACTCATGTCATACACATTGTTTTGATCGCTGCATTCTCTACATATGCTTTACAAATAGTATGATCAAGTTTATGATGGCATGTCACTCCGAAATTATCTTTGTTATCGTTTTACCTGCTCGGGACGAGCGAGAACTAAGCTTGGGGATGCTGATACGTCTCCAACGTATCGATAATTTCTTGTGTTCCATGCCACATTATTGATGTTATCTACATGTTTTATGCACACTTTATATCATATTCGTGCATTTTCCGGAACTAACCTATTAACAAGATGCCGAAGTGCCGATTCTTCGTTTTCTGCTGTTTTTGGTTTCAGAAATCCTAGTAAAGAAATATTCTCGGAATTGGACGAAATTAAAGCCCGAGAGGCCTATTTTCTCACGAAGCTTCCGGAAGTCCGAAGGAGAGACGAAGAGGGGCCACGGGGTGGCCAAACCCTAGGGCGGCGCGGCCCCCCTTGGCCGCGCCGGCCTGTGGTGTGGGCCCCTGTGCCGCCTCTTGACCTGCCCTTCCGCCTACAAATAGCCTCCGTGACGAAACCCCCGGTACCGAGAGCCACGATACGGAAAACATTGCGAGACGCCGTCGCCGCCGAACCCATCTCGGGGATCCTGGAGATCGCCTCCGGCACCCCTGCCGGAGAGGGGATTCATCTCCCGGAGGACTCTACACCGCCATGGTCGCCTCCGGAGTGATGAGTGAGTAGTCTACCCCTGGACTATGGGTCCATAGCGGTAGCTAGATGGTTGTCTTCTCCCCATTGTGCTATCATTGTCGGATCTTGTGAGCTGCCTATCATGATCAAGATCATCTATATGTAATTCTATATGTTGCGTTTGTTGGGATCCGATGAATAGAGAATACTTGTTATGTTGATTATCAAAGTTATGCTTATGTGTTGTTTATGATCTTGCATGCTCTCCGTTATTAGTAGATGCTCTGGCCAAGTAGATGCTTTTAACTCCAAGAGGGAGTACTTATGCTCGATAGTGGGTTCATGCCTGCATTGACACCTGGGACGGTGACAGAAAGTTCTAAGGTTGTGTTGTGCTTGTTGCCACTAGGGATAAAACATTGATGCTATGTCTAAGGATGTAGTTGTTGATTACATTACGCACCATACTTAATGCAATTGTCCGTTGTTTGCAACTTAATACTGGAGGGGTTCGGATGATAACACTGAAGGTGGACTTTTTAGGCATAGATGCGGTTGGATGGCGGTCTATGTACTTTGTCGTAATGCCCAATTAAATCTCACTATACTCATCATGATATGTATGTGCATTGTCATGCTCTCTTTATTTGTCAATTGCCCAACTGTAATTTGTTCACCCAACATGCTGTTCGTCTTATGGGAGAGACACCTCTAGTGAGCTGTGGACCCCGGTCCAATTCTCTTTACTCGAAATACAATCTACTCGCAATACTTGTTTCTACTTGTTTTCTCTGCAAACAATCATCTTCCACACAATACGGTTAATCCTTTGTTACGAGCAAGCCGGTGAGATTGACAACCTCACCTGTTTCGTTGGGGCAAAGTAGCTTGGTTGTGTTGTGCAGGTTCCACGTTGGCGCCGGAATCTCCGGTGTTGCGCCGCACTACATCCCGCCGCCATCAACCTTCAACGTGCTTCTTGGCTCCTCCTGGTTCGATAAACCTTGGTTTCTTTCTGAGGGAAAACTTGCTGCTGTGCGCATCATACCTTCCTCTTGGGGTTGCCCAACGAACGTGTGAAATACACGCCATCAGTGTGCAAGCAAAGCAGCCTCGCAAGCCTCATAAGCCTGCGAAGGAAAGAAACTTGGCACCACTAGAGCTCATACATTCAGATCTATGTGAGATGAATGGTGAGTTGACAAAAGGTGGAAAGAAATATTTCATGACTTTGATTGATGATTCCACTAGGTACTGTTATGTGTATCTCCTGAAAACTAAAGATGAGGCTCTTGATTTCTTTAAAATCTATAAGGCTGAAGTTGAGAACCAACTTGAAAGAAAGATAAAAAGGGTTCGGTCCGATCGTAGTGGAGAGTACTTTTCTAATGAGTTCAATTTATTCTGTGCGGAACATGGTATAATCCATGAGAGGACGCCTCCCAATTCCCCACAATCCAATGGGATTGCGGAAAGGAAAAACCGTACTCTAACAGATTTGGTTAACGCCATGTTAGATGTTTCGGGTTTATCCAAGGAATGGTGGGGGAGGCTATATTGACTTCGTGTCATGTCCTAAATCGTGTTCCAACCAAGAATAAAGAGATTACCCCTTATGAGGAATGGGAAAAGAAAAGACCAACACTCTCCTACCTACGAACTTGGGGTTGTTTGGCGAAAGTGAATTTGCCAATCACCAAGAAGGGAAAGCTTGGACCAAAAACCGTGGATTGTGTCTTTCTTGGCTATGCTGCCCATAGCATTGCCTATAGATTTCTTGTGGTGAAATCTGGAGTGGATGACATGAATGTTGGCACCATCTTTGAATCAAGAGATGCTACATTCTTTGAGGATATATTCCCTATGAGAGATATGCATGTCATGTCTAGTTGGGAATCTGATCCAATACATGAAACTCCTATGGAGTCTGATGAAGAATCTGATGATGAGAGTTCAGATTCTGATGAAGATAACAATGAAGCTCCCACAAGGAGTAAGAGACAAAGGACTGCAAAGTCTTTTGGTAATGATTTCATTGTGTATCTTGTGGATGATACTCCCACTACCATTTCAGAAGCCCTCGCATCTCCCGATGCGGACTACTCGGAAGGAAGCGGTTCAAAGCGAGATGGATTCCATCTTGGCTAATGGAACGTGGGAGTTATCTGAGCGTCCTTATGGGTGCAAACCTGTAGGATGTAAATGGGTATTTAAGAAGAAGCTTCGAGCTGATGGTACTATTGAGAAGTACAAGGCTCGGCTTGTAGCCAAAGGCTATACCAAAAGGAAGGCGAAGATTTCTTCGATACCTACTCACCTGTGGCGAGATTGACCACCATTCGAGTACTACTGTCATTGGCTGCCTCACACGGTCTTCTCGTTCATCAAATGGACGTTAAGACGGCTTTCCTAAATGGAGAGTTGGATGAGGAAATTTACATGGAACAGCCTGATGGTTTTGTACTACAAGGTCAAGAAAGAAAGGTGTGTAAATTAAAGAAATCTTTGTATGGTCTTAAACAAGCACCCAAACAATGGCATGAAAAGTTCGAAAGAACTTTGACATCAGTGGGCTTTGTTGTCAATGAAGCAGACAATTGTGTGTACTACCGCCATGGTGGGGGTGAGGGAGTTGTCCTATGCTTGTATGTGGATGACATACTAATTTTTGGGACAAGTCTCAAAGTGATTGCGGAGGTCAAAACCTTCCTATCTCAGTGTTTCGAGATGAAAGATCTTGGAGAAGCTGATGTTATATTGAACATCAAGCTATTGAGAGATGGGAATAATGCGATTACTCTTGTGCAATCTCATTATGTTGAGAAGGTGTTGAGCAGATTTGGCTATGCTGATTGCAAATCTTCTCTCACACCTTATGATCCTAGTGTCTTGCTTCGAAAGAATGAAAAGGCAACTAAAGATCAATTAAGATACTCTCAAATCATTGGTTCACTCATGTATTTAGCTTGCGCTACGAGGCCTGATATCTCGTTTGCTGTGTGCAAACTTAGCCGGTTTGTGGCCAACCCGGGAGATGATCATCGGCATGCTCTTGAGAGAGTGATGCGCTATCTAAAGGGAACCATGAGTTATGGAATTCATTATACCGGGTATCCAAGAGGACTTGAAGGGTATAGTGACTCCAATTGGATTTCTGATGCTAAAATGAAGGCCACAAGTGGATATGTTTTCACTCTTGGTGGTGGCGTCGTTTCCTGGAAGTCATGCAAGCGGACCATCTTAACGAGGTCAACTATGGAACCAGAACTCACGGCACTAGATACGGCCTACTGTCGAAGCGGAATGGCTTCGTGAGCTCTTGATGGACTTGCCTATGGTTGAAAAACCAATACCGGCCATCCTCATGAACTGTGACAATCAAACTGTGATTGTCAAAGTGAAAAGTTCTAAGGATAATATGAAAAGTTCCAAACATATCAAGAGGAGATTGAAGTCTGTCGAAAACCGAAGAACTCCGGAGTGATAGCATTGGATTATGTCCAAAGTGCTAAAAATCGGCGAGATCCTTTCACAAAAGGACTATCAAGAAATATGATAGACCTAGCATCGAGGGAGATGGGTTTGAGACCCACTTGAGTTGCCGAGGGGGTAACCCAACCTATGTGACCGGAAATTCCGTGAAGTAGGACCTGGAAAAACAAACCGGAGTAACTGAGTTGAGAGAAAATTTAATACTCCCACTCCGCTGCAGATGCAATTCTCTCATAGTTACTGTAAGGCAGGTTGACGATGTCTTAATGTGTTCTGAGCGGCTCTTAATGAGCGAAGACGCTGTCCTACAGGGCGATCTTTGAAGAACACACCTATATGAGTGACACTACTGGTCATAGTGTGGGAGATTTGGGTGAATCTCTAGTAAGCTCATGAAAGGCCGAGGAGTATGACTTATAAGCTCCACCCGAGGGGAAGGCTATGGCAGCCTAGTACCGTGCCGGCATTGAGCGCTGCACAAAGACTGACAATTCAAGGCATAGTCCATTGTTCAGTTGTAGTCAAGCGTAGCACCTTGCCTAAGTGGAAGTTCAACTTAACAGTCTCCACCGAAGTGCAGGTATATCAAACAGTGAATGGAACTAATGTGTCATCTGATGTGCATATGAGATCTGGTGGGGGATTGTTGAATGTAGATGGGCTGCAGCCCAGTAAGGCAGCCCATATAGTCTACAATTCCTGAAATCTCAAGGCCCATCACGTTGGCAGCTTGGGACAGCCTTGGGGGACAAAGTTTAGTCCCACATTGCTAGTTGGGAGAGAGTTGGAGTGGTATATAAGGGCTGCTGTTCTAGTCATTCCAAGTGAGTGAGAATAGAAGGAGCCCTCGCGCACTCCTCCTCCTCCGCCCGCCCCGCCTCGCCTCGTCACGCACGTCGCGTTTCGTGACTCGAGTTCGAGTTCGAGACACACTCAAGGAAGCCTAAATTTTTGCTTGGTGCACCAACTGTGTTGGGTACGTGTCGACCTTCATGTGCATGTTCGCCGCATGTCCCTGGCTTCCTACGCGTGTCAACGCGGTCGGGTCGGCTTCCCAGGCTATACAAGGAGACAGATCAGATCTAGAAAAATATACAGTTCTCAGAACTCTCTAGTTCATCTCTCTCGCGAAGTTCCTGTTGCTGCGCTACTCTCTAGTCTTCCCCATCCCGACGACTGCGTGCACAGTCGTCCGGGAGAGCAGGCCTCCGAAACTCCGTCCGTTGAGATCCTGCACCGGGAGACGGGCGATAAGGTTTTTGGGGAGCGTCTCGGCGCGACTGCTCGCTACTGTTCGTCTTCTTCTTCGACGATCCGGCTGCTTCATCGACAGATCCGACTACACCATGGGCGACATCAACAATACCCATGGTGGTGGTGCTGCTGCTGCTGGTGCGACCTTCCCGGTCGCGATGTACGTGCTTTTCCTCTCCTACCTTGCACTGCTACTTGTTCCATGTTCAGATCTGATGCATGTGCTTAGTCTGATGTGTATGGTTAAGTATGCTTGTGCATCTCTAATGTTGTTTTCGGTAATTAATCTCATACGGAAATTGCCTAATAATCCAACAGAAATGACCTGAAGATATGAATTTTTCCGTTTTTCCGTTGAAGTAACGCAAATTCTTTTCCGTCGCCCCTACCCGATGATTGTACGACGATGTGAACGAAAATAGGGTTGTACACAGTAGCACTACACTAAGCGAGGACTGAAAAAGGTACCGTAGTACGGAGCAAGTTTTTTCCAGAGATACCATAGAGGACGTAGTGGTATTTTCGACAACTAAAAGAGGTGGCAGAGATGGTGAAGTATTTTGCTTTCGGAGTTTCTACAAAAAGAAGATTGTATTTTTCCTGCTAATAGAGGCGGTGAAAAATGAAGTAAGTATATTCTTTGATGACACAGTAGAAGAAGGCAGTAATTTTGCTCATGTAAAATGGGCAACATACGGTGGAGTAAATACTTTTTTTTCTGCTGGTACCGTAGATAAACACAGTAATATTTTCATGGATAAAAGAGGCTGTGAAAACTGGAGTACGTATTTTCCTAAGTCTATATGTAAGAGAGGATTAGTATGTGTTCTTGGAAAATATAAGGTCTATGCATTTGTATTTTTTTCAGATAAAAGAGTCAACGAACGATAAAACAACCATGTTTTTTAAGTAGAGGTGCGGAAGAACAGACGTTAGACTAGTCACAATGCATAGTATCATATAGAAGTATCATGCGTATGATACTACTACATGTTAATATCTCCACAATGCATGGTATCATATACTAGTATCATAGTCTTTTTATATTAATTGATTTATAGAATCTCAATGCAAATATATGTACAAGATTACTTGACATTAAATTTTTCTAGTAGTATGTGTTATGATACGGTATCTACCTATGATACTAGTATCCTCTCTCTCATCCTTAATTGCACTGCCATATTAGTATTTTGCATGCATGAAATGCATGATACTACCTACGATACTTTCATTGTGGGTAGTCTTAGAGAATTAGGGTTCCTGCAGTTGAAGAAACGTTCTTGACAAACTACTGTTGTGGAATTCAGTGAAAAGTAATTACTATTGATAAGTAATGCCTCTCAGAAAACTCTTGTAAGATAGCTAACATCGGTAAAATACTATTGAAGCTAAATATTTGTGCCGATAACTTACCGAAAAATAGATACTTAACCACCCTCAAAAATGTATTGTTAAATATTTAACTTCAAAAAATTACTGCCAAACCTGAGAATTTACTATCGGGAATTGGTGTTTTAAAATCAATGATTTGCAAAATTACTGTCAAATTAAGTTTTTGCCGAAGTTGACAATTATGTGTCCGAAACTTTCAAGAAAATTGCTAGAAAAAATTGTAAGTGACAATTATTGTCAAGAAAAGTTAAATAAATAAATAAATAAGAGGGTCAGCGCATGAACAATGCTTGGAGGCATGTGGGGAGAGAAAACATGCTCAGCCTTAGAGCATCTCTAGGAGAGCCCGTAAAAACGCGAACTGAAAACGTGGAGTTCAGTTCATCGAACTCGCGCCAGCGGCTTCCGAACCCGTAAAAACAGGGTTTATGACATTTTTTTGCATCGAACAAACGACACAAAAAATGCAAACAATTCATGTATAGTTCATAATGCAGACATCAAATGACACAATTAAAGCAAACAGTTCATAGTTCCCCATCTCCTCTCACCGCCGGCATCAAACCGAGGTTGGCCCGCCGTCAGCACCATCGCCACCACCTCCTGGAGTCACATCGGCACCACCAGTTGCCTCTTGATGAGCTAGTCTTCGTCTTGCCGTGATCTCCGCCGAGGCCTCCTTCCACCACTCCGGTTGTTGCTCATTCATGTCCTTCGTGTTCATCATCATGATCTCCCTCTCTTCGGCCTTGTTGACCCCTCGTCGAGCACGTCCTGGGCGACGTTCGCGGTGGCTTCCGGTGGCGGCGGCGGCGTTGGCATGGAGGGGACCGGATGCAGGGTGCCACGGGTAGTCGCTGCCTTCATTTTCGTCCTTTTCGGAGCCGAATTCTTCGGTCTCGCACTGGCTGCCTTCGGCTTTCTTGCCACCGACGATACATCACCGGTGGCCGCCGCCGCACCGGATTGCGGGACCACATGCGTTCCCACGCGCCGCCGCTTCACCCCGCTCATCGATGAGACCGTCGTTGCAACATCCGCGGGGTCGCAGGGGTGTCAGCAGTCGCCAGGGTGGTTGGTGGAGCGACGGAAGCTCCGACGACCACGGGAGAGGGTGGCGGCACCTACGAGGTAGCAACGGCGGCCGGCGGGGTCGATTCGAGACTCATTGGGGAGAAATCGGAGGGTGGCGGCACAGAGGAAGGTGAGGGCGCACATATCGGCGGCGGCGGCGGTGGGAAGGAGCTGAAAGTTCCCTCGCGCGCAAAGTAGGGATTGTGTTCGGGCTGCATTCGGTTCGCTCCATCGCCCCTACAAATACAGGCCGACGGAGCGAATCGAACGCAGCCCGAAAAAATATTTTCAGTTTTGGCTCGTTTACGATCACTTATCAGCGCTCTTTTTCGGCCCGAACCCGCAAACTGGTGGTTATTTTCCGGTTTTATGCCTTTCCGGGCTCTGCTAGAGATGCTCTTAATATGTATAGGTAGATATTTAGTGTTTGTAGTCTCAACGATGAAACATTCTTGCAAAGTATGGATGTTGGAGTGATCGCCTACGTGACTCAAGATACACCATCGCAAGAGTACGAGATACAATTAGAGGATGAGGTGGAGGAGGGTGAAGATGTGGTTGCGGACAAGGGGCTAGATCTAGAAGACGAGGGGTTCTTGGATGAAGCTCCAAATGGAATGAAAGATCGGCCAACTACAATGCCAAAGAAGACAAGTTGATTTGCACGGCCAGGTCAAGATTGGACTTGATGTGTCCGTCGGTAGCGAGCAACCGGGCAATGCATATCGGACTCGTATGACCGACTGCTTCAATGCACGCACCCGAAGTGGCAATACACGAACTCTTGACTCTATTCATCACCGGTGGAAAACCATTTTCATTGATTGTCAAGGTAGGTGTGCTTTGACACATGTCAACCAAGTGAACCCGAGTGGTACAATTGACGATGTTTGGGTAACTTACCTTCTTGTTTCCTCTATGACACCCATTTGTTTGTTCTATGTGGCTAACTTGTTCGCTCTATGTGTCTTTGTAGACATCCATTGCTCAAGGATTCTTCAAAGTAAGAGCGAAGAAAGGCAAGAGAAGGAAGGAAAGGAAGCCTTTCACTTTGCACCATTGTTGGTACGAGCTTCAACATTATGAGAAGTGGAAGAACCGTGCCTTGTATGACGTGGCAACGAAGAGCGACAAGAACTCGGTTGCCGATGCAACTATTATTGATGACGGTGACGATGAATTATCAAGTGAGGAAGGAAGAAGGATCCCCAGTCCCAACTTGGTTGGCAAAACCAAACGGTCTGGCGGAAGAAGTATGCCAAGGAGAAGTGCAAGAAGGCTGAAGATGATGATATCAAGAAATCATTGGATGTTATCATGGATGTGAGAAAATAGATGGCAAAGATAAAAAGATGATGAAGAAGCAAGAAATGGAGGATATGTGTGCGGCCAAAGAGAGATGAATGTCGACCGAGGAGAGGGTGGTGGTGGCCGAAGAGGTGAAGGAACATGCCGAGGATAGAAAAGTGGATACGGAAGAGGCTCATCGAGCCGAAGAGAGGAAGGACAAACTCATGTTCATGGATAAAAGTGGCATGAGTGACAAGCAAAATTAATACATCGAGCTGTGTCGCGATCAATTTTTTATAAGGAAGCAAATGATGGGACACATGCATGTCATGGCTGGCGGCATTGGTGAATATATGGGTGACTACATGGGTGCAGGCGCGCGGGGCATTGGTGGATATATGGGTGACTACATGGGTGGAGCCATGCGTGGCATTGGTGGGTACGTGCATTCTTTGGGAAGTGCTATGGGTAGACAGGGCCGGCTCTAGGATTTAGAGGACCCTAGGGCAAATTCTATAAATGGGCCCAATTTAAGCTGCGTGCATGCTAGATGGGCTTAAATTTTTTTCTTCTACCTTTTCCTATATGCACTGTGACAGAAATAATAGGTCCCCGTTCTGGTTGGGCCCCGGGCCGTCGCACTTCTTGCCCCGGGCTAGAGCCGGCCCTGTGGGTAGATTCATTCTTAGCATGGGAGCATACATCGGTGGCATTGGTCGAGGCATGGGAACCTACATGAGTGATGTCATTGGAGCTTCCATGGGTGGTGGCGTGGGAGCTTTCATGAGTTGAGATGTAGGTGGTTTCATGGGTGGTGGCATTCCCAACACCACCCATGTTGACGATCAAGGCATAGGGGAGAGACACCCAAACAAGATGTCAACATTAGTAATGGAGGCAGGGTCGTCATTGAGCTATGAGTGGCTTTGCTATTATCAATGTGTGTTTGTCGAACTATGTCGTTTGTCTATGTTTTTTTTCCCTGGAAAGGCAAGGTCTGGAAGGACCTGGACTATGTTGCAGTAGTCAAAGAGGTGGTACAAGTTACATAGAGGGACACAAAGAAAAATAAAATTACACTCAAGTCCCTGGATTTTGCACAGAGGACCTCTAAAGATTTTGCAGAAATGCAATCGAGCCCCTCTTCCACCCAACTACAGGGTGATGAGCTGCGCCGGCGACCACCAACATCCTCGCCAGGGACATGGACAGTTGCGAGGAGACCGGTGCCAGTCGTCGCCGCCGCATCATCAGAGACAGGCCTCCAAAGGAGGTTGCTACGACGCATCTCTTGCATCGATTGATGCCAATTGGGACATCCAAGATCGGTGACCAACCAGTGGTCACCGTGTGACAGCTCGAGGAAGCAGCAGGAGTCTCGCCGGCCGCCACGAATTCCCAGTCACCGTCGGTGCCCTGTCCCTCGCCGCCACGGCCGGCCGTCCGAGAGGACACCAGAGAGAAGAAGGAGATGTAGCTGCCGGAGCCAGCCCTTATTGACCGAGCTCGCCACGGTCGCTCTGCTCGCCGCCCACCACGAACGCGAGCGAAGAACCACCGTGGTCTGCTCCCCGATGGTGCGCCACCACATCGGAAAGCTCGAGCTCCAATCCGCCTTATTTGCCGAGATGCCTGAGTTGAGGTCGGGCAACAGCCACCGCCCACGCCACCGGAGCCGTGCCGCCGCACCACCCAACCGCAGGATGCACCAGATCTGACGGAGAAGATCTGGTTGCCTACTCCTAGGCGCCACTACGGGACCACTAAACCTACCTACGAACTCGATGATATGTGTGTGATGAACAAACTAAGATCTTAATTGTATGCTACTTGTCATGTGTGTGACATTTGTTTCATCATATATGTTTGCAATTGTGAAATATACATCTGGAATTGTACATGTGATGTATTTTGAGAAAAATTTCAGGTGATGTATAATTTCTTATTGGGGTGATCCGTTTCCTTGGAGGCGCACGTCTGTCTTGAGAGTTTGAGTTTCACCGCACCGCCCACTTTGGACATTCTCCTTCTCCTCCTCCTCCTTCCCTGCATCGGCAACCGCCCCGCCGCATCCTCAACCCAGGCAGGCACCTCGCCTCTTCTTCCTCCGCCCAAACCCTAGCTAGGTTCCCGTCCCACCCACCCCCTCCCTCTCCCGCGTCGCTGCTTCCTGCGTTGCGGCATTTCCACGAGCACCTACCGCGCCACTCCGCTTCCCCAACCTTCCGATGATGGTCCACTACGCGGACAAGCGCTGCGAGGAGGCGCTCGCCTGCGCCACCATGGTCTCCGGCGCCAACCCGGGGCCCGCGCTCGCTCTCGACTTCGTCCGCTACCTCCACGTCCACGTCGGAGGCCTGGAGGCGCTGGCCTCCGCTATCGTCCTCGCCGGCGCGGACCCAGGATCCGCGATCTCTCTCGACCTCGTCCGCGTCGGAGGCGTGGACGCGCTGGCCTCCGCCATCGAGCTCGCCGCCGCGAACCCGGGATCCGCGCTCGCCCTCAACCTCCTCGGCTACCTCCACGTCCGCGTCGGAGGCGTGGACGCGCTGGCCTCCGCCATCGAGCTCGCCGCCGCGAACCCGGGATCCGCGCTCGCTCTCGACCTCCTCGGCTACCTCCACGTCCGCGTCGGAGTCCTGGAGGCGCTGCCCTCCACCGTCGTCCTCGCCTGCGCGAGACCAGGATGCGCGGTCGCTCTCGACCTCCTCCGCTACCTCCACTTCCGCGTCGGAGGCCTGGAGGCGCTGGACTGCGCCATCGTCCTCGACGGCGCGAACCAGGGATCCTTGCTCGCTCTGGACCTCGTCGGCCACCTCCACGTCCACGACGGAGGCCTGGAGGCGCTGGACTGCGCCATCGTCCTCGACGGCGCGAACCAGGGATCCTTGCTCGCTCTGGACCTCGTCGGCCACATCCACGTCCACGACGGAGGCGTGGCGTGGAACGAAACCCTCCCCGCCGACGAGAAGCCTGCGCCCGGGCACTTCCGCGCCTCCCGTGACGCCTACTCTGCCGCATACCGCGTCGCGCCTAACGGATTCCTGACCGCCGTCTTCCACGCCGAGGCGCTCGCCGTCGACGCGCAGCTGGAACTGCTCCGCGTCCTCTGGACGACGCCCACCAGCCACGCCGACCAGGCGGTGAACCACGGGGAGGTGTCTGCGGCAGACACCCAGCTGCGTCGGGCGCACCTGTCAGTTGACACCAACTTGAATTCCTCCCACCTGATTGCCTTGTTCCACTCTGAGCTATTGGCAGACTATGAATCCAGAGTATATTTTGACAAGAAGCAGCTCCCTGTCTCGCTGAATCGGATCCTAATCGTGCCTGCCCTATGCTGGAGCTCTGTCAAAAGCAGGCAACACCCTGACTCAGTGAGGATTGACACGCTGCGGCAGCATTATGGCACAGGTCTGCATGACAGCATATGTCACAGCTCATTGTATGTCACAGCTCTTTGTGAGGATTCAGACCAGCAGGCCATCTTGACGTTGCCAAGGGTTCAATCAGGAGCTGAATTCCATGAGGACATTAATAAGAAGCTCAGGATGTTGCCTAACCATGCACTTAGCACCCAGGTCTGTCACTTTTACTGTTTCATTATTATAGCTATTATGTTTATGATGTAGCCTTAAACCCTGTGTCTCATTAGTTTGTCAGTTAGTACAGTTAGCTAGTTGGCATTTTTCTAGCCTCGTTGGAGCTTGCCTTTATTGTGTAATGAGACTAATGACCATGTGGCTTAATGCTGGTATCTACCTGATTAGTGATTACCTCCTTTAAATTATTGCTGGTGAGTTGTGGCATTATACCGTCTGACTAGTTCACTCTTAAAATCAAGTGTCATGCTTATTAAGGAAGTGGTGCACCGTAGAACTTATGCCATGTCTCCTTATATTGGGTCAAGTTGTATACTTATTTTTATATGGTTTACATGATGTGATGGAATATGGGGAAATTGAAGCTGATCCAAAAGTTCTGCAGGATGGTACCGACAATGCTTTGTTGACTAAGAGGAAAGTTCAGGCTGACTCCAGGAAGGGTTGTGTTAGTGGCACTGGAAAATCAAGGCATAAAGTGAGTTCTTGAATGCTGATAGTTTGATGCTACAACTTATTTGTTTTTTTTATTACAACATATACTGCTACTGGTGCAACATTCATTCTTTTTCCGATCCTTGAACAAATACAAAGCAACTCAGTATTAATAAATTTCTTTCATGCAATACAACTGATGATAAATGACATATCTTAGATTAGCATCTTTCGGAGTGCATTCCATACCCAATCTTTGTTAAGCTACATCAATTTTTTATTAGCCTCAGTTTTTCTTAATATTTTACGGCAAAGCATACTTAGATAAGAATGATTTCCTAATTTAGTAAGTGCAACAGTAGCTCAGGACTGGAGGGGTACTGATTCATGTCAGTTCTGCAGTAATTTATATTTTTAGCATCATATCTTGCTACCTCCCTTCTCGCTGTTCCTTTTCATCCACGTATCCAATATTGAGCTTAGATTCTTGCTTTCCGCTTTGCTTTGACCACTTTCATGTTGTGAACCAATTTCTGGTATATTGGCTATATGTGACAATCAATGCATGGTGAACAACTATTTCTCCTATGTGATTCAGTCTGTTATACTGCAAAGCAAATTATGTAATTCTATGACTGACATCTGAACCATCTTTGTCCCATGCAGAGTTACCGGAAGAAATCTGCCATTCATCTCACTTTGATGCTGCTTCTTATGGTTTGCACCTCAGGAATTGCCTCTGCAAGCTATGTTCCGCCATGCGATGTTACAGATTTGGCTACCAGCATACGCTTATTTTGCAGCTCAAATCAACCATCTTCGTTATGCTGTCAAGCGATAAACTCAGCGGTGGCTAGTGAATATGGTAAACAATGCTTGTGTATGGTGGGAAGCTCTCCGGAGATCATGACGATGGGATTTGCAACTCAGAATTTGATAAGGCTCCACCAGCTATGTACCCAGCATGAGGAGAACTTCGATTGCGATGGTGAGGACAAGTCAGAACTTGAGAATGGAAAACTTAGAGAGAAGGAATTTGCAGCCACAGATGATGCTAATGAAGAGCCTCTGCAAGAAAGGAATCAGCACCGGGAGAATCACAAGCATCATGTGAGGGAGGACAACTCAGCCCAAGAAAGTCAGGTTGAACAGCTAACCAATGAACGCAGCCCAGATTCCCATATCAGTAGCAGCACCAGCATTGGTGTGATGTCGGGCATCATTAGTATACTGGTCATTGTTCTTGTGGCAGCAGCTGTCCTGAAGTACAGGAGGCAGCAAATTGACTTCCGTCAGCTGTTGGCTGTTGCACTTGCAGCTGCCCTTCCTCCGATCCCCGGTCAGGGTGCAGTTGCTGTCCAGGGTGCAGTTGCTGCATTCCCTGTTGTTCAGCCGCCACAGCCAATCGCTCCTCGTATGGTGAATCATCTACCTGTGCCTGAAGTCCAAGCGCAACCGCCTCTCGCTTTCTTCCCGGGACTTCCTGAAATCGTTTCAATGCTTGGGTACATTGCGTTGGATAGAGTGCGGCGCAGGGTGTTGGTATAAGCCACTTCTTCAAAGTACCGGCTGAATTCTGTGTCCTTACTGGGTGTTGGTATAAGCCACTTCTTCCAAGCGATTTCGTAGCACCAACTGAAATCGCCCAGCACCGGTCTCAATTGCCCTAAACTGCACTGCTCTTGGAGATAGAATGGTACGGAGTACATGTAGTCCTTTGTGATATACTGTATACCCTTCCTGTTCAAACATGTCTGGATATGCAAATGCGAGGTCGTATTATCATAAATGATGTGTCATACTCAGCTGTTGATAATACTCAAAGGAACATATGGATATGCAATTGCGAGCTCTTATCTTGCATTTTCTGCAGGCCCTTCTTTCTTGATTTGTTGGTGATATGTATTTTGATATTTCACCATTAGGGCCCTTGATGTCTGGTTGTGGTTGCTGGTCCAGGCCACGGAGTTTCCCAGTGCCAGGGGCTCAAAAATAATTATTGCGTTTCTGCCCTCTCTGTAAACACCGCTGCACGCCGCTCTCAACTGCGCTAAACCGGCGTAGCAGCCTCCTTTTCTGCCCTGGGCGATCCAGCTCCTTTGCCTCCTCGCCACGCTTGTCCTTTGGGAGCGGAATCTTCTTGGGTTTCCATGGTCGTCACCTCGGCGCGCTGTCCGATACATAGCTTGTAGCCACAAATGATCTCTGCATCTTTGCATCCTATAGCACCATAATTTGTCTTTCAGCGTGAGATAGGCGCCACATTGATGTGGCTCATGGAGCGACTCTTGCAGGCTGTGTTACATAGCTCATAGCTGTCTGGTTTTATACAGCACACAATTCTTAATGTATTGTGTCTGAAATTTAGGAGTTCGATGGAATACCTCGATGTTAGATAAAAAAAATGTCTAGGCAAAATAAAAGAAAGATTAACTAAACGCAATAACTGGTTTGCTTGAGCATGTTTTTTCTTTGCAGGTTGTTGTTTTAAACTTTAAGGCCGAGACCCAGCTTTAAATTAATAACACCACATTGGTGGAAAATACAAGAGTGCTCATCCAGATTATAACGACACCCAACAAACACAAAGATGAACTAGGCACCGGAGGTAAACCAGTTCAGCCTGAAGTGCTAAAAAAAGCAAGAAACTTCTAAGGAGAACTACAACGGTGAAGATGAGGAACGCACTGGGCGCAGGGCCGTCTACAGGAATTTGGGGCCCCGGTGCGAAATGGAAATAGGGCCCAATTTTTTATATAATATACATGTAACTAATATCCCGCATACTGATTAGAAAGATTTACCTTATTAGATCCAAATTACTAATTATCGATAAGGATTTGTAACTCTTTCTACTAGTAGAAAAGAAAAGAACAAGCATATTGCTTGCAAAGACTCCCACCCTGTTTTTATTATATTACTCACAACATATATCATTATGGCACCCAAGTACGAGACCAGAGCCTTCTAAAGGGCTTTATTACCTAGATTGCATAGTCTGGACGAGCGCTCCACCCAATATGAATTGTGAAGTATTATGTACAATATTTAGATACATATCAGATTAATTTTCTCCAAAATATAAAATAATGAATCCATTTACGAATTGATTGGGAGTTGGGATACCGGCCATTTGGACGAATAAGGAGGAATGGAAAAAACGACGAAATGGGCAGGCCGCAGCCATGGTCTGGGTCGGGGCCAATGCCGGACTGGACTCCGCATCCATCAATTTGTTATTCGTGGATTTGTTGGCAAAACTAAAAAAAAAAGAGGTTATGTACTTCATACTTGCTCTGTCCCGAATTATTTGTCACCGTTTGTCTAGATACACATATATGTAGATGCTATTTCGTATATAGATACATATAAATTTAGATAAAATTGTGACATAATTTGGGACAGAGAAAGTACTTGATGTGGAGAGTAACAACCCATCCAATGATCCAAACCTACAATACCCATCCAATGATTCAAACCAACGGGGCAAGCGAGGTCATAAATCTACAATACCACATCAGAAAACTAGGATAGATCAAGGGCGCGTTTGGTAGCCTGTAACAATTTTTTGCACCACTAACGCAGTGGAAAGGAGCCCCTGCGCGTTCAAGACGGGCCATAGGCCAGAAAGACCTCGTTGTTTGGTGGCCTGCATAAAGTTTTTTTTGCCCCGTGAAAATTTGGGTTCTGCCCGTTTGATAGGTCGGTTTTCAAGCCTTGTAGCAGCTCAGAACGGTGTCACTATTGTTTGGTTGCAACCCAAAATCCGCTGTTGGTTACCTCTTCCCTTCAGTGGTAAGGTTAGCAGCAATCAACATCACAAGTAAGAACACAATCATAGATGATACAGAACTTAGCACTGATCATAGACGACATAAGTTCAGGACACCATTTTTCAGACACGGTCATAGTTCTGGACACGGCAAACAGGATCATAGTTCAACACACTTGACACGAACAGCAACTAGACACGATCATAGTTGAACACACGACACGAACAACAACTAGACACAGACATGGTAGCAGCTACACATAACCAGGTAAGCTTCAGACATGATTTTCGAAGACGACACACCTGGTGGCATCACCATGGTACATGCACCTGGTCATCACCTCAGTGCAGGTGTGGCCGAAGATGACCACATTGTACTCGAAGGAGGACACCTTCTTGAAGACGAGGAACTGGCATACCTTCAGCTGATTGGCGATGGCGAAGCCCGCCCACCCCTGGTCGATGTATGCGTCATCGCCTTCTCTCATTGTAGTCATCCTCCAGTTGCATCTAGTGTTGATGCGAACGATGATGTCAGAAGGGATTTGTCTGAAGCACTTGAGGAAATCTTGAGGGATTAGGAGCCGGCTGAAGGTGGGCATGAAGACGATGCGTAGGAACTTGTCCGACCATACCTCGTCCTGGAAGTGGCCGACGTGAGCCGCCCTTCGCTTCTTCGATGGTCCCTCGTTAGGGCTCTCAGTAGGTGACCCAAGCTTCAGCTTCTCAGCCTGCCACAAGAACACATGGCATTAGAGGTGTGCCCTGCTCACAAGTATATACATGAAAACGAACATTCAAAACATAAGTGAGGCCTCATACATTGGCTCACACGGTAGCTCAAGGGACTGCCCTCAATCTAAGTCTAGTGTGCAAGTAATCACACACACGACTAAGTTTGAAGGAAGCACCTTGCCTTCCATTGTGGTATTGTTCAATCACAGGCCAATGCACTAGAGAAACAAAATAGGCCTCATATATAGGATCACAAGGCAGGCAGAGGGACTGTCCACAAACTAAGTCAGGCGTGCCACATGGCACACATGACTAAGTTTGAGGGCAACACCCTGCCTTCCAGTGTGCCTTTGTTGAATCATTGGCCAATGCACTAGAAAAACCAAAACGAGGCCTCATATGTAGGATCACATGGTAGGCAAAGGGACTGTCCGCAAACTAAGTCTAGTGTGCCAGTAATATGGCACACATAACTAAGTTTGAGGGCATCACCCTGCCTTCTGTTGTGCCATAGTTGAATCATTGGCTATTGCAGACTGAAGAAGTACAAACATGTAAAGCAAGGTAGCATAGGCCTCATGCAATGACAACATATGGAGGAGATGTTTGATCAGAACCAATGGCATGGTCATGTTCAGTCATGCCATAGGTTCTGATTAATCATATCCTCACACACTATGATTCCCGGTTACATTCATCGGCACAACACAATCTAGAACAAACTAGCGCGACTCATTCCGCAGAGCAATCTAAACATGCTAAACCCCGGCAGAAAAAACCCTTTCCCTCTTTGCATGCACAGTAAAATCTGGTAGCTTCAGCAATCCACAGTCCGATCTACAAAAGATCTACCGCGATTGGAGATTAGAGTAATAGATCTAAGCAAATCGAGACCGTCAACACCAAGAACTAGAAAATAACATCAAGCAATGGGGACGAACACCTTGCAAACATCAATTCGAACCCTATCCTAATGGAAACCCTAGCAGATCTAATGTGCATGTCGTCACAAATGCCTGAGAATGCCATGTTCTGGAAGAACGAGTACGAAGGTGAGAAGGAGAGGTCGTTATCGCCATTGTTCCGGCCGAGGACGAGCTTGAGGTCGCGGGCGAACTCGAGCAGGTTGTGGCCGATGTCGCGGTGTTGCTCGCCGACGTCTCCTCCTCCGGTACCGGTGCTCCTCCGTGCAACGGATTGGTCGGCATGAGGGGAACCACCGGGTGATGTGATAGTTTGGGGGTGGTGAGAGTGTGGTCATGAGTGAGAGGAAGGAGAGGGGAGTGGTGGGCCTAATTATGGCGCGTGTTCCCGATGGGATGCAGCGTTTCCGCCTCCCTTCCCCACGCGTGCAGCCTTCTGGCCGTAACAGGCCTAGCCCCGGAGAAACTGCCATTCCGGGCGTTCCTCCGGGCCTGTCCTGGGGGTGCTTTAAAAACCGGTTCCTGCAAGAACGCGATGACCTGCAGGTAACCAAACGGCCCATTCCAAAATCTAGCCCATGCAAAATACTCGTCTGCATGCTACCAAACACGCCCCAAAATACGCATCGTGAATTTGATAGCGTGGTGGCCTCCAATAACTCGCATGATCCTCTATCGCCGCCATGTACCGTCTCTGTAGCTAGACCGCCTGCCCTCCATGGACGAACAACTTAACACAGCGGATTGGGAGGCTCCCGCCTGCCCAAACAGTCGACAGCATGTTCCATCGATCAATTCCTTCTTCAATCGCTGATCGATCTGGTCGGCACGGGCGTCAATCTAAGGCACAGTTATACTTCGGTAGATTATAGTGCACTGCGGCACAGAGGCCATGGCGGCTCGGCCTTGGGCCTGCGAATTGGGGCCCCAAACTTCTGGGGGGCCTATGCCATCGCACAGTTCGCACATGCCCATCGACGGGCCTGACTGGGGGTGAGAGCATTGTCGTCTAGCCTTCGGTGACCAGAGGGAATCCTTGTCCCTTGACAAACAAGTGACGCCGTCGGTGGCGGGCCGGAGCTTTCCCTAGAACGCTATGGTGATCCAGCCACTAGTAGGAAAAACGCTATAGGGGCAAGCCCACTATTAGCGGCCCGTATTTTGCACACGCGGATGTTATCATGGGTACGTGACTCGTACTCACACACGGGTAGTGTACCCTGGACCAGAACACGATACCACTAAGTGGGTACCAGCTGCACTCGAAGCCTAAAATTACCCGCAACGTGCTCTCCTGTTGGTACGCGACTAGTATCCAGTTATCGGTCACATACAACAATATGAGCATGCTACTAATGTATTAGGTTCACTGGCGTCCGGAGGGAACTCCTGTCGACGTGGTTGACATAACACTCCATAGAGCCTTGCCTAGAGCCCTGGGGTGACAGATCATACCACTGCACGTTGTACTGCGTAAGTCATTGGCATAACACTTACAAAGACCTCTTTGATAAATATTACACGCCTGGAGTGTGGTACAACAGAAACATTGTGGGTCCAACAATCTTATATTTTTTCATCACCTTACAAAGAGCACAAGAAGACACATAATCCTTTTGGTCTGAAGGATTTGCAAATAAATCCAATGTCCAAATGGCCCATCCCTAACATCTATATAATCTCAAATGAGTACCACATTGGCTCTGGACTATTCTAACCTATATAATATTTGGTTTCTGACTACAATCTTATGCTCCTTTGTCCTATTCTATCATTGCACATATATGTCGATAACTCCTTCATCTTCAAGTCCTCTTGAAGTCTCCACTTTATCTTCTGACAGTCTAGTAAGGGCTAAGAAGTAGTAATTGGTTGAGTGCTACAATATCCATCAATAGGGGTGTAAATAAGTAGGATAATTTCCGCACTGAAATCAGCGCCGAATCCTTTTTAAAGTTTTCATATCAGAATCCGGCGGACAAGGATATCTTACTCCGAAGTGGTTCTCCGGATACGGTATAGGATATGGTATAGAAAATAGCATGTGGATATGGATTATCCAAAATTTTATTAGGATAATCCAAAGGTTTTAAACTGGATAATCCGATTTTGATTCAAAAGTCAAGGTCAATATTCTAAGGTTAGTAGATATTAAGTTACCAAATTCATTTGGAGAGCATCTTTAGCTCTAAATTTCTAACAATGCTTGAGTTTTAGAGCATCGTGTCTCTTTTTTCTCAACTACACAAGATTTAAAAGTTAAATCTCTTTCAAGAATTAGAAAAGGTATAACTATCTACCGCTAAGAGCATATATTTCACTATTTTTGTTTCCGGTCCAAGTCCGCCCCATTTCCGATTCGAATCCGCAGTTTGGTATATCCATATTTGAATCCGATACCGATCAATATCAGCTCTGATCCTAATCCGAGAAAAATATTTGGTAAAGGATATGGTACGAGCAAAATCCGATCTGATCCGTTTACACACCTATCCAATATCCATCAAGTTCTATGGTGGTTGTTTGATGCTCTAACTACAGGCGTGGATTAGGAATCCTAGTCTTTATGCAGTTTTCGAAAATGGTTTCTTGAAAAGGAAATTTTTAGTTTTTTGTAAAAGCTATGCCCATCAGCCTACATGGGTTGTGAGAATTTCAAGCTGTTTATTGGCACCTCCAACTCTACCCTTAAAAATACAAATTGATTATATATGTTAGGAAGAAATTTTTGCAAATTTCAGTTTTAAATTTAGGTTCAGAAAATTCGGTGTTACATTTAGGTTCACATCAGTAAAACAAATGCTGAAATCCTGGATCCGCCCCTCCCTATGCCATCGTCATCGCATGTCATTGACATGGATCCATGGTCGTGGGGTTAGAGCTCTGCTTCCCCCTGATAAGTACGGCTACGGTTGGGTTTCTCTACGAGATGGGTACAGATGATAATGCGGTGTGTTCGGACTGCCAGGCTCTCGGTGAAGCTGAACGGGGGTTTATCGGATTCTTTCTCTCCATCCAGGGGCTTAAGACAGGGGGATCCGTTGTCTCCCTATCTCTTTCTGTTCTGTGTGGAGGGTTTCTCCGCTTTACTTCGCCAAGCTCAGAGAGAGAAGCAGGTTGCTGGCGTCGGGTTTGGAGGGTCGGGGCCGACCATTACCCATCTCCTTTTCGCAGATGACAGCATAGTTTTTCTGGAGGCGAGTGAGAGCAATTTAGTAGCACTCCAGGATATTCTGCATGTGTATGAGGAGTGCTCGGGGCAAAGAGTGAACATGCAGAAATCATCTATTTTCTTTGGGAAAGGCTGTCAGGTGGAAAGAAGAGAGGCACTCAAAACGGTCATAGGTATTTCCTGCGAGGCTCTCTCTGAGAGATATTTAGGCCTGCCAACAGTGGTGGGGCGGTCGAAGGATGGGGCTTTCAAGCATATCCCTGATAGATCATGGAGCATGGGTGGAAAGGGCAGGGGCTGTCGATGGAGGGGAAAGAAACGCTGATCAAATCTGTCTTGCAAGCGGTTCCCACGTACCCTATGGGATGCTTCATGTTATCCAAGAAGATGTGTAACAGACTCACCTCAATTGCATCGGGGTTCTGGTGGGGGTCTACGGAGGGGAAGAGGAAAGTCCCATGGATTAGGTGGGACAGAATGTGTATACCAAAGCGGAGGGGCGGCATGGGGTTTTGGACTTTCTATGCTTTTAACCAAGCACTTTTGGCAAAGCAAGCATGGCGCATTGTTACAAATCCTGCCTCATTGTGTGCTAGAGTCCTCCGGGCGAGATACTTCAAAGATGGAAATTTCTTGTCTGCTAACTGTCCAGGGGCGGCCTCATTCACTTGGAGAAGCATCATGCACGGGAGGAGTCTTCTCCAGGAAGGCATGATATGGAGAATAGGCAATGGATCTTTAGTTGATGTATGGAGAGACATATGGATACCGAGGGAGGGGCTCCAACGTCCACTGGGACATAAACCCCACACTTCTGTAAGTAAAGTGTCTGAGCTTTTGTTGCCTGATGGGCAAGGATGGGACGAAGGGAAGCTGAATGAGTTGTTTTATGAGTGTGATGTTGAAGACATCAAGAAGATTTCGGTGGGACAGGCTGGAACAGACGATTACATAGCTTGGAATCAAACCAAAAACGGAATCTTCAGTGTGAAGTCGGCATATCACCTTCATATGCAACTAAAATCAAATCATGAAACTAGAGTTGGTTCCTCGAGGTCTTGTGAGGAGCACCGCGGATGGTTGTCGCTCTGGAGTGCTGATGTGCCGGGGAAGGCTAGGATCCACGTCTGGCGCCTCATCAAGAACGGGCTAGCGGTGGGTACAGAGCTAGAAAGAAGGAAGATCAAGCACGGGGTCAAGTGCATTGCTTGTAACAGGGAGGAATCCCTCCTCCACCGTTTTTGGGTATGCCCTCATTCGGTGGCGATCTGGGAAATGGCGAGAGAAGCCTCTGGGTTTCAGCTACCTAGTCCTCGTCAGGCAATACACCGAGTCACCGACCTCAAGGGCTGGATGTTGGATTGGCTAGGGAGTCTATCAGACAAGGAACTGTCGTTGGGGATCATGGTTCTCTACCAAACATGGCTGGCAAGAAATGAAGCGAGGGACGAGGTGAGGATAGAAGATCCAGGGGCGATTGCCCGGCGATCCTTGGCCCTGATAGAGGAATGGTTGGCGATTAAATCTGGACCAAGACATGAGGCGCATAGAGTGAAGGAGCACTGGCTCCCTCCCGATGATGGATGGCATAAGGTCAATGCGGATGGAGCGTACGTGGCTTCACTTGGCAGCGGCGGCTGTGGCTCGGTAATCAGAGACCATAAGGGTGTGTTTGTGGCTGCTGAATGTCACTTTCTGCCCTTCGTTTCTGACCCGGAGCGCGTAGAGCTTCTTGCATGTAAGCGAGGTTTGGTTATTGCCAGGAGAAAGGGCATAAGGAGAGTGTGCTTGAAAACAGATTGTCTAAATGCTGTGGCGAAGATCAAGAGTAGTGAGTTGGACCGGTCCTTCCATGGTCCTCTCGTCGAGGAATAAAAGAACTGCTCAAGATGTTTGCTGATCATAAGGTTAGACACGCGCGCCGTGATGCTAATGGCGTAGCGCATAAACTAGCTAGTGCTGGCTGCGGAAATAAGCTATGTAACACCTGGATGGTTACCCCTCCAGAGTTCATTGTAAGTTTGTTGGCATCTGAGTATGTCGGATGATTAATATATCGCAGCAGTTGATCTCAAAAAAAAAAAAGTACGGCTACGGGACAGAGATTTGGTGCTCCTGGGCACCAGTGCTCCTGCCTATTTTAGAAAAAATAAAAATCATATTTATGTGTTTCAAAAAAATTAGAAAAAAAATCATGGTGTAGCCAATGAATTGTCCCACAAACTTGCAAATTTTCAATTTCAAATACAAAAAATTCTGGGCTACACAAAAATAACAAACGTGTGGATATGGGTATGCATATTTCAAATCTCCAAATTTCAACAGATTTTGTCTTTTTTATGTAGTCTACAATATAAAGAATTTTATATTAAAATTTTACACGCTTGTAGGTTACGTCATTTATTATGTCTAGATTTATTTTCAGATTTTTTTGAAACAAATATGTATGATTTTCGATTTTTTTTAAACAGCAGGAGCACTGGTGCCCATGAGCCAAATACACTTTTCGCTCTATAACCCCTCTCCCTCTTTATTCTTGTTCTCTACTGCGATCGATTTCATTCAGTTTCTGGGTTCCGTTCTGTATACGTATCAGAGAAGTATGGATTTTGGTGCATGGGCATGACAAACAATACGTACACGTCGAATAGAGGGAGTACGTGTGCGTGCCGGGCTGCACTTTCAACCTGGGATTCGTCCCCTTTCCATTAATTGCTTCACAGAAATAAAATGTTTTTTTTGCATGACAAACCCAATAGCAGTTAAAAGGGAAAAGAAAGAGGATAAAACTGGTAGGGACGTGTTTGGTAGGCTGCATCTAATTCATGGCTCACTGCGTCAGTGAGATGAAACTCACTGTGCGTTCCAGACGAGCTCCGATGCAAAAAAAAGCCACTTTGTTTGTTAGCATGTGTCGCACACGCGCTCAAATACCATTTCGTTTGATTGCTCTGTATTAGCGTCCAAATCTGAGCAGATACAACTTACAGATGTTTGGTTGCTCTGTATTAGGGTGTCTCGTATCTACTAACCCTCTAATAACATCTATTTTAGTAACTAACACAGGCAAAATCAGCCTAAAAATACTCATCAGCTCCACAGCTGTGACATGCGACGAGGCCGGCGAGGGCGCAGGGCGACGAGGGCGAGGTTGAGCGTGGCAGCCACTGTCCGGCACGGGGCGGCGAGGACGCGGCCGGGCGCGAGGCCGGCGAGGGCCGACGAGGGCGCGGCCGAGCGCGAGGAAGAGGGCGTGAAAGGATCGTATGCCGCACCTAGAGGGGGGTAACCAATTTTTAGTTCTTTTTTAATTTAGGCTTGACACAAAGGTAATTCTCTAGATATGCAACTAAGTGAATTTACCTATATGACAAGGTTAACAACTAAGCAAGATATAACTACGCAATATATAGGAGATAGAATAGGATAGAGGTAACCGAGAGTGGAGCACGCGGAGACACGGAGATGATTCCCGTAGTTCCCTTCCTTTGCAAGAAGGTACGTCTACGTTTGGAGGAGTGTGGTTGCTACGAAAGCCAAACCAACAGCCATGAAGGCTTCACTCAGACCTCCTGTGAGCAACGCCACGAAGGTCTAGCCCACTTCCACTAAGGGATTTCCTCGAGGCGGAAACTGGGTCTTTACAAGGTTCTTGGGGCACACATCAACAACCAAATTGGAGGCTCCCAAATCTGTAACAACACAATAATCAACAACAATACATCAACAACAATCAACTAGGGATCCAAAGAGGAACACTAGCAAGAGGACCCTCAAGCATATGAGGGTGAAATGTAAATCGCTTCGGTGAGGATGTGGATCGGTGTCTTCTTCTTCGAATCTCCAAAGATCAAGAGCTTTGGTTGGGTGAGGGAGGAGATCTTGCAAATCTTGTGTTCTTGAGGTGGCTCTTAATGGTGTTGAGGCTTGGCAGAATTTGTGCAATGATTGAGCAAGGAGGAAGGTAGAAGAAGTGGGGTATAAATACCCCCTCTCAAAATCCAGCCGTTGGTGACTTTCGAGGGCCGGATAATCCGCCCCCCCCCCCCAAAAAAAATCCGGCCCTAGAGAAAAACCGGCCAAATGTCCGGCCAAAAGTCCGGCCCCATGCTAGGGAAGTACTGAGCCACGTCGCCTCTGGTCCTTAGCCAAATTTTGGGGGCCGGATATTTTGCAAATATCCGGCCCGGATTATCCGGCCTGGTGATACTATTTCAGCTTCCTTTTGCCTCGTTTTTTCACACAAGTCACTCATATACATGTATCTATATAATCCCTGCACCACTTCATCAAACATTAGTGTATCACATACATTGATATCAAACACACAAAACATATTGTGAGAGATGTTCTTTCAATCTCCCCCTTTTGGTGTTTGATGACAATATACTGATTTGCAAGAAAATCACTATAGAGAGCAAGCATGTTGGCAAAACATAGAGGCACTCCCCCTACATGTGTGCATACAAGTAATTTGCATTTGAATACAAATACACAACATATAGGTGCGAGGTGCCTCAACCCAAAAGGTATCCAACATGAGCTCAAACAAGAGACATAGACATATGAAGTTGAGACAAGGTGATAGAAATCATACCCATATGGAGATATATAATACCGGATATATAACATCACACACCATATAATAAACCTTGATCTCAACCTATCGAAATCCGAAATCCTTAACATAATGTCTCACATCCACACATAACACATAGTTTTGAACAAACAAACCAACAAGCCAAATAGTTCAAATAAACAACATAAAGGAGGACACAGCCAATAAAGGAATGATAAACGCATATGCTTGTGCCCTAACCATGCAAATCCCCGAGAGAAGACCTAATAGAACACTTCTCCCCCTTTGGCATCGAGACGCCAAAAAGGGGGAAAGCGCGATGCTACTCGCCCCATGGAGATCACTCGGATTCCTCTTCGGACTGGTACTCATCTTCGGTGTCAGCGGTAGGAGGAGAGTCGCGAGTGAAGACGGCCCGCTGAATGCACTGCTCAAGATCATTCCAAGGAACCTGAGAAGAGTGCCACCCACTGTAACCTGGGTGAACTGGAGGCTGAGGCGGAGGTCCTTGCTCACCACTGAGCTTTTGAAGAATGACCGCCTGAGTATGCTGAATCTCAGAACGTTGACGGTTGACCTCAAAGTTTTCCTTGTGAATCTCAATGTTCATGCACAGAATGTTGCGTTGAAACCAACTAAGCTTCTTCACATGCTTCTTCATCACAGGAATATCAACATGGCGAGCAGGGGCAAATCCACTAGAGCGGGCATCTCCCATAAAGGAGTCAGGAGCAGGTGCAGCATGGGAAACTGACTTCTTCTTGTAAGCCTTCTTGACAGTGTGGCTCTCCTTCGGGAATCTACCCAAGTCTTCAGTAAGACTAGAAGTGTTGTTGATGAGAAGCTGGATATATGGAGCATAGGGCATGGTGGTCCGGGAGACCATGGCATCATGAATCTCATTGAAGATGAAGTCCATAATATCAAGGGTGAAGTCTAATTCCTCATCACCATCACGAGCACACTGAAAGCCGAGGTGCATAAGATCCACAAGAGATCCACGGATTGCATCATTGTTTCCACCACTTGGAGCAATGGTGGCTCGAAAGAAATGGAGCAGCTGGCTGTAGATAGCAAGAAGCCCCTTGGTAGAACCAACAGTTCCAGATGAGTCATAGAGATCAAAGAGCACCATCTTGTTAGTCTTTTGGGGGCCATCAAGGCGGTGTCTGCCTCCCATGGAAACACCAAGAATCGAAGCAAAGTGGCGCAAGGTGGCCTGACAGTGGGTGGAGCCAGTCATCCATTCCAAAGTGCGTTCAGCATCCTTCTTGAAGGCAAGGGTAGCAAAGAACTGCTTGATCAACTCGGGACTGTAGTCACACTGAATCTTCATCAAATCCTGCAAACCCATCCTATCAGTGACCCAGATGGCATCCTCAAAGTGATTATTGACAGCCAGAAGATCCACATTGATTGCTTGCATGTAATATCCCAGGTAATGGGGTTACAAAAATAGAGGAAACAGATGTGTGCATTGCATTCAGGCATAGAAAATCTGGGGAATTTTCGCGCTTTAAAGTAAAACAACCACAAGAATCAAGTTTCAC
>NC_061511.1:230590644-230644167 GCF_022539505.1 Lolium rigidum | reverse complement strand
TACTACACCATGCAGTGGTATGCCGGGTCACCACATTGCATGGGTCTCACTTTCTTCATGGGTTCATATATATCCTTGAAAATGAACTCCTGCTCCATGCACCAGAAGCGCTTGTCCTCAATCTCATCATCCCTCTCAATATCTTCATACCAGTTTTTCTGACGGATAGCTGCATAAGAGACACTATCCATTGCCTTGTAGTTCTCCCTAGATGACTTGCCCTTTCGCCTGAGAGTGGCGGACTTGCGAGGAACATTCTGAGCAAATTCATCACTCGACCGGTTATGCCTTGAGCGCCTCCGAGAACCACTACCTGTGAGGAGCAAAGACGGATAGCAAAGAGAAGATAATGCTCATAAGTCATGCATTGATACAGTAATGTACTCTAGAAACATACTATGAGTCGATAATAGTTTAGACATGAAAGATTGAAGCAAAACTGCAGCAGCAACATAGTTCCAGGCCGGATAATCCGGGGTCCCCGAGGGGCATATAATCCGGCTGGCGCGGGGGCCGGATAATCCGGCCCTGCGAATCTGCATAAATCTCAAGCAAAACTTGTCTAAAAACCAGATCGGCCTCATAGCATGCAAAAGGAGTATACTACACACGATTTGGAACAACTAGACACCATCTCATCCAATAAAATAGCACATATAAATCACAACACCTAGGGTTAGGGATTGTGAGCCATACCCTCATTCATTGGAGGAGCCGCTTGGAGGAGATGAGAGCTAGGGAGGAGGGGCACCCGATCCACCCAAAAACTCCGAGAGGGAGCGGACGGGGCGGCTCCGGCGAGGAGGAGGAGTTCCGGCGAGTTGAGGGAGGAGAGAGAGAGGCGCGTGGGGGAACTGGTTCTGGAACCGTTCACCCCGCGGCCTCTCCTCATATCCCATCGAAACCTGCCCAGGCCGGATAATCCGGCCCAAGGTTGGGGCGGATAATCCGGCCGGGCCGGATTTTCCGGGCTTGTCCAAGACTGTCAACACCCGGATTTTTAAGTCCAGATGCCTATTATGCCATACATCACAATCCCAGGAAGATTGTTTTTGCGAGACATAACAGTTGAATATCATAGAGTCATCATTTATTACAACACATAATCGTCTTACAACAATAGATCACATGGTCCAATATTACACAAATAGTTGATCTACATGATCAACAACAACAAGTAGCGGAAGCGTAGTAGTAGTGGACTATCTATTCCACATGCAACGCTTGACGTTAGAAGATGCTCCTAGTTATCGTAGACGTCCTGTTGTCCATCGTCTTGATACTGTTGCTCCTCTTCATAGTCTGGCATTTGAATAGCTAGGGACACAGCCATGAGTACTTTAAAGTACTCGCAAACTAATACTAATGCAATGACTTAACAATTGTAATAAGGGGTGCTAAGCTCTAGGTTTAATTGCATAAAGCCAAGTTTAGTTCATAAACATTTAGTACGAACTCCTCATTTGCTAGACTAACTCAAGTGGGAACATTAGTGTCATTCCCACAAATCAATTGTGATTCAAGTCAAGTCACCTTTCAATTCATCATTCCTTTTTAAGTCAAAAGTTCTGACAACGGAACAGTATGGCCTTTCCAATCGTCCGTATTCGAATAGGTTTAACACTCTACAGAGGTTGTACTCTTGTGCCACAACTTTTGATTACATCCGTCGAGGATAACCTCGAATCATCGTAACTCAGTACGCGGGTCATCAACCATAACCTTTCACTTATATACCCTAGTATAGGCATCTCTCCCCATGATCTTGGCCTCCCGGTGAAGACAAACCGTCAACCCGGGAACTGCACAGGGCTTGGGTCTGACATTCACCTCATATTCACATCATTTCACTTTTAACGGAGGCAGCCTCGGCATAACCCCTATGATGCTTGTTTAGAGGGAACCCATACTAAGATACACAAACTTCTAGTTAAGCCCTACCCATAATCAGGTATTGTGGGGGTACTTGTATAATTGGAAGGGTATCGCATTCAAACCCAATCATCAGTTTTTATCAAAATCCACCAAGTCATTCATGTCACATTCACCTTCAAAACCTTTCAAAGTCTTTTCATTTCACAAGTTCCCATCTAGAGTAGTCAATTTTATTTAGTTAGCACTAGCAACTAGTCATGAGGGGTGCTATATAGCTTTGATTGCTCTAGGCGAAATTTGGTGCTCTTGTTCTACTCTAGACCAAGTGAATCATAAATCAAAAGTAAACATTGAAATACAATAAGCAAAATAATTGCAAGGTAAAAACAAGGGATAGGTTTATTGGACAAAAAGTAAATGTGATGGTGCCTTGCTCTTGTAGAGCTTTGCACTTGGGAACTTTGCAAGAGTGTTAGCTTGCCTTGAGCGGGGTAGTGATCAAAGTTCTCTTCCTCCTCCTGAGAGTAGCCCTCCTCCTCCTGATACTCCTCGGTACTAGCGTCTATACACGAATACAAGGTATACAATCACCAAACAAAACTTATATTCTAGACTAAACACACCAAAGGTTCACACAAACTTATTCTAGCATCACATTATTCATAACATGGTGATTGACTTGGTTTTCTTATTTAAGAGAAAAATAATTTCCTCTCATTAAATCTTATCAAGATTTAAATTCCTCAAATAATACTAAGGTATGAATATATGTTGACCAAGGTCAACACTTCATATCTATTATTTGGGAGTATGATTTAAATGAGGTGCTACACCTCATGCATTTTTAATAATAGCATGGTAATGATTTAATATCACTAAGTAATAAAATATGAGGTTCATTAGACTAGGGTCATTACCTCTTATTGCATTACTTAGGATCAAGATTTAAATGAGAGAGTAGCTCTCATACTATTTAAATAAGTTAATCCAAATGAGTTAAATGAACTGGAAATGGCTCCATAGCCATTGTTTTGCTCTAGTCCATGATCATACAAACAACTTGGCTATATTTTTGCATAAACAATTAGAGTGCGTCAAATGTGATTTATGAGAGTTGGAATCAACTCAAAATCACTTATGGTTGAATTTTAAATAAAGTTTGAAGTTTGAAAAGGCCATGCCTTGTTATTTTTACTTTTTAAATTCTACAACGAATCTGGAGGTGAGACCAGTGGGGTTGTTTAGATAATTTCATAGGCTTTCTAAATATATAAAATTCATAAAATTTGGTTCAGCCGATTTGAAACTATTCAAGTTTTAGCAAAGCATCAGTAAGCAATTCAAACAATTCTGAAATTCGAATTTGAATGTGTGGGCTTGGCGGGAAGGGAAAGTGGGCCGCAGCGGGGAAAAACTAAGCGGGCCAGCCCACTGCACGTCCGAGCGTGAGCAGGCCGCCTGACTGGTGGGTTCCACCTGTCAGCGGGTTATAACAGGCGAAGGGGTATGGGCGAGCGTGAGACGTTGGATTAGAACACGATCGTGGATCATCGTCGTCTCCGACGAGATCCCGACGCACTGGCGGCGAGGGTAGGGGGTCAGAGAGCCTACAGGCGTTCCCGCGGTTGACAGCGAGGTGCGCGGCGACGTTGACGAGGACGACGATGCTACTGGTACAAGCGGCGTGGCGTGGGGAAGCTCCAATCGACGGCGATGAGCTCCGGGTACTGGCGGGCTCCGGCGACGAATTGGGGCTGCTCCGGCGATGATTGGGCTAGCTAACGAGTCGAGGAGAAGCAGGGAAGGGAGGAGAAGCTGATGGTGTGAAGAGTTGAGGTGCGGGAGAGCTCTATTTATAGAGGGGAGGAGGTGACTGGCGGGTGCCGAGGAAGGTCGAGAATGGCGCGGCGGTTCCAGGGCGCGAAGGGGCGAGGTAAGGACGGCGCTGTGTAGGTGGCATCATGGCGATGCTCAACGACTAGCTGGCGCGGCAAAAGCGTGAAGGGATCGCTCGGGCGCATGCATTGTCCGTCTCAGTACTGGCGGCGGAAAGTTGATGAGGACGACGGCGACGGAGCACATGCAGGGGTTCGAGTGTGTCTTGCTGCTAGCTGGTGTGGTGGCGGTGCTTGATGCAGAAGGAGAGGGGTAGGGGAGTACTGAGGCGATGGGGCGAGCGGCGCTCTGGCGCGTCCAGTACGCGGTGAGCGCGCGTACTGGCGTGCACTGGACGTTCTGGGCACGCTCTGGCCTGGCCAATGCCAGCCTCGCGCGAGCTCCACCTGTGCACCGTGATGATCAACAAGGTCAGGGGAATGTACTGGGCAAGGTGAGAGTGAGAGGGGAGGAGCAGAGAGGTGAGTGGCATGCTGGCCGGCATGGTGCACGGCATGGTGATGAAAGGAGGCTTTCCAAGCTTTTATCAGCAAGAGCAAGGACATGGCTTGATGCAGGAGACACAGAGGAGCACTTATCACCTCAGTAGCAAAGTGATTTAGGCTAAAACCTGTTGTGTAATAGGGTGTGTGACATTTGCAAATTGTTGCCTGCCAAGTGCTTAATGAAATGGCCGCATGAACATTTTGTTCAAATTTTGAAATTATTTTTGGTGAAGTTCATTTAAATAATTAATGGAGTAGAATGGTGGTGGTGGTGGTCAATTTGGTGCAGGTTTGCAAAGTTTCAAATTTGTGATGATCTTCTCTTTATCTCATAGTTGCATCTTGTCTCCTTTATATTGGTCAATGTAGGCAGATTCAACCCTGATGGTCAACACAAGAAATGTTCACCTTGATAAGGTCTTGGATGAGGTGGAAAGAAGTGAGAGGTTTTGGTTTAAGAATCTTCCAAACCAGAGGCTCAAAGTGGGCATGATGTTAAAAAGGGGCAAAGTGACCATTATCATATGTAATTGGATTTTGATTTTTCCTTTGATTTGATTTGTGTTTCTTTTATGCAAAAGTGTTTGTTATTGTTATATTAGTGTTTCACAAGCAATGGCACAAGCAATGGTGGCCTTGGTTGATGATTTGCATAATTGGCTAAATGTGTATGTGAGTGAAATTGGCATTTTTTCCATTTTCTTTATTTCTCTCAAATTGAGGTGCTAAGATCATGTGTTAGGGTTTAAGCACATTTACTAATCATACAAACCAACATCAAGGCAAAAATTCAATTCACTCAAGTATGACTACTATGCACATATGCAACACTAGGCATGGCATTGTATTAAATAAAAGTTTTTGTTTGTTGTAAAATTTGAGTAATTGAAATTCCCATCTCTTTATTATGTTGAAACTTGGGATGTTACAAACCCTTCCCCCTTACAAAAGATCTCGTCCCGAGATCTTAAAGAAAACTAGGTACTAAAGAGATCTGGGTATTCAGTCCTCATGAAATCTTCTCGCTCCCAAGTGGCTTCTTCTTCGGTATGGTTACTCCATTGGATCTTCAGAAACTTGATACTCCTGGTGCGAGTGGTTCTAAAAGCTGCTTCCAAGATGCGAATAGGTACTTCGTGATAAGTCAAGTCTGAGTTGATATCCACCGCTCGGTGATCGATGTTCTTGAAAACCTCGGTCTTCTCCGGCACTTCCAAGCATTTTCGGAGTAAGGAGATGTGAAACACATTGTGTACCGCGGACATTTCTTCCGGTAACTCCAGTTGATAGGATACTTCTCCTCGGCGACTCGGGACTTTGAAGGGTCCAACATATCGGGTGCCAGCTTTCGTCTAAGTTTGAATCTCTGCATTCCTTTAAGGGGGGATACTTTGAGATACACAAAATCTCCGATCTCGAAGGTCATCTCTCGGCGTCTTTTGTCGGCGTAGCTCTTCTGTCTTGATTGGGCTGTCATGAGGTATTCTCGGATCTTGTGAACCTTCTCTTCGGCTTCGCGGAGAATATCTGGTCCAAAGACTTGGCTTTCTCTGACTTCCGACCAATTCAGAGGGGTACGACACTTCCTTCCGTAAAAGGCTTCAAAGGGGGCCATTTGCAAACTGGCTTGATAACTGTTGGTACGAGAATTCTGCGTAAGGCAAGCAGTCTTCCCACTTGGATCCATATTCAAGCACACATCCTCTCAACATATCTTCCAGTATTTGATTTACTCGTTCAGTCTGTCCATCAGTTTGCGGGTGATAGGCGGTGCTGAAATTCAGCCGGATTCCTAGTCCTTCATGTACTTTCTGCCAGAATCTGGAGGTGAATTGAGATCCTCTATCTGACACTATTGACTTCGGGGTTCCGTGCAGGCTGACTATCCGTGAGATATATAACTCGGCAAGTCTTGGTCCTTGATAGGTGGTCTTGACGGGGATGAAATGGGCTACCTTGGTCAATCTATCGACCACTACCCAGATAGAATCATTCCCTTTACTAGATTTGGGCAATCCGGTGATGAAGTCCATTCCTACAGAATCCCACTTCCATTCGGGAATCTGCAGGGGTTGCAGCAATCCTGCGGGTCGTTGATGTTCTGCTTTGACTCGCTGACAAATATCACACTTGGCGATGTAGCTTCCAATTTCTCTCTTCATTCCATGCCACCAAAATTGTTCCTTGAAGTCTTGGTACATCTTGGTTCCTCCGGGATGAATGGAGTTGATGGCGTGTATTTCACACGTTCGTTGGGGAACCCCAAGAGGAAGGTATGATGCGCATGATGTCTACGGGAGCTTCTATTCTTGTAGACAGTGTTGGGCCTCCAAGAGCAGAGGTTTGTAGAACAGCAGCAAGTTTCCCTTAAGTGGATCACCCAAGGTTTATCGATCTCAGGGAGGAAGAGGTCAAAGATATCCCTCTCATGCAACCCTGCAACCACAAAGCAAGAAGTCTCTTGTGTCCCAAACACACCTAGTAGGTGCACTAGTTCGGCGAAGAGATAGTGAAATACAGGTGGTATGAATAAGTAGTAGCAACGGCACCGAGAAAAGTGCTTTGCCCGGGATAGTAAACAAGCAGTAGTAACGCAGCGATAGTAACGCAGCCAGTAGTAACGCGATAAAACGAGTAAACAAGCAGCGATAGCGATATTTAGGAACAAGGCCTAGGGAATAGACTTTCACTAGTGGACACTCTCAACTTTGATCACATAACAGAATAGATAAATGCATACTCTACACTCATTTGTTGGATGATGAACACATTGCGTAGGATTACACGAACCCTCAATGCCGGAGTTAACAAGCTCCACAATTCAATGTTCATATTTAAATAACCTTAGAGTGCAAGAAAGATCGACACGACTAAACCAAGTACTAACACGAGCATGCACACTTGTCACCTTCACGCTATGTAGGAGGAATAGATCACATCAATACTATCATAATGATAATTAACTCCACAATCTACAAGAGATCATGATCATAGCATATGCCAAGTACTAACACGGATGCACACACTTGTCACCATTACACCGTGCGGGAGGAATAAACTACTTTAATAACATCACTAGAGTAGCACATAGATAAATTGTGATACAAAACACATTGCAATCATAAATAGATATAAATAAGCACTTCACTACGCCATTCATAACGGTGAGTAAGTATTACGTGAAATATAGCCTAAGAGACCCACACGGTGCACACACTGTCACCTTTACACACGTGGGACAAGGAGTCTCTGGAGATCACATAAGTAAAACTCACTTGACTAGCATAGTGACATCTAGATTACAAGCATCATCATATGAATCTCAATCATGTAAGGCAGCTCATGAGATTATTGTATTGAAGTACATAGGAGAGAGATGAACCACATAGCTACCGGTACAGCCCCGAGCCTCGATGGAGAACTACTCCCTCCTCATGGGAGCAGCGGCGGTGATGAAGATGGCGGTGGAGATGGCAGCGGTGTCGATGGAGAAGCCTTCCGGGGGCACTTCCCGCTCCGGCGGGGTGCCGGAACAGAGACTCTGTCCCCGGATCTTGGCTTCGCGATGGCGGCGGCTGCTGGAAGGTTTTCCGTATCGTGGTTCTTCGCCATAGGGTTTTCGCGACGGAGGCTTTAAATAGGCGGAAGGGCAGCCTCGGAGGGGCTCGGGGCCACCACACCATAGGGCGGCGCGGCCCCCCTCGGCCGCGCCGGGTGTGGTGTGGGGCCCCCGGGGCTTCCCTCCGGTGGCTCTCGGGTGTTCTGGATGGTTTCGGGAAAAATAGGAACCTGGGTCTTGATTTCGTCCAATTCCGAGAATATTTCGTTACTAGGATTTACGAAACCAAAAACGAGAAAACGAGGACTGGCACTTCGGCATCTTGTTAATAGGTTAGTTCCAGAAAATGCACGAATATGACATAAAGTGTGCATAAAACATGTAGATAACATCAATAATGTGGCATGGAACATAAGAAATTATCGATACGTCGGAGACGTATCATCATCCCCAAGCTTAGTTCTGCTCGTCCGAGCAGGTAAAACGATAACAAAGATAATTTCTGAAGTGACATGCCATCATAACCTTGATCATACTATTTGTAAACATATGTAGTGGATGCAGCGATCAAAACAATGGTAATGACATGAGTAAACAAGTGAATCATAAAGCAAAGACTTTTCATGAATAGTACTTCAAGACAAGCATTAATAAGTCTTGCATAAGAGTTAACTCATAAAGCAATAAATCAAAGTAAAGGTATTGAAGCAACACAAAGGAAGATTAAGTTTCAGCGGTTGCTTTCAACTTGTAACATGTATATCTCATGGATAATTGTCAACATAGAGTAATATAACAAGTGCAATATGCAAGTATGTAGGAATCAATGCACGGTTCACACAAGTGTTTGCTTCTTGAGGTGGAGAGAGATAGGTGAAGCTGACTCAACATAAAAGTAAAAGAATGGTCCTTCAAAGAGGAAAGCATCGATTGCTATATTTGTGCTAGAGCTTTTATTTTGAAAACATGAAACAATTTTGTCAACGGTAGTAATAAAGCATATGAGTTATGTAAATTATATCTTACAAGTTGCAAGTCTCATGCATAGTATACTAATAGTGCCCGCACCTTGTCCTAATTAGCTTGGACTACCGGATCTTTGCAATGCACATGTTTTAACCAAGTGTCACAAAGGGGTACCTCCATGCCGCTCGTACAAAGGTACGAGGAGAAAGCTCGCATTTTGGATTTCTCGCTTTTGATTATTCTCAACTTAGACATCCATACCGGGACAACATGGACAATAGATAATGGACTCCTCTTTAATGCATAAGCATGTGGCAACAATTATTATTCTCATATGAGATTGAGGATATATGTCCAAAGCTGAAACTTCCACCATGATTCATGGCTTTAGTTAGCGGCCCAATGTTCTTCTCTAACAATATGCATGCTCCAACCATAAAGGTGGTAGATCTCTCTTACTTCGAGACAAGACGGACATGCATAGCAACTCACATGATATTCAACAAAGAATAGTTGATGGCGTCCCCGAAGCATGGTTATCGCACAACAAGCAACTTAATAAGAGATAAAGTGCATAAGTACATATTCAATACCACAATAGTTTTTAAGCTATTTGTCCCATGAGCTATATATTGTAAAGGTGAATGATGGAATTTTAAAGGTAGCACTCAAGCAATTTACTTTGGAATGGCGGATAAATACCATGTAGTAGGTAGGTATGGTGGACACAAATGGCATAGTGGTTGGCTCAAGGATTTTGGATGCATGAGAAGTATTCCCTCTCGATACAAGGTTTAGGCTAGCAAGGTTATTTGAAACAAACACAAGGATGAACGGTGCAGCAAAACTCACATAAAAGACATATTGTAAACATTATAAGACTCTACACCGTCTTCCTTGTTGTTCAAAACTCAATACTAGATATTATCTAGACTCTAGAGAAACCAAATATGCAAACCAAATTAGCAAGCTCTAAGTGTTTCTTCATTAATGGGTGCAAAGTATATGATGCAAGAGCTTAAACATGAGCACAACAATTGCCAAGTATCAAATTATCCAAGACATTTTAGAGTTACTACATGTATCATTTTCCAATTCCAACCATATAACAATTTAACGAAGAAGAAACTTCGCCATGAATACTATGAGTAGAGCCTAAGGACATACTTGTCCATATGCTACAGCGGAGCGTGTCTCTCTCCCATAAAGTGAATGCTAGGATCCCTTTTATTCAAACAAAACAAAAAACAAAAACAAACCGACGCTCCAAGCAAAGTGCATAAGATGTGACGGAATAAAAATATAGTTTCAGGGGAGGAACCTGATAATGTTGTCGATGAAGAAGGGGATGCCTTGGGCATCCCCAAGCTTAGACGCTTGAGTCTTCTTATAATATGTAGGGGTGAACCACCGGGGCATCCCCAAGCTTAGAGCTTTCATTCTCCTTGATCATATTGCATCATACTACTCTCTTGATCCTTGAAAACTTCCTCCACACCAAACTCGAAACAACTCATTAGAGGGTTAGTGCACAATAAAAATTAACATGTTCAGAGGTGACACAATCATTCTTAACACTTCTGGACATTGCATAAAGCTACTGGACATTAATGGATCAAAGAAATTCATCCAACATAGCAAAAGAGGCAATGCGAAATAAAAGGCAGAATCTGTCAAAACAGAACAGTCCGTAAAGATAGATTTTATTAGGTTACCAGACTTGCTCAAATGAAAATTCCCAAATTGAATGAAAGTTGCGTACATATCTGAGGATCATGCACGTAAATTGGCTTAATTTTCTGAGCTACCTACAGGGAGGTAGACCCAGATTCGTGACAGCAAAGAAATCTGGAACTGCGCAGTAATCCAAATCTAGTACTTACTTTACTATCAAAGACTTTACTTGGCACAACAAAACTCAAAACTAAGAAAAGGAGAGGTTGCTACAGTAGTAAACAACTTCCAAGACTCAAATATAAAACAAAAATACTGTAGCAAAATAACACATGGGTTATCTCCCAAGAAGTTCTTTCTTTATGGCCATTAAGATGGGCTCAGCAGTTTTAATGATGCACTCGCAAGAAATAGTACTTGAAACAAAAGAGAGAATCAAGAGGAAAATTCAAAACACATTTAAGCCTAACATGCTTCCTATGCATAGGAATCTTGTAAATAAACAAGTTCATGAAGAGCAAAGTAACAAGCATAGGAAGATAAAACAAGTGTAGCTTCAAAAATTTCAGCACATAGAGAGGCATTTTAGTAACATTAAAATTTCTACAACCATATTTTCTTCTCTCATAATAACTTTCAGTAGCATCATGAGCAAACTCAACAATATAACTATCACATAAAGCATTCTTATCATGAGTCTCATGCATAAAATTATTACTCTCCACATAGGCATAATCAATTTTATTAGTTGTAGTGGGAGAAAATTCAACAAAGTAGCTATCATTATTATTCTCATCAAGTGTAGGAGGCATAGTATAATCACAACAAAATTTACTCTCCATAGTAGGTGGCACCAAAAGACCACTATCATTATAATCATCATAAATAGGAGGCAAAGTATCATCAAAGAAAATTTTCTCCTCAATGCTTGGGGGACTAAAAATATCATGAAAACCAGACCTCCCCAAGCTTAGAACTTTCTACATTATTATCAACAATGGTGTTCAAAGCGTTCATACTAATATTACTACCAAGCATGCAAATAAGATTCCATAGGTTTTTAATTTTCGCATCAAACCATCCATGTCTTAAATCAGGAAATAGAATAAGAAGCTCACTGTTGTCCATTATGCCAAACTAGTGTAAACAAGAAACAAAAAGATGCAATTGCAGGATCTAAAGGAAATATCTTCGAGCACAAACACAATGGCGCCAGAAAAGTATTGTTACCTGGAACCGGAGTATGAGTGCCTTTTTACCTTTCCTCCCGAGCAACGGCGCCAGAAAAGTGCTTGATGTCTACGGGAGCTTCTATTCTTGTAGACAGTGTTGGGCCTCCAAGAGCAGAGGTTTGTAGAACAGCGAGCAAGTTTCCCTTAAGTGGATCACCCAAGGTTTATCGATCTCAGGGAGGAAGAGGTCAAAGATATCCCTCTCATGCAACCCTGCAACCACAAAGCAAGAAGTCTCTTGTGTCCCCAACACACCTAGTAGGTGCACTAGTTCGGCGAAGAGATAGTGAAATACAGGTGGTATGAATAAGTAGTAGCAACGGCACCAGAAAAGTGCTTTGCCCAGGACAGTAAACAAGCAGTAGTAACGCAGCAGTAGTAACGCAGCGATAGTAACGCAGTAAAACAGTAAACAAGCAGCGATAGCAGTATTTAGGAACAAGGCCTAGGGAATAGACTTTCACTAGTGGACACTCTCAACTTTGATCACATAACAGAATAGATAAATGCATACTATAGAATGGAACAGAGGGAGTATCTTACAAGTTGCAAGCCTCATGCATAGTATACTAATAGTGCCCGCACCTTGTCCTAATTAGCTTGGACTACCGGATCTTTGCAATGCACATGTTTTAACCAAGTGTCACAATGGGGTACCTCCATGCCGCCTGTACAAAGGTCTAAGGAGAAAGCTCGCATTTTGGATTTCTCGCTTTTGATTATTCTCAACTTAGACATCCATACCGGGACAACATGGACAACAGATAATGGACTCCTCATTAATGCATAAGCATGTGGCAACAATTATTATTCTCATATGAGATTGAGGATATGTGTCCAAAACTGAAACTTCCACCATGAATCATGGCTTTAGTTAGCGGCCCAATGTTCTTCTCTAACAATATGCATGCTCCAACCATAAAGGTGGTAGATCTCTCTTACTTCGGACAAGACGGACATGCATAGCAACTCACATGATATTCAACAAAGAATAGTTGATGGCGTCCCAGAAACATGGTTATCGCACAACAAGCAACTTAATAAGAGATAAAGTGCATAAGTACATATTCAATACCACAATAGTTTTTAAGCTATTTGTCCCATGAGCTATACATTGCAAAGGTGAATGATGGAATTTTAAAGGTAGCACTCAAGCAATTTACTTTGGAATGGCGGATAAATACCATGTAGTAGGTAGATATGGTGGACACAAATGGCATTGTGGTTGGCTCAAGTATTTTGGATGCATGAGAAGTATTCCCTCTCGATACAAGGTTTAGGCTAGCAAGGTTATTTGAAACAAACACAAGGATGAACGGTGCAGCAAAACTCACATAAAAGACATATTGTAAACATCATAAGACTCTACACCGTCTTCCTTGTTGTTCAAAACTCAATACTAGATATTATCTAGACTCTAGAGAAACCAAATATGCAAACCAAATTAGCAAGCTCTAAGTGTTCCTTCATTAATGGGTGCAAAGTATATGATGCAAGAGCTTAAACATGAGCACAACAATTGCCAAGCATCAAATTATCCAAGACATTTTAGAATTACTACATGTAGCATTTTCCAATTCCAACCATATAACAATTTAACGAAGAAGAAACTTCGCCATGAATACTATGAGTAGAGCCTAAGGACATACTTGTCCATATGCTACAGCGGATCGTGTCTCTCTCCCATAAAGTGTGCTAGGATCCATTTTATTCAAACAAAACAAAAAACAAAAACAAACCGACGCTCCAAGCAAAGTGCATAAGATGTGACGGAATAAAAATATAGTTTCAGGGGAGGAACCTGATAATGTTGTCGATGAAGAAGGGGATGCCTTGGCATCCCCAAGCTTAGACGCTTGAGTCTTCTTATAATATGCAGGGGTGAACCACCGGGGCATCCCCAAGCTTAGAGCTTTCACTCTCCTTGATCATATTGCATCATACTCCTCTCTTGATCCTTGAAAACTTCCTCCACACCAAACTCGAAACAACTCATTAGAGGGTTAGTGCACAATAAAAATTCACATGTTCAGAGGTGACACAATCATTCTTAACACTTCTGGACATTGCATAAAGCTACTGGACATTAATGGATCAAAGAAATTCATCCAACATAGCAAAAGAGGCAATGCGAAATAAAAGGCAGAATCTGTCAAAACAGAACAGTCCGTAAAGATGGATTTTATTAGGACACCAGACTTGCTCAAATGAAAATGCTCAAATTGAATGAAAGTTGCGTACATATCTGAGGATCATGCACGTAAATTGGCTTAATTTTCTGAGCTACCTACAGGGAGGTAGACCCAGATTCGTGACAGCAAAGAAATCTGGAACTACGCAGTAATCCAAATCTAGTACTTACTTTTCTATCAAAGACTTTACTTGGCACAACAAAACTCAAAACTAAGATAAGGAGAGGTTTCTACAGTAGTAAACAACTTCCAAGACACAAATATAAAACAAAAATACTGTAGTAAAAACATGGGTTGTCTCCCATAAGCGCTTTTCTTTAACGCCTTTCAGCTAGGCGCAGAAAGTGTATATCAAGTGTTATCGAAGGGTGGTGCACCTACAGCGGGGTTTGGAGTTTTCTCAACCATGCATAGTATATTGGATACATAAGTTTCAGCGTCTCCCTTTTCATTAGTCTTGGGCTTGCTACTCTCATCGAACAAATTTTCAGGAACAAGCCAAGCATAGTTATGTTCTAGTGCATCATTCATAGCTAGGAGTTTGCATGGTATTGGTGCTTTGATCTCCCCACCATCATTAGCATTATTAGTGTACCTTATTCTATCCATGTCCATTTTTTCAAGGAGACTAACAAAATTAGTATGAGAACCAAGCATATTAAATTTAGCGAAGACCTTTCTAGCCTCTCTTGCTAGACCACCAAATTCTCTAAGAAGGGTTTCTAAAACAAAATCTTTCTTTTCCCCCTCTTCCATATCACCAAGTGTAAGAAACATGTGTTGGATTATAGGATTGAGATTAACAAATTTAGTTTCCAACATGCGAACTAAATGCGCAGCAGCAATTTCATAAGTAGGAGCAAGTTCTACCAAGTGTCTATCTTCAAAATCTTCAACGGTACTAACATGGGTGAAAAATTCTTCTATATTGTTTCTCCCAATTATAGACCGCGTCCTACCGGTATGTTTTTTGTGGTAAAATTAAAAGGAAACATGATGAATCAAGTAAAGTAAATGCAAGTAAACTAATTTTTATGTGTTTTTGATATAGCAAACAAGACAATAAATAAAGTAAAGCTAGCAACTAATTTTTTTGTGTTTTGATATAATGCAGCAAACAAAGTAGTAAATAAAATAAAGCAAGACAAAAACAAAGTAAAGAGATTGAGAAGTGGAGACTCCCCTTGCAGCGTGTCTTGATCTCCCCGGCAACGGCGCCGTAAAAAGAGCTTGATGGCGTGTATTTCACACGTTCGTTGGGGAACCCCAAGAGGAAGGTATGATGCGCACAGCAGCAAGTTTTCCCTCGTAAAGAAACCAAGGTTTATCGAACCAGGAGGAGCCAAGAAGCACGTTGAAGGTTGATGGCGGCGGGATGTAGTGCGGCGCAACACCGGGGATTCCGGCGCCAACGTGGAACCCGCACAACACAACCAAAATACTTTGCCCCAACGAAACGGTGAGGTTGTCAATCTCACCGGCTTGCTGTAACAAAGGATTAACCGAATTGTGTGGAAGATGATTGTTTGCAGAGAAAACGAGTAAAACAAGTATTGCAAGCAGATTTGTATTTCGAGTATTAAAAGAATGGACCGGGGTCCACAGTTCACTAGAGGTGTCTCTCCCATAAGATAAAAGCATGTTGCGTGAACAAATTACAATCGGGCAATTGACAAATAGAGAGGGCATAACAATGCACATACATGTCATGATAAGTACAGTGAGATTTAATTGGGCATTACGACAAAGTACATAGACCGCCATCCAACTGCATCTATGCCTAAAAAGTCCACCTTCAGGTTATCGTCCGAACCCCCTCCAGTATTAAGTTGCAAAGCAACGGACAATTGCATTAAGTATGGTGCGTAATGTAATCAATAACTACATCCTCGGACATAGCATCAATGTTTTATCCCTAGTGGCAACAAGTACATCACAACCTTAGAACTTTCTCACATCGTCCCGTGTGTCAATGCAGGCATGAACCCACTATCGAGCATAAATACTCCCTCTTGGAGTTACTAGCATCAACTTGGCCGAGCCTCTACCAATAACGGAGAGCATGCAAGATCATAAACAACACATATGCAATAACTTGATAATTAACATAACATGGTATTCTCTATCCATCGGATCCCGACAAACACAACATAGAGTATTACGAGATAGATGATCTTGATCATGTTAGGCAACTCACAAGATCCAACAATGAAGCACAATGAGGAGAAGACAACCATCTAGCTACTGCTATGGACCCATAGTCCAGGGGTGAACTACTCACTCATCACTCCGGAGGCGACCATGGCGGTGTAGAGTCCTCCGGGAGATGAATCCCCTCTCCGGCAGGGTGCCGGAGGAGATCTCCGGAATCCCCCGAGATGGGATTGGCGGCGGCGGCGTCTCGGTAAGGTTTTCCGTATCGTGGTTTTTCGCATCGGGGGTTTCGCGACGGAGGCTTTAAGTAGGCGGAAGGGCGAGTCGGGGGCCGACGAGGGGCCCACACCACGGGAGGCGCGGGCCCCCTTGGCCGCGCCGCCTTGTGGTTTGGCCACCTCGTGGCCCCACTTCGTATGCTCTTCGGTCTTCCGGAAGGTTCGTGGCAAAATAGGCCCCCGGGTCTTCGTTTCGTCCAATTCCGAGAATATTTCGTTACTAGGATTTCGAAACCAAAAACAGCAGTAAAACAGAATCGGCACTTCGGCATCTTGTTAATAGGTTAGTTCCAGAAAATGCACGAATATGACATAAAGTGTGCATAAAACATGTAGGTATCATCAATAATATGGCATGGAACATAAGAAATTATCGATACGTCGGAGACGTATCAGGAGTAAAGGGTGTCATGGGCTTCTTTCAGGATAACTTGCTTCAACTCGGAATCTGACGGCACACATAGGCGTCCGTTGTACCAAAGCACTCCTTCTTCATCTTCGGTGAATCCTGGTGCCTTTCCTGCAGCTATTTTACTCTTGATCCCATCAATGCTAGCATTTCCCTTCTGGGCTTCCTTTATCTGACTAATCAAAGTAGGTTGGAGTTCAATGCTGGCTAGAAATCCGTCACTAACTAGCTCCAGTCTAAACTGCTCAAATTCTTGATGCAAACTTGGTTGCTCTTCTGCGATCATGGAGTTCAACTGACACGGTAATCTACTCAGGGCATCCGCTGCTACATTGGCCTTGCCGGGGTGATAGTGAATTTCCATATCGTAATCCTTGATTAGCTCTATCCATCTGCGCTGCCTCATATTTAGCTCCTTCTGAGTGAAGATATACTTCAAGCTCTTGTGATCCGAATAGATCTCGCATCGGTTACCCATGAGGTAATGACGCCAAACTTTCAAGGCTAGTACAACTGCTGCAAGCTCTAGGTCATGGGTTGGATAATTCTGCTTGTGTTGCTTCAGTTGCCTTGACAGGTATGATATTACTTTGCCTTCTTACATCACACGCATCCAAGACCAATCTTGGAGGAGTCACAGTACACATCAAATGGCTTGGTGATGTCCGGCATGATCAATATTGGGGTTGAGGTCAATCTGCTCTTGAGCTGTTGGAAACTTCTTCACATTTATCAGTCAATTCAAACTTCTTGTCCTTCTTTAGCAATTGAGTCATCGGTCTTGCTATGCTCGAGAATCCTTCAACAAACCGGCGGTAGTATCCCGTCAATCCGAGAAATGCACGGACTTCAGTCTGAGTGGTTGGGGCTTTCCATTCTTCAACGGTCTTGATTTTGGAGGGGTCAACGGCAATTCCTCCTGCAGACAAGATATGTCCCAGGAATCCTACTTCCTTCAACCAAAACTCACATTTGCTGAACTTGGCGTACAACTGATGCTCCCGAAGGGTATCTAGGACCACTTCCAAATGTTGCTCATGTTCTTCTTCGGATTTGGAGTAGATAAGGATGTCGTCGATGAAAACAACGACAAACTTATCGAGGAAGTTCATAAAGATCTTATTCATGAGATTCATGAAGTAAGCGGGGGCATTGGTCAATCCAAATGACATGACATTGTACTCATACAATCCATATCTGGTGGTAAAGGCAGTTTTGGGGATGTCGGTGGCACGAATCTTTAGTTGATGGTAACCAGTCCTAAGATCAATCTTAGAGAACACTTTGGCACCGGTCAGCTGGTCAAACAGGTCTTCTATTTTTGGCAAGGGATACTTGTTCTTGATGGTGGCATCGTTAAGCTTACGGTAATCCGTACATAAATGAGTGGCACCGTCCTTCTTATCCACAAACAAAACTGGGGATCTCCAAGGCGACGCACTTGGTCGAATCAGACCTTTGAACAACATATCATCCAGTTGCTTCTTCAGTTCCACTAACTCTGCCGGGTTCATACTATAGGTTCTCTGGGCGATAGGTCATGTTCCAGGGATTAACTCAATGATAAACTCGATATCCCGATCTGGGGGCATACCGGGTAGATCATCAGGAAACACATCGGGGTATCGACAGACGACCCTGATCTGATCCAAGGTTGGTTTGACTAAACTCTGGTTGCAGGTAAATTTTCTGGGCAGCCTTTCAGATATGTGCTCTACTAACACTCCGGTGCTACTAGTCATGGTGATGGCCTTCTTGGCGCAATCAATCAGTCCATGATGTTTCGACATCCAGTCCATACCCAGTACTACTTCCAAACCTTTTGTTCCCAGAACAATCAAATTTGCATAAAAATCTATTTCATGTATTCTGATAGGCACATCTTTGCAAATTTTTCTAGCTTTAGTTGTTGAACCAGGTATTTGAACTATCATGACATGCTCCATACTGATGGGTTGAATCTTACTAGTGCATGCAAAATCTTCAGTAACAAACGAATGCGATGCTCCAGAATCAAACAACACTCTTGCAGGTATTGAGTTAACAGAGAACATACCCAGCACGACATTTGGGGCTTCCTGAGCTTCTTCTGCACTCATGTGAAAGAGGCGGCCGCTGACAAGGGATTAACTTATCAATGCCTACAGATTGTAGACTAGGGTTTTAGTCGGAAGTAGAGGGCAAGTAGATCTCGAAGGTTTCAGCCGAAAAGTACTCGACGATTATGAAAACTAGGGTTGCGTGAAACAATGAATCGATCCTCTCTTTGTCCCTCGACTCCCCCTTATATAGGAGGCGGAGCCGAGGGATTCGTAATACACAAGTTACAGAGTCCGGGAGGGTTTCTAACCCGTCCCTTAAAATTACAAGTCTATATTTCCTAATACAACTCTAACTTTCCTTAACATAACTTGGGCTTCTCAACTTCATATTCTTCGACTCATGGGCCTTCGGTAAACCCCGGGTACCATCTTCGGCAGGCCCATTGGGGATGCCTATGTCAGTAGCCCCCGAGATTTTGCTTGAATCGAAGAATCAGGAAAAATCTCCAACTTTACAATCATCCAATAACTTTGTCGATTTTATCACATATCTTTAGATACGCAATTATATATTGTACAGGGATAATGGTAATTGGGGCTAGTTCATCTGACGGATCAGGTACTAGTTAACTGCTCTAGTGGCAATCCGCAAAGACCTACTTCAAGATCACGTCCCTGGACATGATCTCGGGATACTGGTGTTAACTTCGACAGGTGCCGCTTAAGGTCTTACCATTCTGTCGAGTCCCAGTCATATTTTATCGGGTACCTAACGCGTCCGTTAGGATTTTTCTTCGTATCTGTTGATACGGAAAAAAAGTAGAAAACCGACGTCAGAGATGGTGCCACGCCGCTCAGAACGGATCTGGGGTCTTACCTTCGCAGAGTTTTGCGGCATTCAGAGATTATTCGTGACTTTGGCGCTCTGAGAATATATTGTCGAGTGCTTTTTCGGCTGTTGGAATAGCACATTTTATTGAGTCAACGGATGACTTATCTTGCCTTCCCGATGGGAGTATATGCAGAGTTATTTGTATAACTCGAAATATGCTCACTTCTTCTTTTTTTTTATAATTTCATCGGGCACGCGAACAGCGTTCCCGATGGGAGTAGCCCCCGAGGCTACAACCAAGGACTAGTGCTTGGTTGTAGGCTCAACACTTTAACGCCTTATGTCGCTATATTGTCATTCTTTCTCGAACTTTTCATATCTATCGGGTGCGCGACCAGCGCTCCCGATGGGAGTAGCCCCCAAGGCTATGAACAAATGCCTGTATTTGGTCATAGGCTCTCGCCATTTCTATTTTGTCATACTCGAATTTTTATTTTTTCCAAAGTAGCCCCCGAGCATTTGAGCAAAAACTTGTATTTGATCAAAGGCTTCCCGAAATAATCAATAGTCTTTATCTGCCGCCAATTTCATTAATCTTTATAGTCGAAATTTTTCTTTAGAAAGGTGACATCATTACTGACGATAGCCACGATCCTTGTATTGGGAAGACGCGAGAGCTGTCCGTTCACTAACATGTGGGCCCAAAACCTGCGACATGTTGACACGTTACGCAAGTGGGGGACACACGTCCTCCGCTTTTTCTGCTCCGCGCCTGTCCAGTTCCATCATGGTAAAAGTACCATTGTACCCTTTGGTCCACGTGTAAAGCATCAAGTCTATTTGGAAAACATCCAACGGTGCGGCGTTCTGACTAATCCTGCTATAAATACTCTCCTTCTTCCTCGCTTATTCCCCTTCGCCGCACCATTGCTCATACCTCCTCTGCTCCAATCTCCATTGCAAACAACCAAGTTCTAGCGCACGTGTACTGCTCCACTTTCTCCACACCATTGTTGATGCCGCCGCGGCCAAGACTTTCAGGCACAACACCTCGGAAGCAAAGATGGCGACAACGGATCGGGGGAGCACTGAGTGGGAGAGATCCAAAATCTCCGCCCAAGATATCAACTTGCTGAAGAAGCTTGGGATCAGCAAGAAGCAGGAGGCGCTGCGCTTCCCCAGCGAGGAGAGCTATCCATCCCCTCCTATCGAGTATCGGGTCAGTTTCGTTGACCACCTCATCCGCGGCCTTTCTTCCCCCATTCACGATTTTCTGCATGGGTTGCTTTGTGTGTACGAATAGCAACTTCACCATCTTACTCCCAACTCCATCCTCCACATCTCGATCTTCATCACTCTGTGCGAATCTTTCCTTGGAGTCCAGCCTAACTGGGCTTTATGGAAGCGCATTTTCCTCCTTCGCCGTAAAGGCTCTCCCAATGTTGCCTATAACATAGGCGGCGTTGTTATCTGCATCCGCCCTGATGTCGAATACTTTGACGTCAAATTCCCTGACTCAGTTCAAGGGTGGCGCAAAAAATGGTTGTATATCCACGAGGAAAGCCACGACTCGGCGGAACACAACATTCCCCCTTTTGATGGCAACGAAAAAATCTGTCGCCGCCGGTCCTGGGATGCAGAGGCTAGCGACGAAGAAAAAACGGCGACAGAGGCGCTGATGACAAGCATCCACGAGCTCCAAAATACCCGTGGACAAGAATTGTCGGGTGTCCAAATCATGGCATATTTCCTTAGGATTAGGGTGCAGCCTTTGCAAGCTCGCAAAAACCCCCCTTTGGTTGTATGCTGGCGACGAGGATGTGGATCGCCTGTCGATAGATTTACCGGTCAAATACTTAGAAAAACTTGTCCGAAAAATCTCATCGCTTAGCAAGAAAGACACCGTCCCGTCATCTTGCCGTGTGACACCATATAGCGCCACCAACGCACTCCCGCAGGTAATATATTGTTGTCATCTGCTTCTTCATTCACTCTTCTTTTCTCTTTTTGTACTGCTATTTCTTCAACTGCTGTTATTGATACAAATTCCTGTCGATACTTTTTCTATCTTGTCCAGAACCACAAAACTGCGTCGCCTTTTCCTCCCCTTCCCGAAGGTGGAGAAGTCGAAGAACGGGCTGTTGTCACCGACGACAACCAGGGTACTTCTCGCCCTGAGAGTGAAGTCGCTGGTTCTCAAAAATCCGCGGCATCCTCTGAAAAAGAAGTTGAATCCGAGGCTACCGCATCGGCACACTCTCCTCCCTCAGCTGCTTCTCCAAAGAACAAGAGGAAAAGGGACGAAGTTGCCGATTCCGGCACCTCCAAAGCCGGCGCTTCTCTCGCCGAAGAAGTTGTTCCTGATGCTGCAAGGACAACTTTCAATCCTTATGAAGATGCTCTTGTCAGCTCGTAAGGTCTTGTTGCTTTTTGTTGTTTGCTCCCGATGTTTTGTCTGCACTGTTTCTTATATTGTCGCCTTATTTATTGTAGTGGTGACGAGGATGAAAATCCACCTATAGACGTGACTGCTCGAACGAGTACGTCTCGTACTTTAGTTATCTCTGAAGCTCATCCTGATGGGGATGAAACCTCGCCTCCTCACCAAGACACAGAGCATCCAACTCCAGTCGCGAGCCCCCGAGCCTCTTCACCAAAGAGAGCTATGATAGAGCCAGCCAAGGAGCCTACCACGTTAGTTGGTGGTTCCACGACTCCTTTAATGGATGATGTAAGTTGTCTCTTCTTCTCTCCTTCTTTTTTATATTCCAAACATTTCAGTGCTTTGGACTCCCCTCTGGTTTTTGCTTAGTGCTGTCGAGCTTTCGCTTCCTATATTGATTTCTCTTTTCTGTGGTCTTCTCTTCAGCCTTTGATGAAGGAGTTTGTCCGCCTCGGTACCCAATTTATCGGGTACCGTGATTATGCCGCCAAGCTTGAAGGTATTATTTTTTCCTGCCTCTTATGCTGAATAGATTCCTTCATTATTTTGTCATGACATTTTACTGTCGTTTATTTTGCCAGAGACTCTTGTGGAAGCTAACAAACGCGCTGACGCTCTTGCTATCAAGTTAAAGCAAAGCGAAAAAGCTCGCAAGAAAGCTGACGCAGACGCTGCCGCTGTCGAAGATCTTCGAAAAAGACTCCATGACGCGGAAACTTCTTTGAGCGACAACATAGCTCAGCAGTCTTCTCGCGAAAAAGAAATCCTTACTCGCTTGGAGTCGCAGAGTCGACGTTTTGTTAGTAAGTACTCAGATCACTGTTATTTCTTCGGGTCGTCAAATTTGTCCTTGCTCACTTTTTCTTGACAAGCTTATTTTTACTCATTTAGGGAAAACGCAACAAGATTATGATCTTGAGAATCCTGAAGGTGATCGTCTTCTCGACGCGCTTTCCCTCCTTGAGATCCATGGAGATGAGGCACGCGAAGGCCTTGCCGAAGCCAGAACAGGTATGTCGCGGCTTTTCCCCTACTTCTTCACGAAGAAGGAAGAACCCACGACTTTTACTGCTCTCGCCAAGTGCTTCAATTCTCAAGAATATCTTGGGCTCAAACTTCGCCAAGAAGGTTTGAAAGTTGGTGTTGAAGGCACTATCGCCTTGGTTGCTGACAGCCAACAAGATGTCGACTGGGCGAGAGGTGGCAGTCATTGATTAAGGCTGCCAAGTCAAACTCAAAGAAAATCCTCGCCTACCTCGGATGCAAGCCAACTCCTGCTCCTAGTTCATCGAAGCCGGAGGTCAAGTAGACCACCTTGTCTTCTCTTTTGTGTTGTTTTCTCTTTTGAGTCTGTCGTCATAGTAGCTTTGGCGACAACTGCCCCATTAGTTCATTAGGAACCCTCCTTTTGTAATAGCCATGTAAATACTTTGAAAATCAATGGAAATCTATTTTGCTTGATGATTCATGTCGAAACTTTTTTTTCCAGTTGGTATTTGATAACTACACTTCAACTCCTCGTCCTGCCGATGCTTTTCCTGCTTCATCCTACTCGAGGAAAATGTCTGTCGATGATGAATTTATTGAAGATTCCTCGAGTAAAGGTTCAGCACAAGACTTGGAAGAACTCCGTCAACAGCTTCAGTCTATGAAGAAGCAGGCACTTATAATAATGGAGCAGTCTCGAAAATCATCGGAGAGGGAAAAAGTTGCGCTACAGCAGGCTCAGGAGGCTATAGCTGCCAAAGAAACCGCCGTAGCTGAAGCTACGCAGGCTACCTCCCGAGAGAATTTTATGCTCGAGTTGATGACTGAAGCAAGTTTGGAAATGGCGGGTATACTTCTTAAGCCTAAACTTCCTCCGTTTTTTCCTGTTTTCTCCTTTGTAGTTCTTGTGCTGTCACCAAATAGGTCCCTTTCTAGACACCGCTGCCGAAGATCAACGGGTAGACACAAGGTCAAATTTCCTTGTTAATCTGGCACTTGACCATGGCTCTCTTTTTTGGGCTACCCCGGAACGTACCCGACAAATCGTCAGATTCCAGGACCGCTCAGGCCAAGTTCGTGAGTTCCTTGAGTTTTGTACCAAAACTTTATCCATGATTTATAATTCTATGTTCCCTCGGAATGTTCAACCGAAGACCCTTCCTGAGTTGATGGAGAAATTTAAGGACTCACACAAAATCCATGGTTTTGTAAGAGCTCAACTGGTAGCTGGCGCCAGGTTTGCCCTTATTATGCTTCAGATCTGCCACTCCAAACTTGATATGACAAAGGTGGTAGAAACTGTCCATACCAAGCTGAGGCAACGGCGAAGAGGTGTCGATAGAATCGATGCAGTGGTTACCCCAGTAGCTAAAGAGATAATTAGTGACCTTCTTCGGATGGATGCCGACTTTTTTGCAGATGGCCATTACGCCGATTTTCTGGGTGCCTCTGCTGAAGAAGATAGAGTAAATATTGACGAACTGTTAGGTCACGACTGATTTTATTTTTTCAGTAGATAGCTTATATTGTCGAAAGAGAATTATATCTTGATGTATATATGTTGTAAGTCAGATATATATATTTTTTCTTTTCCCTAGCCCCCGAGTGTTTCGGTGGCTAATTTCTTTATTGTGTTTGCGAGGTTAAACCAAGGCAAATAAATTTTATTGAGTATACTATATTTACTGGTATGAGCCCCCGAGCCTGTCGACGAAAAAAGATGTATTTCACCAATATATTTTACTATATTGCAGCACCGCGAGCCCGCCTCATTAAAAACCTTTCAGCCCCACTCGGTGCCCTGAAAGGAAAAAAGAGTGCGTCTGAAAACTCGCGGGCGTTTCAGTACATTGTATTTTTACAAGGAGGACTATATTTCGACTCTAGGCTGTTCGACGCAATTTCGTATCGAGTTGCGGGAGTACTTCAATTGGAAAATTGGCATATAACAAAAGGGAGAAGAAAATGCTTGATGTGTGTATACATCCATCTCGTAGATTAATTAGTTCTGCCCAATATGTGCATGAGCTAGTTGATTCACGTACTAGCTGTGATACACATACGAAATTAGTATTGAACAAAGCAAGATGTGTAGATGCACGTATGGAGCTGGCCACTCGTTCGATACATGAAGCTGGTAATTTAGCGAATCAATCAGCTTTGCCCAGCACGGAGGAGTCAGGTTCACGTCCAGGCAGCTAGTGCATGTACAAGCGCCTAGGAGGGTCGTACGTATACATTGTATGTACATGGCTCGCGACTCGCCGGTATACGTATCGTGTCAGTACTGCGTCACGTTCCACCGGATCAGTGTGGCATAAACAAGATAAATATTTTGGCTGCGATCCGTGTGGTACATGCATCGAAACGATCAGATAGACATCAACTCTCGAGTGGCCGCGATTCTCTGGAAGAGTTAGCGCGTGCAAGCGTCGAGATAAGCATCGCCGCCACAATACTCGGGAAAGGAGGCGCTCCACGCAGCCATCCATCCCGTCTCCTGCTGCCTATAAAGAGAGGCGCGCAACACATCTTGAAGGGAAAACAGGAACAGCCGGAGGCCATGGTACCTGACCAGGGTCAGCGATCTGAGAGATCGAGCTCTCGCACCTGAAGACCAGAAGCGCGGCTCGCACCTGAAGAAAGGAGCACCCATCCATCCACGCCATACACGCGCAGCTCACACCAACACCCATCCATTGACATCAAACAAGCACTATACACACACGTTATCGTGCAGGAGCAAGGAGGCCATGGAAACGAAGCCGGTGGCCTCGAATGGTGAGAATCATGGTTGAATATCTCTCTTTCTCCCTTTCTCTCTCCGACGTACGCATCCATGCATATCACACCATGGCGCACGGAGTTGGCGACGACGGTATCCGAGCTGCCGGTGTGCAGCCGAGCACCATCTCCACTTCAGCAAGCCGCGATGAAGACGGATGCAGCGAAGCCGGCGCGCAGCCGGACGCCACCTCTACACCCGCGAGGCGCAACGACGGCTTCCTTGACGGAGCTGCTGGCGTGAAGCGTGGCGTCCTCTCCATGACACTTGGGAGCTGCGATGACGACGCCCATGTCGGGGCTGCCGGTGTGCAGCCCGGCGTCATCTCCAACTCTGTGAGCGACGTCCAAGGAGACGGCGGCATGGCGGCAGGGCTACCGGCGTGTAGCCCGGCGACATCCTCATCTCCGCGAGCGACGTCCAAGGCGACGGCGTCATGTGTAGGGGCTGCCGGCGTGTAGCCCGGCGACATCCTCAACTCCGCGAGCGACGTCCAAGGTGACGGCATCGTGGTGGCGGGGCTGCCGGTGTGTAGCCCGGCGACATCCTCATCTCCGACGGCGTCATGTGTAGGGGCTGCCGGCGTGTAGCCCGGCGACATCCTCAACTCCGCGAGCGACGTCCAAGGTGACGGCATCGTGGTGGCGGGGCTGCCGGTGTGTAGCCCGGCGACATCCTCATCTCCGACGGCGCCATCTTCACCATTCCTCGAGGCGCGACGACAACGCATCCGTGGCAAGGCTGCCACCGTGAACCGGGGCGCCATCTCTAGTACACCCGCGAGACGCGATGACGACGAGTCCGTGCCAAGGCTGCCGGCGTGTAGCGCGGCACCATTAACTCCATGGCACACACGAGGCGGACGACGACGTCCGCGAGGAGGCTGCCGGAGTGCAGCGCGGCGCCATCAACACACCCGCGAGGCGCGACGACGACGACCTTGACGAGGTTGCCGGCGTGCAGCGCGGCGCCAACACCATGGCACCCGCGAGGCGCGACGATGACGTCCGCGACGAGGCTGCCGGCGTGTAGCGCGGCGCCAGCAACTCCATGGCACACGCGAGGCGCGATGACGACGTCCGTGCCGAGGCTGCCGGCGCACCACCACACTTATGGGGCGCGACGACAACGCCCGGGGCAGCTGGTGTGCATCACGACGCCCTCTACACCATGCCACCGACGACGATGTTGGGGCTGCCGGCGAACAGCCCGGCGCCATCCGCCATGGCGAGGACGACACCGACCTTGATGAGGCTGCCGGCGGCCAGCGCGGCGCCATCTCCATAGCGCCCACGAGCTGGACGACGACGACTTTGACGGGGCTGCCGGCGTGTAGCGCGCCGCCATCTCCACCATGGGCGCGGCGCAGCGACAACATCCGTGCCGGGGCTGCCGGCGGGCACGCGGCGCCATCTCCACGGCACACGCGAGCCACGACGACGACATCCGCGATGTGGTTGCCGCCGTGCCAGCGCGGCGCCATCTCCATCATACCGCGAGGCGCGATGACAACGAGTTCGTGCCCAGCATGCCGGCGTGCAGCCTAACATTATCTACACTACCAAGAACGCTGCCAAAGAGACGGTGCTCAAGCTGCCAGCATGCCGCCTGGTGCTATCGCTGCTGCGATGCGGGTCTGGCGAGGACAGCGGCATGATGAGCTGCTGGTGTAGCCCGTTGCCTTGCTTACTACGTCAAGCCAGCCGCGACCGGAGACGCCTCAACCGGTGCTGCATGCGCCATGACTCCATACATAGCTGAGGCGAGGTGGAGGAATCCCATGCCGCGACGCTTTGGCAGAGAGCCTGCGGGTGTGCATCGCGCGGCACCTCGCGGCACGAGCTGTTCGTGCATGTTGAGGCATTGCGTGCCCGGCTTGGCACGATCGGCTTCCTACAGCGAACATACCAGGAGTCCAAAAGGACACATACTGTGTATACCCAGACATGCATACGTGAATGTTCCATGCCCGCGTCTAGGCTACGCTGGACATCTTCAGGTGAGCTTGCAGATACGCGGGTGTGGCATGGCGCGGCCTTGGACGTGCCTGATTATGCTCGCCATGCTAAGATCGCACCTAGCGAGTGAGCGCCTCGGCGTGTTGATCAACAGCGTCGACAACAACCACTTCACCACCAACATGAGAGCCACACTTGGCGCGTTGGCATCCGCACAGCTACCTTCCGAGGCGATATGCCGCCTCCGGTACCATTCTCTCCCGAGAGCCTGTGAGACGGTGATCTTGTCTACGCCGACAGCCATCAACTTGGCGTTGGTCCAAGACGAGGCGCCGACCACACTGGCTACACCAACTTGCGCAAGTGTCGGTTTTCACACCGACACCGATCTCCATCAACAACATGCTCCCGCGAGGCATACCCCTTGCACGCCCCGATGACGCCACTGGTCGTCGAGAAGTCCCGGCTGAGTGGACCCATGCTACTTCAACTACAACTACACCAACGCCGTCAAGACCGACGAGGCGTGACGGCAAAGGCGGGTGTGGCCTGAGCAAAGGCCACGCTACATGCGGCGCGTGTACCGACGAGGACACGGGCTCTGCCGCCGCCCACACACACCACCACCACATCACGCAAGCAGGCCACGGAGCGCTTTGTATCCGGGAACCAGGAGATCACAATCGCCATAGTCATGCTGGCCGCGCAAGCAGGCCACGGAGCGCTTTGTATTCGGGAACTTGTACTTTGTTTCTCCAAGAGAGATTAATGAAATGCATGCTTCCCTATCTTTTTCTTGTGTACTACGGTACACTGGCACGCCCGCACCTATTTTCATTACCCCGGCGCATGAGAGAAACACGCTACCATCCTTCCCCTCAACGTAGCGCGTCTGTCTTTGACGAACGTTTTTCTCGTGTCAAACATAGGCGTAGAAACGCCTGAGTTGCGCCACGTTCCAAGGATTTGGCTCGGTAACTCCTGTCTTCTTGTCCTTGATTCTGTATGCTCCTCCTTTGATTACTTCCGTGACGATGTAAGGACCAAGCCACGGCGGCTCGAGTTTTTCATGGCTTTTTTGTCTGAGCCGAAGAACTAAGTCCCCTACATGAAAGGATCTTGGCCTCAATCGTCGACTGTGGTAGTTTTTGAGATCTTGCTGGTACTTAGCGACCCGTGATAACACTTCGTCTCGAGCTTCATCAAGTGCATCGACATCATCCTCCAATGCTTTCCTTGATGCCTCTTCGTCGTATTATGTTACTCTCGGAGAATCATGCTCTATTTCTATCGGCAGTACTGCCTCAGCTCCATGGACCAGGAAAAACGGAGTTTCATGTGTCGCTGTATTTGGTGTTGTTCGGATACTCCACAACACACTAGGCAACTCCTCTGGCCAAGTATGTCGAGCTTTTTCCAACGGTGCTAACCGGCGCTTCTTGATTCCATTGCAGATGATACCATTGGCTTTCTCGACTTGACCATTGGTCTGCGGGTGCGCAACTGATGCAAAGTGTAGTTTGATGCCTACCTCTGCACAATATGCCTTGAATTCCTTGGATGTAAAATTACTACCATTGTCTGTGACGATGCTATGAGGTACTCCAAACCGAAAAACAATGTTTTTCACGAACTTGATTGCAGATGCCCCGTCCGGTGAATTTATCGGCTTTGCTTCTATCCACTTCGTGAATTTGTCGACAGCGACGAGCATGTACTCGTATCCTCCTGGCGAAGCTTTGTGTAATTTTCCCACCATATCGAGATCCCACTGAGCAAAAGGCCAAGACAATGGTATTGGCATCAATTCTGCTGCCGGAGAGTGAGGTTTTGCGGCAAATCTCTGGCACGCGTCGCAAGTACGAACTATTTCTTTCGCATCCTCGATTGCTGTCAACCAATAAAATCCTACTCTAAAAACCTTGGCTGCTATAGCTCGGCTGCTTGCATGGTGACCACATATTCCTTCGTGTACATCCTTCAGAATTAACCTTCCTTCTTCGGGTGTGACGCACCTTTGCAACACTCCCGAAATACTTCGTTTGTACTCCCCTTTGACCACAGTAAAGGCTTTAGAACGTCTGATAACTCGCCTTGCTTCAACTGGATCGTCTGGTATTTCTTTCCTTAGGATGTATGATATGTATGCCTGCATCCATGGAATTTGTACCATCATTACTAAGTCCGGTTCCTCTTCTTCTTCCAATGCTGCTTTCGTAGCCCCCGAGGGTTTCTCATCCTTCTCCTTCTTCTTTGGTTTCTTCGGCTTTGTAGATCTCTCTGCTATCTCCTCCCAAAACACGCCTGGTGGAATCGTGAGACACTGTGACCCAATGTTTGCAAGAACATCGGCTTCATCATTGCTTAGCCTGCTGATGTGATTTACCTCGCATCCATCAAACAGCTTCTCCAGCTCGTTATACACTTCCTTGTATGCTATCATACTTTCATTGACTGCATCACATTGATTCATGACCTGCTGAGCCACCAATTGTGAGTCGCCAAAGATTTTTAGTCGAGTTGCGCCACAAGCCTTCGCCATCTTCATCCCGTGTATGAGAGCTTCGTATTCTGCCTTGTTATTAGACGCGTTTGGAAACGTCATTCGTAAGACATATTTTAATTTGTCGCCTTCAGGTGATATTAGTATCACACCTGCTCCAGATCCCTCTAATCTCTTGGACCCGTCGAAGTTCATAGTCCAGGTTCTCGATAAGTCCGGGGGTCCCGTATTTTGTAGCTCCATCCACTCCGCGATGAAGTCTGGTAAAACTTGCGACTTTATTGCTTTTCTTTTTTCGTACGTGATGTCCCGAGGGGAAAGCTCTATTCCCCACAGGGAGACACGACCCAGAGCTTCTGGATTGTTTAATATATTGGATAAAGGTGCCTCATTGACCACTATTATCAGATGCGCCGAAAAATAGTGGCGCAATTTTCTTGCGGTTGTAAACACTCCATACGCTAGCTTTTGGTACTGCGGGTACCGCTGTTTTGAGGGAGATAGAACTTCACTGATGAAATATACTGGCCTCTGTACTCCATGGAGTTTTCCTTCCTCCTCTCTTTCGACAACGAGGGCTGTGCTGACCACCTGAGGCGTGGCTGCAATGTATAGCAAAAGAGGTTCTTTCTCCTTAGGCGCCACCAATATTGGTGGTGTCGAGATTGTGCGCTTGAGATCTTCGAAAGCTCTATCTGCCTCTTCGTTCCATTGAAACTTCTCTCCTTGCTTAATCAAGGCGTAGAATGGCAACGCCTTTTCTCCTAATCTGGCGACAAATCTGCTTAAAGCTGCGACTCGCCCGGTCAACTGTTGTATTTCTTTCAACTTTGTCGGCTTCGTCATTGTTACGATAGCTTGAATTTTCTCTGGATTGGCTTCAATTCCTCTTGCTGAGACCAGGAACCCGAGAAGTTCTCCCTCAGGGACGCCGAAAGAGCACTTTGTCGGGTTCAGCTTGAGGCAGAACTTGTCAAGGTTGTCGAAAGTTTCTTTTAAATCCTCGATCAATGTTGACCCCTTCTTTGATGTTATGACGACGTCGTCAATGTATACTTGTACGTTTTTTCCAATCTGTGTTGCCAAACACTTCTGCATCATCCGTTGATATGTTGCGCCCGCGTTTTTCAAACCGAAAGGCATTGTTTTGTAGCAAAACACACCATAAGGTGTTATGAATGCTGTCTTGACTTCATCATCTTCTTTTAGTCTGATCTGGTTATAACCAGAATATGCGTCCAGGAAGGAAAGACATTCACATCCTGCCGTGGAGTCGATGATTTGATTGATCCTTGGGAGGGGAAAGTGATCCTTTGGACAGTGTTTATTGAGACACGTAAAGTCGACACACATGCGAAGGACTTTCGTGTTTTTCTTCGGGGCCAACACTGGGTTAGCGACCCACGTGGCCTCTGTATGTAACTCTTTAATAAAGCCAGCTTCTCTGAGTCGATCAATCTCTGACAGCATGGCTTTGCGGTTTGGTTCCGAAAAACGCCGCAAAGGTTGTTTAATTGGTCTCGCTATTGGATCCAAGTTTAGGTGGTGCTCGGCAAGTTCCCTGGGTACTCCTGGCATGTCAGGTGGACACCGTGCGAAGATTTTCCAGTGCTCACGGAGGAACTCGACGAGCGCGTTTTCCTATGCGAGGTCCATGTCTGTTGCAATGGACGTCGTTTTCTTTGGATCTGTCGGGTGAATCTGCACTTCCTTGGAATCTTTGGTAGTGTTAAAGGTAGGCTCCCTAAGTGGCCTTCCTGCATCTGGTAACACGTCATAATCAGTTGTTAGCCTTGACGCCATATATTCTGCCTGCATCCCGAAGGTTTCTGACAGCCGATGAAAATCCTTGTCGCATTTATCAGCTAATGCAAAACTGCCTTTGACTGTAATTGGTCCCTTAGGTCCTGGTAACCTCCACAACAGGTACGTGTAGTGTGGTACCGCCATAAACCTGGCATACGCTGGTCGTCCCAACAAAGCGTGATATTGCGACGGGAAATCCACAACTTCGAACTCCAGCCTTTCGATCCTATAATTTTCTCGGGTCCCAAACTGAACGTCGAGATTGATCTTTCCCAGTGGATAACTTGGCTTTTCTGGCGTGATTCCATGGAAGCGTGTGTCAGTTGGTTTTAAGTTTGCCAAGGATATGTTCATCTTCCTCACTGTATCTGCATACATAAGGTTTAGACTGCTGCCTCCATCTATGAATACTCGAGATACGTCGAATCCTGCGATCACCGCTGGTAAGATAAGTGCTTGACTGCCTCGGTCGAGGAACTTGCTGCGGGTGATCCGCAATTGTGAAGCCAATGTCCTGTCCCGACCAATTTAGGTACTCAATCGTTGGTGGAGGCATCTTCTCTGCCATGAACACTTGTCGTGAGATTACTTTCTGAGCCCTGTTAGACGGCCTAGCTTTCTGAATCATTGAGACCGCGTCGTTGGAGTTAGGATCGACATATGGTGGTGGGTGTGGTGCTGCCGCTATTCTGAGCTGGTGCCGATTTTCGTCCGTAATTGCGGGAGGAGGTGGAAGGTGGATCTCACTCCTTGGCCCCTGGGGGTTTCTTTGCGTTGCATGAGCGTTGGCTTGCCCTGCAAACCTCAACATTGCTTGAAAATTTCGACAGTCCTTCACGGATGTCCTGACTGTCTCTTCCCGTTGCTGTCAAGATAAAAATGCATTTGACACGGTCCATTCATCATATCCTCGGGAGACACGTATGGTCTCTGGAACCTTGGTCCACTATTTTGTCTATTGTTACGGGAATCATCTCTGTTGTCGCCTCGCTGCTCGCTACTCCTTTGATAATCATCTCGACTGTTTCCCCCAGTATTTCCTCGGAAACCAGCCGATATTTGGCCAGGAGCGTCATAACTCGAAAACTGCCGAGAGAATCGTCGTCTATTTTGGAAATTTCGACTGCGGTCCTCCTCTGGTGACCTATGTCGTTTATTGTGAACAACATCTTCTCCGTCTGCCCATCTGTTTGCTATCTCCATTAATGCTGATACTGTCCTTGGGTTTGTTCTCCCCAAGTCTTCGACAAAATCTCCTCGTCGAATTCCTGCCACGAACGCATCTAGCTATTGCCCTCTCGTCAGATATGTTCTCTGTCGAGTTTTTAATGATGTTCCACCTCTGGATGTACTTTTTCATTGATTCATCATGCTTTTGTCTACACGACCTCAACTCTTCTAGTGATGCTGGTTTTTTGCAAGTAGATCGGAAATTCTTGACGAATACATCCTCAAAACTATCCCAACTGTCGATGGAACCTGGAGGAAGCTTCTTTATCCAAGATCGTGCGGCTCCGCTCAGGTGTACTTGAATACTCTGCATGGCTGTTGCTCTGGTTCCACCTATCAGCTTCACTGTCTCGAGATAATCAACTGGCCAATCCTCGGGATCTTGTAGACCATCAAACTTCTTGAAATTGTCGGGTAACTTAAATCCTGACGGGACTCGAGTTTTTTGAACTCGTCTCGTAAAGCACGGGAGTCCACACATATCTTCTTCAGCAACTTCTGGTGAATGCCGATGTTCCCTTCTATCCTGTCGCGCTCTATCCACCCTGGCCTGAGTCGCTGTATCTCTGACCCCGCTCGCTCTCGGGGGATCCTGCACTGCTACAGTAGGTCATGGACTATTTTGCCTTGCAGCTCCTTCAGGAGGTGTAGTTGCGAATGCTGCTCCCATGGCTCCGCATCCTGCCATGGCCATGTTATACAATGCTTCTCTTGGGTCTCCGGGAGGTGGTCTGGACGCTAGGATGAAAGCTTGCGTTGCCATGTATCTGGCTTCCGGTGTTTTGGGAATGATATTCCCCCTCGTGTCGATTGACATAAAAGACATGTCGAGGTTTTGAACTAAATTCTCTCTCTGCTTCAGGTATATTTTGCAGCCGAGATCTTGCTCTCCTTCGAGCTTCTCTATGACTATCTCCCGAAGTTCCTGAATTTTGGCTTAGCTCTGCCCTTCGCCTGCTTGACGCGGAAGCTGCCTCCCTTCTTCTATTCAAGGCGGCTGTCTGTTTTTCTAACTCTCTGCCAAAGCGAGCGAGTCTGTATTGGTAAGCTTGCAATTCCTCTGTCGTAGCAGTTGTAGTCATTGGTTCTGTACCGTCCATGGCTCTTGCGGCTCTGTCCCACGCTTCTTGTGGGAGTTGAACTCTTAGACGCGGTGTATGCCCGACATATTTAGTGCCTAAACCTCGCCTGAGATCAGCGGGATCGACATATGGGTTTCCCGCATCGTCGAAAGCCTCTGACGTCTCTGGCTCTGATCGGCTTGGTTCTCCAATTGCATAGATCTGATGATATTTTGGATTCTGAACTTTGTCGGGTTTGGTGACACCATCATAGAGATTGGTGAAGACCTCTCCAACAATAGTTGATTTGTCGATGAAGTTGAAGCTGTCGATGTTGCTCGAGTCATCGCTTATATAGGAGTCCGCAGATGACTCGAAAGACATGTCGCTGAAGATCTTGGCGAGTTTTTCACTTGCCCTCGTGCTGATGAAGCGTGGCGACGAAATCTCTTCTTCGTCTGACTCGGTTGACGATGTTGAATCCGAAAAATCGGGATCGACCGCCGATAATCCCGACGAGATCGGAATTTCGAGACGATATGATCCTTCCTTCTTCTACGCAGAATTGGAACTTTCCAAACGTCATCTCCATAGGTGATACGTCTCCGACGTATCGATAATTTCTTATGTTCCATGCCACATTATTGATGTTATCTACATGTTTTATGCACACTTTATGTCATATTCGTGCATTTTCTGGAACTAACCTATTAAAAAGATGCCGAAGTGCCAGTCCTCGTTTTCTCGCTGTTTTTGGTTTCGAAATCCTAGTAAGGAAATATTCTCGGAATCGGACGAAATCAAGACCCGGGTTCCTATTTTTCCCGGAACCATCCAGAACACCCGAGAGCCGCCGGGGGAAGCCCTGGGGGCCCCACACCACACCCTGGCGCGGCCAGAGGGGGGCCGCGCCGCCCTATGGTGTGGTGGCCCCAGGCCCCCTCCGAGGCTGCCCTTCCGCCTATTTAAAGCCTCCGTCGCGAAAACCCTATTACGAACGACGAAACCCACAGAAACCTTCCAGAGCCGCCGCCATCGCGAAGCCAAGATCTGGGGGACAGGAGTCTCTGTTCCGGCACGCTGCCGGAGCGGGGAAGTGCCCCCGGAAGGCTTCTCCATCGACACCGCTGCCATCTCCACCGCCATCTCCATCACCGCTGCTTGCTCCCATGAGGAGGGAGTAGTTCTCCATCGAGGCTCGGGGCTGTACCGGTAGCTATGTGGTTCATCTCTCTCCTATGTGCTTCAATACAATAATCTCATGAGCTGCCTTACATGATTGAGATTCATATGATGATGCTTGTAATCTAGATGTCATTATGCTAGTCAAGTGAATTTTACTTATGTGATCTCCGGAGACTCCTTGTCCCACGTGTGTAAAGGTGACGAGTGTGTGCACCGTGTGGGTCTCTTAGGCTATATTTCACAGAATACTTATTCACCGTTACGAAGAGCATAGTGAAGTGCTTATTTATATCTCTTTATGATTGCAATGTGTTTTGTATCACAATTTATCTATGTGCTACTCTAGCAATGTTATTAAAGTAGTTTTATTCCTCCTGCACGGTGTAATGGTGACGGTGTGTGCATCCGTGTTAGTACTTGGTGTATGCTATGATTATGATCTCTTGTAGATTATGAAGTTAACTATTGCTATGATGGTATTGATGTGATCTATTCCTCCTACATAGTGTGAAGGTGACAGTGTGCATACTATGTTAGTACTTGGTTTAGTCGAATTTATCTTTCATGCACTCTAAGGTTATTTAAATATGAACATTGAATTGTGGAGCTTGTTAACTCCGGCATTGAGGATTCGTGTAATCCTACGCAATGTGTTCATCATCCAACAAGAGTGTAGAGTATGCATTTATCTATTCTGTTATGTGATCAAAGTTGAGAGTGTCCACTAGTGAAAGTCTATTCCCTAGGCCTTGTTCCTAAATATCGCTATCGCTGTTTGTTTACTTGTTTTACTGCGTTACTACTGCTACCATATTACCACCATCAACTACACGCCAGCAAGCTATTTTCTGGCACTGTTACTACTGCTCGCATTTATTCATTACCACCTGTATTTCACTATCTCTTCGCCAAACTAGTGCACCTATTAGGTGTGTTGGGGACACAAGAGACTTCTTGCTTTGTGGTTGCAGGGTTGCATGAGAGGGATATCTTTGACCTCTTCCTCCCTGAGTTCGATAAACCTTGGGTGATCCACTTAAGGGAAACTTGCTGTTGTTCTACAAACCTCTCGCTCTTGGAGGCCCAACACTGTCTACAAGAATAGAAGCACCCGTAGACATCAAGCACTTTTCTCAGGCGCCGTTGCCGGGGAGGAAAGGTAAAAAGGCACTCATACTCCGGTTCCGAGTAACGAGTACTTTTACGGTGCCATTGTGTTTGTGCTCGAAGCTATTTCCTTTAGATCCTGCAATTGCATCTTTTTGTTTCTTGTTTACACTAGTTTGGCATAATGGACAACAATGAGCTTCTTATTCTATTTCCTGATTTAAAACATGGATTGTTTGATGCGAAAATTAAAAAACCTATGGAATCTTATTTGCATGCTGGTAGTAATATTAGTATGAACGCTTTGAACACCATTGTTGATAATAATGTAGAAAGTTCTAAGCTTGGGGAAGCTGGTTTTCATGATCTTTTTAGTCCCCCAAGCATTGAGGAGAAAATTTTCTTTGATGATACTTTGCCTCCTATTTATGATGATTATAATGATAGTGGTCTTTTGGTGCCACCTACTATGGAGAGTAAATTTTGTTGTGATTATACTATGCCTCCTATATTTGATGATGAGAATAATAATGATAGCTACTTTGTTGAATTTGCTCCCACTACAACTAATAAAATTGATTATGCTTATGTGGAGAGTAATAATTTTATGCATGAGACTCATGATAAGAATGCTTTATGTGATAGTTATATTGTTGAGTTTGCTCATGATGCTACTGAAAATTATTATGAGAGAGGAAAATATGGTTGTAGAAATTTTCATGTTACTAAAATGCCTCTCTATGTGCTGAAATTTTTGAAGCTACACTTGTTTTATCTTCCTATGCTTGTTACTTTGCTCTTCATGAACTTGTTTATTTACAAGATTCCTATGCATAGGAAGCATGTTAGACTTAAATTTGTTTTGAATTTGCTTCTTGATGCTCTCTTTTGCTTCATACTCTATTTTTCATGTGAGCATCATTAAAACTGCTGAGCCCATCTTAACGGCTATAAAGAAAGAACTTCTTGGGAGATAACCCATGTGTTATTTTTCAACAGTACTTTGCTTTATATTTGTGTCTTGGAAGTTGTTTACTACTGTAGCAACCTCTCCTTATCTTAGTTTTGTGTTTTGTTGTGCCAAGTAAAGTCGTTGATAGAAAGGTTGATACTAGATTTGGATTACTGCGCAGTTCCAGATTTCTTTGCTGTCACGAATCTTGGTCTACCTCCCTGTAGTAGCTCAGAAAATTAAGCCAATTTACGTGCATGATCCTCAGATATGTACGCAACTTTCATTAAATTTGGGCATTTTCATTTGAGCAAGTCTGGTGGCCTAATAAAATCCATCTTTACGGACTGTTCTGTTTTGACAGATTCTGCCTTTTATTTCGCATTGCCTCTTTTGCTATGTTGGATGAATTTCTTTGATCCATTAATGTCCAGTAGCTTTATGCAATGTCCAGAAGTGTTAAGAATGATTGTGTCACCTCTGAACATGTGAATTTTTATTATGCACTAACCCTCTAATGAGTTGTTTCGAGTTTGGTGTGGAGGAAGTTTTCAAGGATCAAGAGAGGAGTATGATACAATATGATCAAGGAGAGTGAAAGCTCTAAGCTTGGGGATGCCCCGGTGGTTCACCCCTGCATATTTCAAGAAGACTCAAGCATCTAAGCTTGGGGATGCCCAAGGCATCCCCTTCTTCATCGACAAATTATCAGGTTCCTTCTCTTGAAACTATATTTTTATTCGGCCACATCTTATGTACTTTACTTGGAGCGTCTGTGTGCTTTTTTTTTGTTTTTGTTTGAATAAATGCTTGTGTGGGAGAGAGACACGCTCCGCTGGTTCGTATGAACACATGTGTTCTTAGCCTTTAATTTTCATGGCGAAGGTTGAAACTGCTTCGTTAAATTGTTATATGGTTGGAATTGGAAAATGCTACATGTAGTAATTGGTAAAATGTCTTTAATAATTTGATACTTGGCAATTGTTGTGCTCATGTTTAAGCTCTTGCATCATATACTTTGCACCCATTAATGAAGAAACACTTAGAGCTTGCTAATTTGGTTTGCATATTTTGTTTCTCTAGAGTCTAGATAATATCTAGTATTGAGTTTTGAACAACAAGGAAGACGGTGTAGAGTCTTATAATGTTTACAATATGTCTTTTATGTGAGTTTTGCTGCACCGGTTCATCCTTGTGTTTGTTTCAAATAACCTTGCTAGCCTAATCCTTGTATCGAGAGGGAATACTTCTCATGCATCCCAAATCCTTGAGCCAACTACTATGCCATTTGTGTCCACCATACCTACCTACTACATGGTATTTCTCCGCCATTCCAAAGTAAATTGCTTGAGTGCTACCTTTAGATTTCCATCATTCGCCTTTGCAATATATAGCTCATGGGATAAATAGCTTAAAAACTATTGTGGTATTGAATATGTACTTATGCACTTTATCTCTTAGTAAGTTGCTTGTTGTGCGATAACCATGCTTCTGGGGACGCCATCAACTCTTTGTTGAATATCATGTGAGTTGCTATGCATGTCCGTCTTGTCTGAAGTAAGAGAGGATCTACCACCTTAATGGTTGGAGCATGCATATTGTTAGAGAAGAACAATGGGCCGCTAACTAAAGCCATGATTCATGGTGGAAGTTTCATTTTGGACATATATCCTCAATCTCATATGAGAATAATAATTGTTGCCACATGCTTATGCATTAAAGAGGAGTCCATTATCTGTTGTCCATGTTGTCCCGGTATGGATGTCTAAGTTGAGAATAATCAAAAGCGAGAAATCCAAAATGCGAGCTTTCTCCTTAGACCTTTGTACAGGCGGCATGGAGGTACCCCATTGTGACACTTGGTTAAAACATGTGCATTGCAAAGATCCGGTAGTCCAAGCTAATTAGGACAAGGTGCGGGCACTATTAGTATATTATGCATGAGGCTTGCAACTTGTAAGATATAATGTACATAACTCATATGCTTTATTACTACCGTTGACAAAATTGTTTCATGTTTTCAAAATAAAAGCTCTAGCATAAATATAGCAATCGATGCTTTCCTCTTTGAAGGACCATTCTTTTACTTTTATGTTGAGTCAGTTCACCTATCTCTCTCCACCTCAAGAAGCAAACACTTGTGTGAACTGTGCATTGATTCCTACATACTTGCATATTGCACTTGTTATATTACTCTATGTTGACAATTATCCATGAGATATACATGTTACAAGTTGAAAGCAACCGCTGAAACTTAATCTTCCTTTGTGTTGCTTCAATACCTTTACTTTGATTTATTGCTTCATGAGTTAACTCTTATGCAAGACTTATTGATGCTTGTCTTGAAGTACTATTCATGAAAAGTCTTTGCCTTATGATTCACTTGTTTACTCATGTCATTACCATTGTTTTGATCGCTGCATTCATTACATATGTTTACAAATAGTATGATCAAGGTTATGATGGCATGTCACTCCGAAATTATCTTTGTTATCGTTTTACCTGCTCGGGACGAGCGAGAACTAAGCTTGGGGATGCTGATACGTCTCCGACGTATCGATAATTTCTTATGTTCCATGCCACATTATTGATGTTATCTACATGTTTTATGCACACTTTATGTCATATTCGTGCATTTTCTGGAACTAACCTATTAACAAGATGCCGAAGTGCCGGTCCCTATTTTACTGCTGTTTTTGGTTTCAGAAATCCTAGTAAGGAAATATTCTCGGAATCGGACGAAATCAAGACCCGGGTTCCTATTTTTCCCGGAACCATCCGGAACACCCGATAGCCGCCGAGGGAAGCCCCGGGGGCCCCACACCACACCCGGCGCGGCCGGAGGGGGCCGCGCCGCCCTATGGTGTGGTGGCCCCGAGCCCCCTCCGAGGCTGCCCTTCCGCCTATTTAAAGCCTCCGTCGCGAAAACCCTATTACGAACGACGAAACCCACAGAAACCTTCCAGAGCCGCCGCCATCGCGAAGCCAAGATCTGGGGGACAGGAGTCTCTGTTCCGGCACCCTGCCGGAGCGGGGAAGAGCCCCCAGAAGGCTTCTCCATCGACACCGCTGCCATCTCCACCGCCATCTCCATCACCGTTGCTGCTCCCATGAGGAGGGAGTAGTTCTCCATCGAGGCTCGGGGCTGTACCGGTAGCTATGTGGTTCATCTCTCTCCTATGTGCTTCAATACAATAATCTCATGAGCTGCCTTACATGATTGAGATTCATATGATGATGCTTGTAATCTAGATGTCATTATGCTAGTCAAGTGAATTTTACTTATGTGATCTCCGGAGACTCCTTGTCCCACGTGTGTAAAGGTGACGAGTGTGTGCACCGTGTGGGTCTCTTAGGCTATATTTCACAGAATACTTATTCACTATTATGAAGAGCATAGTGAAGTGCTTATTTATATCTCTTTATGATTGCAATGTGTTTTGTATCACAATTTATCTATGTGCTACTCTAGCAATGTTATTAAAGTAGTTTTATTCCTCCCGCACGGTGTAATGGTGACAGTGTGTGCATCCGTGTTAGTACTTGGTGTATGCTATGATTATGATCTCTTGTAGATTATGAAGTTAACTATTGCTATGATGGTATTGATGTGATCTATTCCTCCTACATAGTGTGAAGGTGACAGTGTGCATACTATGTTAGTACTTGGTTTAGTCGAATTGATCTTTCATGCACTCTAAGGTTATTTAAATATGAACATTGAATTGTGGAGCTTGTTAACTCCGGCATTGAGGATTCGTGTAATCCTACGCAATGTGTTCATCATCCAACAAGAGTGTAGAGTATGCATTTATCTATTCTGTTATGTGATCAAAGTTGAGAGTGTCCACTAGTGAAAGTCTATTCCCTAGGCCTTGTTCCTAAATATCGCTATCGTTGCTTGTTTACTTGTTTTCTTGCGTTACTACTGCTACCATATTACCACCATCAACTACACGCCGACAAGCTATTTTACGGCACCGTTACTACTGCTCGCATTTATTCATACCACCTGTATTTCACTATCTCTTCGCCGAACTAGTGCACCTATTAGGTGTGTTGGGGACACAAGAGACTTCTTGCTTTGTGGTTGCGGGGTTGCATGAGAGGGATATCTTTGACCTCTTCCTCCCTGAGTTCGATAAACCTTGGGTGATCCACTTAAGGGAAACTTGCTGCTGTTCTACAAACCTCTGCTCTTGGAGGCCCAACACTGTCTACAAGAATAGAAGCACCCGTAGACATCAATAGGCTCCTCCAAATACGCATATGCATCCAAACGGGAGGGCGGGTGAGGAACAAAATCGACTAGACCAGTTTCGATATGTTTACCTCTGTCCAAAGCGTTGCTTGCAATTGACGAAGTCGACGATCTTGAACGTGCCATCGAGATCAGCTCCTTGTCGCCTCTAATTCCCACAGACGGCGCCAATTGACAAGAGATTAACTTATCAATTCCTACAGATTGTAGACTAGGGTTTTAGTCGGAAGTAGAGGGCAAGTAGATCTCGAATGTTTCAGCCGAAAAGTACTCGACGATTATGAAAACTAGGGTTGCGTGAAACAATGAATCGATCCTCTCTTTGTCCGTCGACTCCCGCTTATATTGGAGGTGGAGCCAAGGGATTCGTAATACACAAGTTACAGAGTCTGGGAGGGTTTCTAACCCGTCCCGTAAAATTACAAGTCTATATTTCCTAATACAACTCTAACTTTCCTTAACATAACTTGGGCTTCTCAACTTCATATTCTTTGACTCATGGGCCTTCGGTAAACCCCGGGTACCATCTTCGGCAGGCCCATTGGGGATGCCTATGTCAGCCGCTGCGGTTGTTCGGGTTGTTGGGGGTGAACTTCCTGCCGGTGGAGACACAGCGTTGCTGCTGAGCAGGTGCAGAGGTGTTGGCGGCAGTCTTGGCGAACCTTTTGGGGCACTCGTTGGAGTAGTGACCCACCACTCCACACTCATAACAAGTGATGGTGGACTTGTCCTTGGGGGTGATGGGAACAGCGTTGCTCCAGGTCCTCGGAGCAGTGTTGGAGTTATTGCTATTGGGGGCTCTCATCGGGGCGCGGTTGAAGTGGTTGGTGTTGGCATGCTGGGGGTTGTTGTTGTTGTTGTGGCCTCCTGGCCTAGGGTGTCCTCCACTCCGGTTCTGAAAACCCGGACGTGACATCTGCATCGGTGGCTTGTTGTTTCTGGAGGCAAACCCTCCGCTTGAACTGGGGCGATACCTTGGGGTATTGCTGGGCCCACTCTGGTGCATCATGCGGCGCTTGCGGTTCTCGTTGGCTTGGTTGAGTTTCCCCTCCATCTGGATGGCTAAATCAACCAGGGTTTCAAGGTCAGCAAAAGGAATGTTGACCAGCACAGTCTGCATCTCATCGTGCAGTCCGTTCAGGAATCTCTCCTTTCTCTTCTCGGTGGTGTCCGTCTCATCCGGGGCGTACCTTGACAGAGTGAGGAATCTGTCGCGGTATTCTACCACGGTCAGTCTGCCCTGCTTGAGTTCCCTGAACTCGTCCCTCATTTTCTTGATCAGACCTGAGGGCACGTGATACTTGCTGAACTTGAGCTTGAAATTTGCCCAAGTCATCATTTGCCCTGCATTCAAGGCACGGGTACTCGTCCACCAGGCTCGTGCAGGTCCTGCCAAGTAGTGGGTGGCAAACAGCACCTTATCATTGTCTTCTACTCTGGCAACTTCAAGATTGTTCTCCATGGTTTGGAGCCAATCATCAGCATCAAGGGGCTCTTCAGTCTTGCTGAACACAGGTGGGCTAGTGTTCTGGAAGTTCTTCAGCTTGGATCCCGGGTGATCATGGTTTCCATGGCCTTGGTTGTCTGTGTGATCTGTTGCAGTGCAGCGATATTGGCTTGCCTTTCAGCTCTTTCAGCCTCTCTATCTGCCATCATCATTTGCAACATCTGCATCATGGTATCCTGATTGGTGCTGCGAGTTGGAGGGGCCATCTGAACATGGAGATAGATCATGAGACGAGGGGGAAATTTCTATGGCTTATTTTGGGTAAAGTTCACAAAGTTTAAAACTTGAGTTCTTGACATGTTGAAATTAAACATACTTTTATTCATTCAAGGAGAACACATTACAAACTAACACACCGGATGGTTTGAAGAACCATTTCACCGTTCTACGATACAAGGGACCGATACAACTCACGCCTACTCAAGTGCTCATGGGAAACTACTCTTCATCAACATTGATCGGGAAGGTATTATCCATCCTGGCTTCCAGATGCTCATAGCCATCCACATAGGGGTGGAAGGCCAGGTCATCGTCTTCTTCTTCTTCATAGTCATCATCATTGCTCACATAGGAGTATCCATCTCCCTGGATGTCTTCTCCTTCGCCTTCTCCCTCCAGGTCCTGGAGCTGTTCCACCTGGGCTTCGACAGTCTCCTTCAGTGAGGCTATCTTTGCTTTGAGGCGGGCGATTGTGTAGTCCTTGTTCGCGTTCAGGTGGCGAAGAGTCCTGCGCTCCTTGGCAATGACCTTGATGGTCTCGGCCTGTTGAGCCAGCTGGAGGTAGGTGTGGTTGGCGTAGGCGCGGGAGTTGTCCAGCTCCATGCGAGTCTCGCACAGCATGAAGTCGAGGTGGTCCACATGATGCCTCAGCACCGGGTGGAACGGTAGGTTCATGGGTATTCCAAGGGAGGTGTGCCTTGCGAGGTGAGCAAAGCGTTCCCCTTGGATGGCCATCGCGTTCTGCCCGCACAGACGGGCGAGTGCTTCCTGCAGAGCACGTGCGAGTCCATCCGCCCAGTTATTCTCCCTGAGGGAGAACTGGATCCTTTCGAACATGGGAGACTCAGGCTTCCCTCGGAGGTTAGCCATGATGACCCACTGCAGCTGTCCTCTGGGCTGGTCGTTGACTTGACCCCCGAAGAACTCCGGAGGCGAGTGTCCAAGGAACTCCGATAGGGCATGAAGGTCCCTCTCGAAGATCATGTCTCCGCCATTCCCTAGCTGGTAAACCTCGGTCTGGGTGAACGGCTCCATCTGTAGAGGAATTAGATGAGTAAGTTAGAGAAGTGCAAGTGTTCAAAATTTTAAGTAACTTATAAGGAAGAGCATGAACTTATTGTTTTGAAAAGATCTCAAAGGTAAGGGCGTGAATATGTTTTCGTAACTATTTACTTCATTGAATTTGAAACTAAGTTATTCGAACGCCCATTCTAACTAGGGTCTCCTAAGGTCAAACAATGGCTCTAATACCAACTTGTCAACACCCGGATTTTTAAGTCCAGATGCCTATTATGCCATACATCGCAATCCCAGGAAGATTGTTTTTGCGAGACATAACAGTTGAATATCATAGAGTCATCATTTATTACAACACATAATTGTCTTACAACAATAGATCACATGATCAAATATTACACAAATAGTTGATCTACATGATCAACAACAACAAGTAGCGGAAGCGTAGTAGTAGTGGACTATCTATTCCACAAGCAACGCTTGACGTTAGAAGATGCTCCTAGTTATCGTAGACGTCCTGTTGTCCGTCGTCTTGATACTGTTGCTCCTCTTCATAGTCTGGCATTTGAATAGCCAGGGACACAGCCATGAGTACTTTAAAGTACTCACAAACTAATACTAATGCAATGACTTAACAATTGTAATAAGGGGTGCTAAGCTCTAGGTTTATTTGCATAAAGCCAAGTTTAGTTCATAAACATGTAGTACAAACTCCTCATTTGCTAGACTAACTCAAGTGGGAACATTAGTGTCATTCCCACAAATCAATTGTGATTCAAGTCAAGTCACCTTTCAATTCATCATTCCTTTTTAAGTCAAAAGTTCTGACAACGGAACAGTATGGCCTTTCCAATCGTCCGTAACCGTGGACACGGCTATTCGAATAGGTTTAACACTCTGCAGAGGTTGTACTCTTGTGCCACAACTTTTGATTACATCCGTCGAGGATAACCTCAAATCATCGTAACTCAGTACGCGGATCATCAACCATAACCTTTCACTTATATACCCTAGTATACGCATCTCTCCCCATGAGCTTGGCCTCCCGGTGAAGACAAACCGTCAACCCGGGAACTGCACAGGGCTTGGGTCTGACATTCACCTCATATTCACATCATTTCACTTTTAACGGAGGCAGCCTCGGCATAACCCCTATGATGCTTGTTTAGAGGGAACCCATACTAAGATACACAAACTTCTAGTTAAGCCCTACCCATAATCAGGTATTGTGGGGGTACTTGTATAATTGGAAGGGTATCGCATTCAAACCCAATCATCAGGTTTTATCAAAATCCACCAAGTCATTCATGTCACATTCACCTTCAAAGCTTTCAAAGTCTTTTCATTTCACAAGTTCCCATCTAGAGTAGTCAGTTTTATTTAGTTAGCACTAGCAACTAGTCATGAGGGATGCTATCTAGCTTTGATTGCTCTAGGCGAAATTTGGTGCTCTTGTTCTACTCTTGACCAAGTGAATCATAAATCAAAAGTAAACTTTGAAATACAATAAGCAAAATAATTGCAAGGTAAAAACATGGGATAGGTTTATTGGACAAAAATTAAATGTGATGGTGCCTTGCTCTTGTAGAGCTTTGCACTTGGGAACTTTGCTAGAGTGTTAGCTTGCCTTGAGCGGGGTAGTGATCAAAGTTCTCTTCCTCCTCCTGAGAGTAGCCCTCCTCCTCCTGATACTCCTCGGTACTAGCGTCTATACACGAATACGAGGTATACAATCACCAAACAAAACTTATATGCTAGACTAAACACACCAAAGGTTCCCACAAACTTATTCTAGCATCACATTATTCATAACATGGTGATTGACTTGGTTTTCTTATTTAAGAGAAAAATAATTTCCTCTCATTAAATCTTATCAAGCTTTAAATTCCTCAAATAATACTAAGGTATGAATATATGTTGACCAAGGTCAACACTTCATATCTATTATTTGGGAGTATGATTTAAATGAGGTGCTACACCTCATGCATTTTTAATAATAGCATGGTAATTGTTTAATATCACTAAGTAATAAAATATGAGGTTCATTAGACTAGGGTCATTACCTCTTATTGCATTACTTAGGATCAAGATTTAAACGAGAGAGTAGCTCTCATACTATTTAAATAAGTTAATCCAAATGAGTTAAATGAACTAGAAATGGCTCCATAGCCATTGTTTTGCTCTAGTCCATGATCATACAAACAACTTGCCTATCTTTTTGCATAAACAATTAGATTATGTCAAATGTGATTTACGAGAGTTGGAATCAACTCAAAATCACTTATGGTTGAATTTTAAATAAAGTTTGAAGTTTGAAAAGGCCCTGCCTTGTTATTTTTACTATTTAAATTCTACAATGAATCTGGAGGTGAGACCAGTGGGGTTGTTTAGATAATTTCATAGGCTTTCTAAATATATAAACTTCATAAAATTTGGTTCAACCGATTTGAAACTATTCAAGTTTTAGCAAAGCATCAGTAAGCAATTCAAACAATTCTGAAATTCGAATTTGAATGTGTGGGCTTGGCGGGAAGGGAAAGTGGGCCGCAGCGGGGAAAAACTAAACGGGCCAGCCCACTGCACGTCCAGCGTGAGCAGGCCGCCTGACTGGTGGGTTCCACCTGTCAGCGGGTTATAACAGGCGAAGGGGTATGGGCGAGCGTGAGACGTTGGATTAGAACACGATCGTGCGGTCGTGGATCATCGTCGTCTCCGACGAGATCCTGACGCCCTGGCGGCGAGGGTAGGGGGTCGGAGAGCCTACCGGCGTTCCCGCGGTTGACGGCGAGGTGCGCGGCGACGTTGGCGAGGACGACGATGCTACTGGTACAAGCGGCGTGGCGTGGGGAAGCTCCAATCGACGGCGATGAGCTCCGGGTACTGGCGGGCTCCGGCGACGAATTGGGGCTTCTCCGGCGATGATTGGGCTAGCTAACGAGTCGAGGAGAAGCAGGGAAGGGAGGAGAAGCTGATGGTGTGAAGAGTTGGGGTGCGGGAGAGCTCTATTTATAGAGGGGAGGAGGTGACTGGCGGGTGCCGAGGAAGGTCGAGCATGGCGCCGCGGTTCCAGGGCACGAAGGGGCAAGGTAAGGACGGCGTTGTGTAGGCGGCATCACGGCGATGCTCAACGACTAGCGGGCGCGGAAAAAGCATGAAGGGATCGCTCGGGCGCATGCATTGTCCGTCTCAGTACTGGCGGCGGAAAGTTGACGAGGACGACGGCGACGGCGCACGCGCAGGGGTTCGAGTGTGTCTAGCTGCTAGCTGGTGTGGTGGCGTGATGCGTGTGGTTGGCACGTCCGTTGGGAACCCCAAGAGGAAGGTGTGATGCGCACAGCGGCAAGTTTCCCTCAGTAAGAAACCAAGGTTTAATCGGACCAGTAGGAGTCAAGAAGCACGTTGAAGGTTGATGGCGGCGAGATGTAGTGCGGCGCAACACCAGGGATTCCGGCGCCAACGTGGAACCTGCACAACACAACCAAAGTACTTTGCCCCAACGAAACGAGTGAGGTTGTCAATCTCACCGGCTTGCTGTAACAAAGGATTAACCGTATTGTGTGGAAGATGATTGTTTGCGAGAAAACAGTAGAACAAGTATTGCGAGTAGATTGTATTTCAGTAAAGAGAATTGGACCGGGGTCCACAGTTCACTAGAGGTGTCTCTCCCATAAGACGAACAGCATGTTGGGTGAACAAATTACAGTTGGGCAATTGACAAATAAAGAGAGCATGACAATGCACATACATATCATGATGAGTATTGTGAGATTTAATTGGGCATTACGACAAAGTACATAGACCGCCATCCAACTGCATCTATGCCTAAAAAGTCCACCTTCAGGTTATCATCCGAACCCCTCCAGTATTAAGTTGCAAGCAACGAGACAATTGCATTAAGTATGGTGCGTAATGTAATCAACAACTACATCCTTAGACATAGCATCAATGTTTTATCCCTAGTGGCAACAGCACAACACAACCTTAGAACTTTTCGTCACTCTGTCCCGGTGTCAATGCAGGCATGAACCCACTATCGAGCATAAGTACTCCCTCTTGGAGTTACAAGCATCTACTTGGCCGGAGCATCTACTAGTAACGGAGAGCATGCAAGATCATAAACAACACATAAGCATAACTTTGATAATCAACATAACAAGTATTCTCTATTCATCGGATCCCAACAAACGCAACATATAGAATTACATATAGATGATCTTGATCATGATAGGCAGCTCACAAGATCCGACAATGATAGCACAATGGGGAGAAGACAACCATCTAGCTACTGCTATGGACCCATAGTCCGGGGGTAGACTACTCACACATCACACCGGAGGCGACCATGGCGGCGTAGAGTCCTCGGGGGATGATTCCCCTCTCCGGCAGGGTGCCGGAGGCGATCTCCTGGATCCCCCGAGATGGGATCGGCGGCGGCGGCGTCTCTGGAAGGTTTTCCGTATCGTGGTTCTCGGTACTGGGGGTTTCGTCACGGAGGCTATTTGTAGGCGGAAGGGCAGGTCAAGAGGCGGCACGGGGCCCCACACCACAGGGCCGCGCGGCCAAGGGGGGGCCGCGCCGCCCTAGGGTGTGGCCCCCTCGTCGCCCCTCTTCGTCTCTCCTTCGGACTTCTGGAAGCTTCGTGGAAAAATAGGCCCCTGGGCTTTGATTTCGTCCAATTCCGAGAATATTTCCTTACTAGGATTTACTGAAACCAAAAACAGCGAAAACGACAAGCGGCACTTCGGCATCTTGTTAATAGGTTAGTTCCAGAAAATGCACGAATATGACATAAAGTGTGCATAAAACATGTAGATAACATCAATAATGTGGCATGGAACATAAGAAATTATCGATACGTCGGAGACGTATCAGCATCCCCAAGCTTAGTTACTGCTCGTCCCGAGCGGGTAAAACGATAACACGAGATAATTTACGGAGTGACATGCCATCATAATCTTGATCATACTATTTGTAAAGCATATGTAGTGAATGCAGCGATCAAAACAATGTGTATGACATGAGTAAACAAGTGAATCATAAAGCAAAGACTTTTCATGAATAGCACTTCAAGACAAGCATCAATAAGTCTTGCATAAGAGTTAACTCATAAAGCAATAATTCAAAGTAAAGGTATTGAAGCAACACAAAAGAAGATTAAGTTTCAGCGGTTGCTTTCAACTTGTAACATGTATATCTCATGGATATTGTCAACATAGAGTAATATAATAAGTGCAATAAGCAAATATGTAGGAATCAATGCACAGTTCACACAAGTGTTTGCTTCTTGAGGTGGAGAGACATAGGTGAACCGACTCAACATTGAAAGTAAAAGAATGGTCCTCATAGAGGAAAAGCATCGATTGCTATATTTGTGCTAGAGCTTTGATTTTGAAAACATGAAACAATTTTGTCAACGGTAGTAATAAAGCATATGCATCATGTAAATTATATCTTATAAGTTGCAAGCCTCATGCATAGTGTACTAATAGTGCCCGCACCTTGTCCTAATTAGCTTGGACTACCTGGATTATCACCGCAATACATATGCTTTAACCAAGTATCACAAAGGGGTACCTCTATGCCGCTGTACAAAGGTCTAAGGAGAAAGCTCGCATTTGGATTTCTCGCTTTTGATTATTCTCAACTTAGACATCCATACCGGGACAACATAGACAACGAGATAATGGACTCCTCTTTTAATGCTTTAAGCATTCAACAACAATTAATTCTTTTCTCATTAGAGATTTGAGGATGTTTGTCCAAAACTGAAACTTCCACCATGAAACATGGCTTTAGTTAGCGGCCCAATGTTCTTCTCTCACAATATGCATGCTCAAACCATTCAACTCGGTGTAGATCGCCCTTACTTCGGACAAGACGAACATGCATAGCAACTCACATGAAATTCAACAATGAATTGTTGATGGCGTTCCCAAGTAAACATGGTTATCGCACAACAAGCAACTTAATAAGAGATAAAGTGCATAATTACATATTCAATACCACAATAGTTTTTAAGCTATTTGTCCCATGAGCTATATATTGCAAAGGTGAATGATGGAATTTTAAAGGTAGCACTCAAGCAATTTACTTTGGAATGGCTGGAAAATACCATGTAGTAGGTAGGTATGGTGGACACAAATGGCATAGTGGTTGGCTCAAGTATTTTGGATGCATGAGAAGTATTCCCTCTCGATACAATGGTTTAGGCTAGCAAGGCTTATTTGAAACAAACACAAGGATGAACCGGTGCAGCAAAACTCACATAAAAGACATATTGAAAACATTATAAGACTTTACACCGTCTTCCTTGTTGTTCAAACTCAATACTAGAAATTATCTAGACCTTAGAGAAACCAAATATGCAAACCAAATTTTAGCATGCTCTATGTATTTCTTCATTAATGGGTGCAAAGCATATGATGCAAGAGCTTAAACATGAGCATAACAATTGCCAAGTATCACATTACCCAAGACATTATAGCAATTACTACATGTATCATTTTCCAATTCCAACCATATAACAATTTAACGAAGGAGAAACTTCGCCATGAATACTATGAATAGAAACCAAGGACATACTTGTCCATATGCTACAGCGGAGCATGTATCTCTCCCACAAAGTGAATGCTAGGATCCATTTTATTCAAACAAAACAAAAACAAAAACAAACCGACGCTCCAAGAAAAAGCACATAAGATGTGATGGAATAAAAATATAGTTTCAGGGGAGGAACCTGATAATGTTGTCGATGAAGAAGGGGATGCCTTGGGCATCCCCAAGCTTAGACGCTTGAGTCTTCTTGATATATGCAGGGGTGAACCACCGGGTGCATCCCCAAGCTTAGAGCTTTCACTCTCCTTGATCATGTTGCATCATACTCCTCTCTTGATCCTTGAAAACTTCCTCCACACCAAACTCGAAACAACTCATTAGAGGGTTAGTGCACAATATAAATTGACATATTCAGAGGTGACACAATCATTCTTAACACTTCTGGACATTGCATAATGCTACTGGACATTAGTGGATCAAAGAAATTCATCCAACATAGCGAAAGAGGCAATGCGAAATAAAAGGCAGAATCTGTCAAAACAGAACAGTTCGTATTGACGAATTTTAAAATGGCACCAGACTTGCTCAAATGAAAATGCTCAAATTGAATGAAAGTTGCATACATATCTGAGGATCATGCACGTAAATTGGCATAATTTTCTGAGCTACCTACAGGGAGGTTTTGCCCAGATTCGTGACAGCAAAGAAATCTGGAACTGTGCAGTAATCCAAATCTAGTACTTACTTTTCTATCAACGGCTTAACTTGGCACAACAAAACACAAAACTAAGATAAGGATAGGTTGCTACAGTAGTAAACAACTTCCAAGACACAAAATAAAAACAAAGTACTGTAGGTAAAAACATGGGTTGTCTCCCATAAGCGCTTTTCTTTAACGCCTTTCAGCTAGGCGCAGAAAGTGTGTATCAAGTATTATCAAGAGGTGGTACTTTTCCAGCGGGGTGTGGGCTTTTCTCAACCAGGCATATTACATTAGATACATAAGTTTTAGCATCTCCCTTTTCATTAGTCTTAGGCGTGCTACTCTCATCAAACAAATTTTCAGGAACAAGCCAAGCATAGTTATTTTCTAGCGCATCATTCATAGCTAGGAGCTTACATGGTATTGGTGCTTTGGTCTCCCCTCCATCATCAATATTATTAGTGTATCTTATTCTATCCATATCCATCTTTTCAAGGAGACTAACAAAATTAGTAGGAGAACCAAGCATATTAAATTTAGCAAACACCTTTCTAGCTTCTCTTGCTAGACCACCAAATTCTCTAAGAAGGGTTTCTAATACAAAATCTTTCTTTTCCCCCTCTTCCATATCGCCAAGTGTGAAAAACATGTGTTGGATTATAGGATTAAGATTAACAAATTTAGTTTCCAACAGGTGAACTAAATGCGCAGCAGCAATTTCATAAGTAGGCGCAAGGTCTACCAAGTGTCTATCTTCAAAATTTTCAGTGGTACTAACGTGGTTGAAAAATTCTTCTATATTATTTCTCCCAACTATAGACCCACGTCCTACCGGTATGTCTTTTGTGGTAAAATTAAAAGGAAACATGATGAATCTAGTAAAGTAAATGCAAGTAACTAATTTTTTTGTGTTTTTGATATAGCAAACAAGATAGCAAATAAAGTAAAACTAGCAACTAATTTTTTTGTATTTTGATATAATGCAGCAAACAAAGTAGTAAATAAAACTAAGCAAGACAAAAACAAAGTAAAGAGATTGAGAAGTGGAGACTCCCCTTGCAGCGTGTCTTGATCTCCCCGGCAACGGCGCCAGAAATTTGCTTGATGCGTGTGGTTGGCACGTCCGTTGGGAACCCCAAGAGGAAGGTGTGATGCGCACAGCGGCAAGTTTCCCTCGAGTAAGAAACCAAGGTTTAATCGGACCGGTAGGAGTCAAGAAGCACGTTGAAGGTTGATGGCGGCGAGATGTAGTGCGGCGCAACACCGGGGATTCCGGCGCCAACGTGGAACCTGCACAACACAACCAAAGTACTTTGCCCCAACGAAACGAGTGAGGTTGTCAATCTCACCGGCTTGCTGTAACAAAGGATTAACCGTATTGTGTGGAAGATGATTGTTTGCGAGAAAACGGTAGAACAAGTATTGCGGTAGATTGTATTTCGATAAAGAGAATTGGACCGGGGTCCACAGTTCACTAGAGGTGTCTCTCCCATAAGACGAACGGCATGTTGGGTGAACAAATTACGAGTTGGGCAATTGACAAATAAAGAGAGCATGACAATGCACATACATATCATGATGAGTATTGTGAGATTTAATTGGGCATTACGACAAAGTACATAGACCGCCATCCAGCTGCATCTATGCCTA
>NC_061511.1:230521224-230590544 GCF_022539505.1 Lolium rigidum | reverse complement strand
TGTTTTGATATAATGTAGCAAACAAAGTAGTAAATAAAATAAAGCAAGACAAAAACAAAGTAAAGAGATTGAGAAGTGGAGACTCCCTTGCAGCAGTGTCTTGATCTCCCCGGCAACGGCGCCTGAAAATATGCTTGATGGCGTGTATTTCACACGTTCGTTGGGCAACCCCAAGAGGAAGGTATGATGCGCACGGCAGCAAGTTTTCCCTCGTAAAGAAACCAAGGTTTATCGAACCGAGGAGGAGCCAAGAAGCACGTTGAAGGTTGATGGCGGCGGGATGTAGTGCGGCGCAACACCGGAGATTCCGGCGCCAACGTGGAACCCGCACAACACAACCAAAGTACTTTGCCCCAACGAAACAAAGTGAGGTTGTCAATCTCACCGCTTGCTCAGTAACAAAGGATTAACCGTATTGTGTGGAAGATGATTGTTTGCAGAGAAAATAGTAAAAACAAGTATTGCAAAGCAGATTTGTATTTCAGGATTAAAGAATGGACCGGGTCCACAGCTCACTAGAGGTGTCTCTCCCATAAGATAAAAGCATGTTGGGTGAACAAATTACAGTCGAGCAATTGACAAATAGAGAGGGCATAACAATGCACATACATGACATGATAAGTATAGTGAGATTTAATTGGGCATTACGACAAAGTACATAGACCGCCATCCAACCGCATCTATGCCTAAAAAGTCCACCTTCAGAGTTATCATCCGAACCCCTCCAAGTATTAAGTTGCTAACAACGAGACAATTGCATTAAGTATGGTGCGTAATGTAATCAACAACTACATCCTCTGGACATAGCGCCAATGTTTTATCCCTAGTGGCAACAAAGCACAACACAACCTTAGAACTTTCATCACTCGTCCAGGTGTCAATGCAGGCATGAACCCACTATCGAGCATAAATACTCCCTCTTGGAGTTAAAAGCAAAAACTTGGCCAGAGCCTCTACTAGTAACGGAGAGCATGCAAGATCATAAACAACACATATGTAATAACTTGATAATTAACATGACATAGTATTCTCTATCCATCGGATCCCGACAAACACAACATAGAGTATTACGGATAGATGATCTTGATCATGTTAGGCAGCTCACAAGATCCAACAATGAAGCACAATGAGGAGAAGACAACCATCTAGCTACCGCTATGGACCCATAGTCCAGGGGTGAACTACTCACTCATCACTCCGGAGGCGACCATGGCGGTGTAGAGTCCTCCGGGAGATGAATCCCCTCTCCGGCAGGGTGCCGGAGGAGATCTCCGTAATCCCCCGAGATGGGATCGGCAGCGGCGGCGTCTCGGCAAGGTTTTCCGTATCGTGGTTTTTCGCATCGTGGGTTTCGCGACGGAGGCTTTAAGTAGGCGGAAGGGCAGCAGTCGGGGCCCGACGAGGGGCCACACCATAGGGCGGCGCGGGCCACCCCTTGGCCGCGCCGCCATGTGGTGTTGCCACCTCGTGGCCCCACTTCGTATGTTCTTCGGTCTTCTGGAAGCTCCGTGGAAAAATAAGCCCCTGGGTCTTCGTTTCGTCCAATTCCGAGAATATTTCGTTACTAGGATTTCTGAAACCAAAAACAGCAGAAAACAGGAACTGGCACTTCGGCATCTTGTTAATAGGTTAGTTCCAGAAAATGCACGAATATGACATAAAGTGTGCATAAAACATGTAGGTATCATCAATAATATGGCATAGAACATAAGAAATTATCGATACGTCGGAGACGTATCAGGCAACTTTCTTCCTCCACATGAATGACATCATTGGGGGATTCACTTGGTGATGAAGAGTTAGTGGAGAGGGAGGCAAGAGCAACCAATCCATTTGAGGTTGCATCTTCTTCATCATCAACATCATCATCTCCGGAGGTATATTCTTCTTGAGTTGATAGCACAATAGATGTGTCCAAGGTGGACCTTGTCATGAAGCAATGTGCATTCTTGATATGAGGATTCTCATTGGGGGATTCAAAGAGAGATGAAGAGGGAATGTTGGTAGTGACAATGGCGGCCACTTCCTTTGAGCTTTCTTCTTCTTCATCATCACTAGAACTTTCAACTTCATCGGAAGAATATTCTTCCTTAGTCACTAGCACAATCCTTGAGGGCCTCTTGCCCTTCTTGCTCTTGTTATAGAATTTCTTGTTGGGGGCCTTTGAATCTTTGCTCTTGTCCTTGGGAATGAGCCTTCCACCATTAGTTTCCCTATGCTCATAGGGGCATTGAGCGATGAAATGGCGCTTGTCACCACAATTGTAGCATGATCTTGATCTTGGACCCAAGCTAGTGGACCCACTTGAGTTGTTTCTCTTGATGTTGTCTTCCTTGGCCTTGGATGGATCAACCCAAAAAGATTTTGCATGGAAGGCCATGTGATCATTGTAGTGGAGTTCCAAGTCTTTCGGATAGGACATACTCCAAGATGTCCTATATGGTTCTTGAGGGTTCACTTCTTCTACGGAATTGACCGGCAAGGCAAGATTGTTCCCTCTTGACATTCCAATGGCACGATTGCGAGAATCATGAGAGTTTTGCTCGAGCACCTTGAGAGCTTGCATCTCGTGCACCGCTTGTTGAGAGGTTAGAGAGGAAAAGCATTCTTTCCCAACAAGAGTCTTGACATCAATGGGTTCAAACGGCATCATGCAATCGATGTACTTATCTTTGATCCACTAGTCATTGATGTGGGTGGCACCCACATTCCGGAAAGCATCGGGAACGGTGAGAAGTCTTCCATACATGACTTCATGATCTTCATCCGGTAGCCTCATGAATCCTTCGGCTTGATTCCGAAGAGAATTGTACTTGTTCCTTCTCATGCTATCACTTCCAATGCAACTAGCGGCCAAACCATCCCAAGCTTCCTTGGCGGTGGTGAAGTTCCGAACACGAGACAAATCATGTGTCCCCACACTAGTTTGAATCATGCGTAGGGCAATATCATTGAGTTGATTATCAACTGTTTCTCTTCTAGTCAACTTGTCGGGGTTGTAGGGCTTGAAGCCTTCCAAGATGATTCTCTAAAGTTCATTGGAGGCACTGCGAACATGAGAACGAAACTCAAATTGCTATGTATCGAAATATTTAACATTAAACTTAGGTGGGTCGCCCCGAATGTTTATATGAGGATGGGGAACCGGTATATCGGGAGATAGGAAAGGCGGAGCCACTCGATTGTAGCTATCACCTCCACTAGTTCCCCTAGGAGATGCAATGGGAGTTTTAATAGTGGTTAAGTTATCACCATTCAAGGGTTTGGTAGAGGAGGGTAATGCCGAAGCATCTCCCTCTTCTAACTCACCCTTGTCCTTTACCTCTACGGTGGGGATGATGGGGGGAGCCGCGGGAAACCGGTCGAAAAACATTTTCATGAAGGTTTCCATGGCGGATCTCAAGGATGCTTCCACCGACTTGAGATCATCCATGGAGACCGGCTTTGCTGCCCCTTCCGAAGGTTGTCATCCGGCATACTCTTAGGCGGTTAAGCCCGAAATAAGAGCCGAGGCTCTGATACCAATTGAAAGGATCGTATGCCGCACCTAGAGGGGGGGATGAATAGGTGCTACCCAATTTTTAGTTCTTTTTCAATTTAGGCTTGACACAAAGGTAAATTCTCTAGATATGCAACTAAGTGAATTTACCTAAATGACAAGGTTAACAACTAAGCAAGATATAGCTACGCAATATATAGGAGATAGAATAGGATAGAGGTAACCGAGAGTGGAGCACGCGGAGACACGGAGATGATTCCCGTAGTTCCCTTCCTTTGCAAGAAGGTACGTCTATGTTTGGAGGAGTGTGGTTGCTATGAAAGCCAAACCAACAGCCACGAAGGCTTCACTCAGATCTCCTGTGAGCAACGCCACGAAGGCCTAGCCCACTTCCACTAAGGGATTTCCTCGAGGCGGAAACCGGGCCTTTACAAGGTTCTTGGGTCACACATCCACAACCAAATTGGAGGCTCCCAAATCTGTAACAACACAACAATCAACAACAATACATCAACAACAATCAACTAGGGATCCAAAGAGGAACACTAGCAAGAGGGCCCTCAAGCATATGAGGGTGAAATGTAAATCGCTTCGGTGAGGATGTAGATCGGTGTCTTCTCCTTCGAATCTCCAAAGATCAAGAGTTTTGGTTGGGTGAGGGAGGAGATCTTGCAAATCTTGTGTTCTTGAGGTGGCTCTTAATGGTGGTGAGGCTTGGCAGAATTTGTGCAATGATTGAGCAAGGAGGAAGGTAGAAGAAGGGGGGTATAAATACCCCCCTCTCAAAATCCAGCCGTTGGTGACTTTCGAGGGCCGGATAACCCCCCCCCCCCCCCCCCAAAAAAAATCCGGCCCTAGAGAAAAACCGGCCAAATGTCCGGCCAAAAGTCCGGCCCCATGCTAGGGAAGTACTAAGCCGCGTCGCCTCTGGTCCGTAGCCAAATTTTGGGGGCCTGATATTTTGCAAATATCCGGCCCGGATTATCCGGCCTGGTGATACTATTTTAGCTTCCTTTTGACTCGTTTTTCTACACAAGTCACTCATATACATGTATCTATATAATCCCTGCACCACTTCATCAAACATTAGTGTATCACATACATTGACATCAAACACACAAAACATATTGTGAGAGATGTTCTTTCAGGGCGGGCGCTGCCGGGCGCGGCCACGCAAGGGGCGGGAGCGGCCAGGGCTCGGCGAGGGGCGCGGCGAGGCGCGGCCAGGGCGAGGCGGCCAACACAGGCGTGGCCCGTCGCGGCGCGCGGCCGACGCGGCCATGCGCGGCACGACGCAGCGGGGCGGGGCGCCGCGGGCGGGCGGGGAGGGGCGCGGCCATGCGCGGCACGCCGCGGCCGGGGCGGGGGCGCCGTGGGCGGGGCGGCCGGCTCGGGCGCGGCCATGCGTGGCACGACGCAGGCGGGGCGGGGACGCCGCGAGCGGGGGCGAGGGCGGCCGGGGCGGGCGGCTCGGGCGCGGCCCGGCGCGGCCGCGGCCGGTGCGGCCGGGCGGGGTGGACGGCCCGGCGCGGGCGCGGCCGGCGCGGGCAGGGCGGGGGCGCCGCGGCCAGGCACGGGGTGGCAGCGGCCGGGTGGCCCGGGCGCGGTGCCGGAGCAGCCAGCCGCGGCACGGGAGCGGCCGTGCATGCCCGTGCGGCGCAGGGCGGGCGCAGCCGTGCATGGCCAGGGCGAGGCCGGCAAGGGCGCGGACCGGCGAAGCTCCTCCGTGGCGTGGCGGAGCTTGTCGTCGTCACGGAGTCCATGGCGGCGCGGTGCCGTGGCGGAGCTCCTCCGTGGTATGGCCATCGCGGATTCCATGGCCATCGTTGAGGAGCTCTCCCCGTTGAGCCATGGAGTGGATTAAGGAGAGAGATTAAAGAAGCTCCTGAAAACACACGTTATGTGGACGTTTCACCTTTTGCATCGCGGGGCCAAAGTTTGCATCAGTGGAGATGGAAATTTGCATCGCCAAGGCATGTCCCTGGAGAAACTGCCGAACCTGGCGTTCCTCCAGGGCCTATCCCAGGGGTGCTTTAAAACCCGTGTAATGCAAGAACGCGGGGTAGACCAGGCAACCAAACGGGCAAATAATTGCCGCCAGATGCGAACCAATGGGCTCACAGGCAACCAAACGCGCCCTAGGTAAACCCGCTGCGTGGTCTCGGCATCAAGACCACACCACGGGGCAAAAAGCCTACCACTACAACAGCCACCACAGGTTTATCAAAACCCACATCAGGTATCAAAGAACAACAGAAACAAACCAACAACCTCCACAGTACACATTCATCCATCAGTAATCACGAGCCTCCCCGGAACAATGGACGATGTCGACGCCTCCCTTCCCTCGAACCCTGCCAACATGGATGCCTTGCGCATCAGCTTCTCCGCGCCTCCCTTGATCCGCATCTCGTCCTCGGAAGCATACAGGCCTGCCCAGTAACAAAGAAACGAGCACATAGAAAAGAAAGTTACCACAGGGGTCCTCACTACCTTTCCTTCGAAGGTGATCTGATTCCTACTGTTCCAGGTTGCCCAGCAGGCAGCAGCCATAATGAGCATATGAATTTTTTTGCCATGAGGAAAGAAAACATTAAACCAAACAGTACTTTGCCATAACGAAGTGGGACAAGCATTTAGTAAGCACTTCACCCAGGATATATACCCCACAGCACTTTTTTTTTTTTGCGAAAAGGCACTGATTGCATTAAACCTCAGTTCTTACAGAACAGTCCAGGACAAAGATAAAAAATACAACTAGCTCCTCCTGGACCCCGAAGACGAAGACGACGACGAGAACGTCACGCCGGCGCGCCGCCGCACCACCTCCCCTACGCCTTGGATCGGGAGGCTCCCCTGCACGGACGGGAAGTCGACGCCACTCGGCTCCGAAGAGCCTCCGCCCTGCACCATCTACACCATCGACGTGGTCAATGCAAGCAGCAACCTCCAGATTCTTCTCTTCCCAGAACCCCACAGCACTTTAGCATGAGAACAAGAAAGAAACAAATGTCTAGCAGTTTCATTGCAGCCGGCCACAAAAAGAACAAATCCCAGATCCCTGCCATTGTCTTTTTCTCAAGTTATCACGAGTCGAAACAACTGCCAAAGGAAAATTTTGATTTTAAGAGGATTTTTAGCCTTCCAAATCCACTACTGCCTTAAGTGCCGGGCTGCACTTGCACACACACACGTATGGTGGCGATGAGCTACCCACTACTGCCATAACACACACACCGGAGCGACACGCCGTGTGGATGAACCAACGGCTAGAGCAGGCCAGTCATTGCCTATAAGAGCTGGCCGCAACACCGCTGCAGGTTGACAACTTTCACGCTCGCTCGAGGTGAAGGAACGGGATCAAGAAAAGCGCTGACGTACTGGTACAAAAAAGGTACTACGTATTTTTCGTTTCCCATTCTCTTTTTTGTTAACCGATCAGTAGAATGTTTTTAGTTTGTATGTTTCACACGTACGAGAAACTCGATCAGTTGGTACCTACTCCAGTCTGTAGTTGTTAACCCTTCGTGTACCACGTATTCCGTCAATGTGTACTCGACATATATCTTGCTTTAAGCTGGCGTTAGACAAAGAGATGGGCTGGCCAGGTTAGGAGATCATGTTCCATACCGTTAGCTAGCTAGGGGTAGCTAGGCTAGGAGATGTTGTTCCAAACGAGTAGCTAGGGCTAGGATCATTTTACCAAGAAGTAGCTGCAGCATGTCATGTCACTTTAGATTTGCTAGTCTTATACTTCTTGAGTGCATTTTTCCTGGGTGCTCGCCTTCATGTCAGCGCTGAGCCTCTTTTTACATCAATTTTGTCGTGCACTGCGAATTAAGAACGTATGCGCGCGTGTCTTGACTCTTGAGAAGTGTGTGTGTGTGTGTGTGTGTGTTTTTGTTTTGTTATTTTGACTCTAATCAAGTCCATGTGCTTTTTCAGGAGCCGCCATGGGCAAATCTTCAAGAAGCGCCCTGTTGCTGATCGTGGCAGTGGTTCTGCTCCTCGCTTGTGAGACCACCAGTTCGATCGAAGTGACGGCGATGACGTACGTGAGTTTTTATGTATACCACCAAGCAATATACTTGTATACTGCATGCATGCATGTTGACATTAATTTGATTGATCACTCCTAGGCCCTGGGGACGTACAGGCTGGTCGTTCGCGGCGAACCACACTTTGGACTCACACGACGATTATCTGCAAAACTACCGCGACAAGCTAGCGACGCAAAATCACCTGATGCGTGCTGCCAATCCAATCATGGATAGGCAGCCGCGGGTGTATCGTGACGTACCCGCTCGCTGGATGTTTCATAACATCAGCGGATGGGGAACCGATATGGCCGTGCTGCTTACTAGAAGTGACAATGGCTACCTAATAGGTAGCCAAACCCGCAGCGGAGTTTGGTACGCCACGAAAGGCAACCAACACCTGATTCCAGGATCAATTCCGCTGTCATTCGGCGACTCCTACGCCCAACTCTTCGGCGTGAGAGTCAGAGCTCACCTGGAGCTCGCCAAGCTCACCCTTGGACAGACATCGTTCCTGCAGGCGTTGCATGTATGCTCCGAGTTCGACCCAAGTGTTCCAGGGAGCGAGGACCAGCTCAAGCTCGCCTACGCGCTCATGTCACTTATGGTATGCGAATCGGTACGGATCACACCGATTCGCGATAGAGTGATAAGTACCTGGGCCACGCAGGGACACATTACCAGGAATATGGCACGTATGACTGTCAATTGGGGCCCGATGTCACACCGCTTAATGTGCTGGGACAACAATTACGGGTGGTACAGCAACACTGCTCGAGCTATAGCATCCGAAGTGCACATCTACAGTGCACGGGATGCGCTCAAAACAGTGGACCTTATCCTTTGGACATCAAATTTTCGTCCACAGGACTTGTATCGCAGCTGCTATGACCCCGTCCCCCCGCCATAGGGAACTGATCGAGGAAGAATTGGTGCGATAGATCAACAGCTAGCTAGCTGCTGAGTCTCCGATAATAATACGTACTCCGTACTATATATAGATATATATGTGTGGGTCTGTGTTTTTCTTCCATTTTTTGTCTTTACTCTGCTCTTGTAAGAGATCATATGTAGTACTACTGCTGGATCTCCAATAATAAGGAAATCGATCCACCAAAATAATGTGTCGACTACCATGTCTTGGAAATCCTGCACTTTCTTCTTTTTATTTACTTTTGCTTCATAGTATACGTACAGGTAGTTGATTCAATCACGCGCGCATGAGCATGATAGAGCCCCCTTCGACCGCGTTGCCAAGCCCCCTGAGCTACCTGCTGCTCTAGTGGAGGACCGGCCTCATCTCCACTTCTCGACGGCCGCCTGCCGGCGTCCTCCTCTCCGGCCATTGTACGGATCGCGCGCTCGCCAAGGTCCACGTGGCCGTGCGCCCATCACGCCGAGATCAACTAGCCCCAGATGGGCGCGTCGGGCCGGACCGGCATGTATGGGACGAGCTCCCTCGCCTCGTCAAGCCTCCCGGCCGGCGCGGCAGAGCATGTGGACGGGACAGCTATAGTGCTCGACGCCGGGCGCCACGCCCTGCTGACTATGGTTTCGACATGGCGAAGAGCGCCAGCACGCCCTCTCCCCGTCTGTGCGCGGCCAGCGCAGAGATCATGGACGTGTATTTCCAACAGCGCGTTACCACAACGACGCCGTCGACGGCATTCCGAGCGCATGTAATCGTACGCCCCGATCGAGCCGCGCGCACGCGCATAGGACGGCGACGAACGTGCGTGGCGTTGTCCAGACGTGCGCTCGGCTCCTGCAGCATCTCCCGAAACAGCGCCAACGCCAGACCCGTTCTAGCCGTGCCATCCCACGTACGTCCTAAGTCAGAGCGCCACGCCGAGGATGCGGCGGCGCACCTCCCTGGCCAGCGCAAGGTCCCCGGCACCAGCGCAGGCCGCGAAAGCCGCCGCGGTGCCCACGGCGTCGACGACGGTGCAGCCTCGCTGAACAGCCCGAGCCGCGCGTGACTTTTTGCCATGGCCGTCCAGGAGATCACGTCCTGCCCCGGGTAGCCGGCGAAGAGAATGCGTGCGGCGCCGCCCCGGTCGCACGCGAGGAGACCGTCGCGGACGCCGCGGTGCTGGCGGTCGACGCCGAGCTTCGCGGCGCGCGTGGGCGTGCAGTCGGGTGGCGCAGAGGCGGAGGTACGGCGCCAGGCTTGGAGGCACGGTCAGTGGAGCGGAGCGGGGCTTCCCTCGCTAGATGCTAGCCTCTTGAGTCTTGACTGCAAGTGCTTTGGGATATCAAAAGGGTGTGGAAAGTTTTTTTTCCAAACGAACCAATCATGGCCGGATTTCATTACCCATGGATAACGGAACAACGAAGCACGTCCAGGCGTGAAACCACAAAACAGAAAAACATCCCACACTTACAGCCGCCGCCTAATGCTAACGGCCAACAATAGGAATATGACAAGTTTTTGCCCCCAGGCACCAAACCAACAACATACAAAAGCGAGATAAAGACGTTGGATCTAAGATCGCAGCAGGAACGTCAGTCTTGTCCTCCCAGGTCCATGTCGTCAACGCCAGCGTCCAGGCTTGTATCCTTGATCCGAAAAGGAGATTGCCTCCGTCGAGCACCATCTTGAGACGCCGCAGCCTGAGGGTTGGAGGCACTAGCAAGACGTAGCAACCCATCAGCGCCCTCCCGTAGATCATCAGCATCTTTCTCCCCATGCAACCCTGCCCAATATTTCATGAAAACAGTGGAATAGCTGATTAGCTCCACAGGACTATTGATCAGCTTATGCTCGAAGCAGGCACGATTCCTAAGTTTCCAAATGGCCCAGCAGATAGCAGCTAACCCCGCAATCTGCGTGTTTCTGCTTGCTGGCAAAAATTGTGGAAGCCACCAAAAAAATTGTGTGAAGGATCCTGGTCTAGAAGGGGCACCAATTAGCTTCCCCACAGCACTCCACACAAACTTCGCCGCAGGACAAGAAAAGAAGAGATGAGAGATGGATTCATCACAAGCACAGAATTGACAGTTGGCTCCTCCCTGCCAGTTCCTCTTCAGCAGATTGTCTTTTGTAGCAATGGCATTATGCCAAATCATCCACAACCAAATTTTGATTTTCAGAGGGATTCTACTCTTCCAGAGATGTTTAAAGGACCTATCTCGACCAGCACCACACAGGTGTTTGTAAACCGATTTGACAGAGAATTTACCACTTTTTGTCCATTTCCAGACAGCTCTATCATGTTCATCAGAAAGAATAGTTTGAGACATGATTTGCTGCAAACTATGGATTTGCCATGCAAGATCAGGGGTCATCCACCTCCTGAAAGAGAAACTCCAGTTCATTGCAGCTACCTCTGCCACAGTTACCTCTTGTTCATTGCAGATATCATAGATATCAGGAAACCTTTCCTTTAATGGCATCTGATCACACCAAGAGTCACACTAGAAACTTGTATCTCTTCCATTCCCCACATTCATCCTTCTGCCAGATAAATATATCTGTTTGACCTGTAGCATATCACTCCAAAGAGGAGAATCTCCAGACCTTTTTTTTGTATAAAAAACACCACCATGTGTCATATACTTTGCTTTCATGATTTTTTGCCAAGGCCCTGAGCCATGCTCCAGCTTCCACCACCATTTACACATCAGGCTAATATTGAACTTGTGGAGATTTTTAATACCCAAACCTCCTTTCTCCTTGGGTTTACAGATCCACTTCCACTTCACAAAGTGATACTTCTTTTTTTCTGCACTGCCAGCCCAGAAGAAAGTTCTTATTGGTTTGTCCATTTGTTCAATGTTAGTTTTGTGAAGCAATCTCATGGACATCTGGTAAACAGCAATGCTAGAGAGGCATGCATCAATCTTAATCACTCTCCCTCCAATAGACATTGTATTTCCCATCCAGCCACCCATTTTTTCTTTGTTTTTTCCCCAGGAAACTCATTTCAGGAACAGATGGTCTCTTGGCACTCACAGGTGTGCCTAAATATTTTATAGGCCTGATGGCGTGTATTTCACACGTTCGTTGGGCAACCCCAAGAGGAAGGTATGATGCGCACAGCAGCAAGTTTTCCCTCAGAAAGAAACCAAGGTTTATCGAACCAGGAGGAGCCAAGAAGCACGTTGAAGGTTGATGGCGGCGGGATGTAGTGCGGCGCAACACCGGGGATTCCGGCGCCAACGTGGAACCCGCACAACACAACCAAAGTACTTTGCCCCAACGAAACGAGTGAGGTTGTCAATCTCACCGGCTTGTCTGTAACAAAGGATTAACCAAATTGTGTGGAAGATGATTGTTTGCGAGAGAAAACGAGTAAAACAAGTATTGCAAGCAGATTTGTATTTCAAGTATTAAAAGAATGGACCGGGGTCCACAGTTCACTAGAGGTGTCTCTCCCATAAGATAAAAGCATGTTGGGTGAACAAATTACGATCCGGCAATTGACAAATAGAGAGGGCATAACAATGCACATACATGTCATGATAAGTATAGTGAGATTTAATTGGGCATTACGACAAAGTACATAGACCGCCATCCAACTGCATCTATGCCTAAAAAGTCCACCTTCGGGTTATCGTCCGAACCCCTCCGGTATTAAGTTGCTAACAACGGACAATTGCATTAAGTATGGTGCGTAACGTAATCAATAACTACATCCTCGGACATAGCATCAATGTTTTATCCCTAGTGGCAACAGCACAACACAACCTTAGAACTTTTCGTCACCTGTCCCGGTGTCAATGCGGGCATGAACCCACTATCGAGCATAAATACTCCCTCTTGGAGTTAAGAGCAAAAACTTGGCCGAGCCTCTACTAATAACGGAGAGCATGCAAGATCATAAACAACACATATGCAATAACTTGATAATTAACATAACATGGTATTCTCTATCCATCGGATCCCGACAAACACAACATAGAGTATTACGGATAAATGATCTTGATCATGTTAGGCAGCTCACAAGATCCAACAATGAAGCACAATGAGGAGAAGACAACCATCTAGCTACCGCTATGGACCCATAGTCCGAGGGTGAACTACTCACTCATCACTCCGGAGGCGACCATGGCGGTGTAGAGTCCTCCGGGAGATGAATCCCCTCTCCGGCAGGGTGCCGGAGGAGATCTCCGGAATCCCCCGAGATGGGATTGGCGGCGGCGTCTCGGTAAGGTTTTCCGTATCGTGGTTTTTCGCCTCGTGGGTTTCACGACGGAGGCTTTAAGTAGGCGGAAGGGCGAGTCGGAGGGCGACGAGGGGCCCACACCACGTGGCGGCGCGGGCCCCCTTGGCCGCGCCGCCTTGTGGTCCGGCCACCTCGTGGCCCCACTTCGTATGCTCTTCGGTCTTCCGGAAGGTTCGTGGCAAAATAGGCCCCGGGGTCTTGATTTCGTCCAATTCCGAGAATATTTCGTTACTACGATTTCGAAACCAAAAACAGCAGAAAACAGAATCGGCACTTCGGCATCTTGTTAATAGGTTAGTTCCGGAAAATGCACGAATATGACATAAAGTGTGCATAAAACATGTAGGTATCATTAATAATATGGCATAGAACATAAGAAATTATCGATACGTCGGAGACGTATCAAGCATCCCCAAGCTTAGTTCTCGCTCGTCCCGAGCGAGTAAAACGATAACAAAGATAATTTCTGAAGTGACATGCCATCATAACCTTGATCATACTATTTGTAAACATATGTAGTGGATGCAGTGATCAAAACAATGGTAATGACATGAGTAAACAAGTGAATCATAAAGCAAAGACTCTTCATGAATAGTACTTCAAGACAAGCATCAATAAGTCTTGCATAAGAGTTAACTCATAAAGCAATAAATCAAAGTAAAGGTATTGAAGCAACACAAAGGAAGATTAAGTTTCAGCGGTTGCTTTCAACTTGTAACATGTATATCTCATGGATAATTGTCAACATAGAGTAATATAACAAGTACAATATGCAAGTATGTAGGAATCAATGCACAGTTCACACAAGTGTTTGCTTCTTGAGGTGGAGAGAGATAGGTGAACTCGACTCAACATAAAAGTAAAGAGAATGGTCCTTCAAAGAGGAAAGCATCGATTGCTATATTTGTGCTAGAGCTTTTATTTTGAGAACATGAAACAATTTTGTCAACGGTAGTAATAAAGCATATGAGTTATGAAAGTTATATCTTACAAGTTGCAAGTCTCATGCATAGTATACTAATAGTGCCCGCACCTTGTCCTAATTAGCTTGGACTACCGGATCTTTGCAATGCACATGTTTTAACCAAGTGTCACAATGGGGTACCTCCATGCCGCCCTGTACAAAGGTCTAAGGAGAAAGCTCGCATTTTGGATTTCTCGCTTTTGATTATTCTCAACTTAGACATCCATACCGGGACAACATGGACAACAGATAATGGACTCCTCTTTAATGCATAAGCATGTGGCAACAATTATTATTCTCATATGAGATTGAGGATATATGTCCAAAACTGAAACTTCCACCATGATTCATGGCTTTAGTTAGCGGCCCAATGTTCTTCTCTAACAATATGCATGCTCCAACCATTAACGTGGTAGATCTCTCTTACTTCGGACAAGACGGACATGCATAGCAACTCACATGATATTCAACAAAGAATAGTTGATGGCGTCCCAGAAACATGGTTATCGCACAACAAGCAACTTAATAAGAGATAAAGTGCATAAGTACATATTCAATACCACAATAGTTTTTAAAGCTATTTGTCCCATGAGCTATATATTGCAAAGGTGAATGATGGAATTTTAAAGGTAGCACTCAAGCAATTTACTTTGGAATGGCGGATAAATACCATGTAGTAGGTAGGTATGGTGGACACAAATGGCATAGTGGTTGGCTCAAGTATTTTGGATGCATGAGAAGTATTCCCTCTCGATACAAGGTTTAGGCTAGCAAGGTTATTTGAAATAAACACAAGGATGAACGGTGCAGCAAAACTCACATAAAAGACATATTGTAAACATTATAAGATTCTACACCGTCTTCCTTGTTGTTCAAAACTCAATACTAGATGTTATCTAGACTCTAGAGAAACCAAATATGCAAACCAAATTAGCAAGCTCTAATTATTTCTTCATTAATGGGTGCAAAGTATATGATGCAAGAGCTTAAACATGAGCACAACAATTGCCAAGTATCAAATTATCCAAGACATTTTTAGAGTTACTACATGTAGCATTTTCCAATTCCAACCATATAACAATTTAACGAAGAAGAAACTTCGCCATGAATACTATGAGTAGAGCCTAAGGACATACTTGTCCATATGCTACAGCGGAGCGTGTCTCTCTCCCATAAAGTGAATGCTAGGATCCATTTTATTCAAACAAAACAAAAAACAAAAACAAACCGACGCTCCAAGCAAAGTGCATAAGATGTGACGGAATAAAAATATAGTTTCAGGGGAGGAACTCGATAATGTTGTCGATGAAGAAGGGGATGCCTTGGGCATCCCCAAGCTTAGACGCTTGAGTCTTCTTAGAATATGCAGGGGTGAACCACCGGGCATCCCCAAGCTTAGAGCTTTCACTCTCCTTGATCATATTGCATCATACTCCTCTCTTGATCCTTGAAAACTTCCTCCACACCAAACTCGAAACAACTCATTAGAGGGTTAGTGCACAATAAAAATTCACATGTTCAGAGGTGACACAATCATTCTTAACACTTCCGGACATTGCATAAAGCTACTCGGACATTAATGGATCAAAGAAATTCATCCAACATAGCAAAAGAGGCAATGCGAAATAAAAGGCAGAATCCGTCAAAACAGAACAGTCCGTAAAGATGGATTTTATTAGGCCACCGGACTTGCTCAAATTGAATGAAAGTTGCATACATATCCGAGGATCATGCACGTAAATTGGCTTAATTTTCTGAGCTACCTACAGGGAGGTAGACCCGGATTCGTGACGAAGAAAGAAATGCTGGAACTGCGCAAGTAATCCAAATCTAGTACTTACTTTACTATCAAAGACTTTACTTGGCACAACAAAACTCAAAACTAAGATAAGGAGAGGTTGCTACAGTAGTAAACAACTTCCAAGACTCAAATATAAAACAAAAATACTCTAGTAAAAACATGGGTTGTCTCCCATAAGCGCTTTTCTTTAACGCCTTTCAGCTAGGCGCATAAAGTGTAACTCAAGTAACATCAAGAGACGAAGCATCAACATCATAATTTGTTCTAATAATAGAATCATAAGGTAACTTCATTCTCTTTCTAGGGAAGTGTTCCATACCTTTCTTGAGAGGAAATTGATATTTAATATTACCTTCCTTCATATCAATAGTAGCACCAACGGTTCGAAGAAAAGGTCTTCCCAATATAATGGGGCAAGATGCATTGCATTCAATATCCAAGACAACAAAATCAACGGGGACAAGGTTATTGTTAACCATAATATGAACATTATCAACTCTCCCCAAAGGTTTCTTTTTAGCATTATCAGCCGAGATTAACATCCAGATAACAGACTTTTCAATGGTGTCAAGTCAAGCATATCATAGACTTTCTTAGGCATAACGAAATACTTGCACCAAGATCACATAAAGCATTACAATCAAAATCTTTGACTCTCATTTTAATGATGGGCTCCCAACCATCCTCTAGCTTTCTAGGAATAGAAGTTTCAAGTTTTAGTTTCTCTTCTCTAGCTTTTATGAGAGCATTTGTAATATGTTTTGTGAAAGCCAAGTTTACGAGCGCTAGCATTGGGACTCTTAGCAAGTTTTTGCAAGAACTTTATAACTTCAGAGATGTGGCAATCATCAAAATCTAAATCATTACAATTTAAAGCAATGGGATTATCATCCCCAAGGTTGGAAAAAATTTCAGCAGTTTTATCACAGACAGTTTCAGCAGTTTTAGCAGTTTCGAGTAATTTTGCGCGCTTTGCACTAGGAGTAGAAGCATTGCCAACACCAATTATTTTACCATTGATAGTAGGAGGTGCAGCAACATGTGAATCATTAACATTGCTAGTGGTGGTAATAGTCCAAACTTTAGCTACATTTTTCTCTTTAGCTAGTTTTTCATTTTCTTCTCTATCCCACCTAGCACGCAGTTCAGCCATTAATCTTATATTCTCATTAATTCTAACTTGGATGGCATTTGCTGTAGTAACAATTTTATTTTCAATATCCCTATTAGGCATAACTTTCGATTTCAAAAGATTAACATCGGAGGCAAGACTATCAACTCTAGAAGCAAGAATATCAATTTTATTGAGCTTTTCCTCAACAGCATTTGTTAAAGGCAGTTTGTGTACTAATAAATTCTTTAAGCATAGCTTCAAGTCCAGGGGGTGTATTCCTATTATTGTTGTAAGAATTCCCATAAGAATTAGCATAACCGTTACCATTATTATAAGGATATGGCCTATAGTTATTACTAGAATTGTTCCGATAAGCATTGTTGTTGAAATTATTATTTTTAATGAAGTTTACATCAACATGTTCTTCTTGAGCAACCAATGAAGCTAATGGAACATTATTAGGATCAACATTAGTCCTATCATTCGCAAGCATAGACATAATAGCATCAACCTTATCATTCAAGGAAGAGGATTCTTCAACAGAATTTACCTTCTTACCTTGTGGAGCTCTTTCCGTGTGCCATTCGGAGTAATTAATCATCATATTATCAAGGAGCTTTGTTGCTTCACCAAGAGTGATGGACATAAAGGTACCTCCAGCAGCTGAATCCAATAAATTCCGCGAAGAAAAATTTAGTCCTGCATAGAAGGTTTGGATGATCATCCAAGTAGTCGATCCATGGGTTGGGCAATTTTTAACCAAAGATTTCATTCTTTCCCAAGCATGAGCAACATGTTCATTATCCAATTGTTTAAAATTCATTATGCTACTCCTCAAAGATATAATTTTAGGAGGGGGATAATATCTACCAATAAAAGCATCCTTGCATTTAGTCCAGGAATCAATACTATTCTTAGGCAGAGATAGCAACCAATCTTTAGCTCTTCCTCTTAATGAGAAAGGAAACAATTTTAATTTTATAATGTCACCATCTACATCTTTATATTTTTGCATTTCACATAGTTCAACAAAATTATTGAGATGGGCAGCAGCATCATCGAACTAACACCGGAAAATTGCTCTCGCATAACAAGATTCAAGAAAGCGGGTTTAATTTCAAAGAATTCTGCTGTAGTAGCAGGTGGAGCAATAGGTGTGCATAGGAAATCATTATTATTTGTGCTAGTGAAGTCACACAACTTAGTATTTTCAGGGTTGGCCATTTTAGCAGTAGTAAATAAAGCAAACTAGATAAAGTAAATGCAAGTAAACTAATTTTTTTGTGTTTTTGATATAGCAAACAAGACAAGAAATAAAGTAAAGCTAGCAACTAATTTTTTTGTGTTTTGATATAATGCAGCAAACAAAGTAGTAAATAAAATAAAGCAAGACAAAAACAAAGTAAAGAGATTGAGAAGTGGAGACTCCCCTTGCAGCGTGTCTTGATCTCCCCGACAACGGCGCCAGAAAATATGCTTGATGGCGTGTATTTCACACATTCGTTGGGCAACCCCAAGAGGAAGGTATGATGCGCACAGCAGCAAGTTTTTCCTCAGAAAGAAACCAAGGTTTATCGAACCAGGAGGAGCCAAGAAGCACGTTGAAGGTTGATGGCGGCGGGATGTAGTGCGGCGCAACACCGGGGATTCCGGCGCCAACGTGGAACCCGCACAACACAACCAAAGTACTTTGCCCCAACGAAACAGGTGAGGTTGTCAATCTCACCGGCTTGCCGTAACAAAGGATTAACCGAATTGTGTGGAAGATGATTGTTTGCGAGAGAAAATAGTAAAACAAGTATTGCAACAGATTTGTATTTCAGTATTAAAAGAATGGACCGGGGTCCACAGTTCACTAGAGGTGTCTCTCCCATAAGATAAAAGCATGTTGGGTGAACAAATTACGATCGTGCAATTGACAAATAGAGAGGGCATAACAATGCACATACATGTCATGATAAGTATAGTGAGATTTAATTGGGCATTACGACAAAGTACATAGACCGCCATCCAATCGCATCTATGCCTAAAAAGTCCACCTTCGGGTTATCGTCCGAACCCCCTCCAGTATTAAGTTGCTAACAACAGACAATTGCATTAAGTATGGTGCGTAATGTAATCAATAACTACATCCTCGGACATAGCATCAATGTTTTATCCCTAGTGGCAATAGCACAACACAACCTTAGAACTTTCTGTCACTGTCCCAGGTGTCAATGCAGGCATGAACCCACTATCGAGCATAAATACTCCCTCTTGGAGTTAAGAGCAAAAACTTGGCCAGAGCCTCTACTAATAACGGAGAGCATGCAAGATCATAAACAACACATATGCAGTAACTTGATAATTAACATAACATGGTATTCTCTATCCATCGGATCCCGACAAACACAACATAGAGTATTACAGATAAATGATCTTGATCATGTTAGGCAGCTCACAAGATCCAACAATGAAGCACAATGAGGAGAAGACAACCATCTAGCTACTGCTATGGACCCATAGTCCAGGGGTGAACTACTCACTCATCACTCCGGAGGCGACCATGGCGGTGTAGAGTCCTCCGGGAGATGAATCCCCTCTCCGGCAGGGTGCCGGAGGAGATCTCCAGAATCCCCCGAGATGGGATTGGCGGCGGCGGCGTCTCAGTAAGGTTTTCCGTATCGTGGTTTTTCGCCTCAGGGGTTTCGCGACGGAGGCTTTAAGTAGGCGGAAGGGCGAGTCGGAGGGCCGACGAGGGGCCCACACCACAGGGCGGCGCGGGCCCCCTTGGCCGCGCCGCCTTGTGGTCTGGCCACCTCGTGGCCCCACTTCGTATGCTCTTCGGTCTTCCGGAAGGTTCGTGGCGGAATAGGCCCCCGGGTCTTGATTTCGTCCAATTCCGAGAATATTTCGTTACTAGGATTTCGAAACCAAAAACAGCAGAAAACAGACAATCGGCACTTCGGCATCTTGTTAATAGGTTAGTTCCAGAAAATGCACGAATATGACATAAAGTGTGCATAAAACATGTAGGTATCATTAATAATATGGCATAGAACATAAGAAATTATCGATACGTCGGAGACGTATCAAGGCCAACACCCCTGCTGACAGTTAAACAAGGAAGCAAAATTATGAGCCTTTACTTCATCCTCCAAGATCATCATAACCTCACTCTTTTCAAAATTAATCTTCAGTCCAGACATTGATTCAAAAATATACAGGATAAGTTTCAGATTCACAGCCTGTTCTTCACTGTCTTGGATGAGGAGGATAGTGTCATCAGCATATTGGAGAATTGCTATCCCATTCTCCACCAGATTACTTGCTAACCCTGTGATGAGACCATTTTGCTGTGCCAGGGAAACCATTTTAGACAAACTGTTTGCAGCCATGTTGAACAGAAAAGGAGCAAAAGGATCACCTTGTCTCACACCTTTATGACTAGGGAAATAAGGACCAATTTTATCATTAACTTTCACACTCAAAGTACCATTGGTCACCACATTCTTTATCCAAACCATCCAGTTTTCACTAAAACCTTTCTGGGAGCAGCTGTCAAACAGAAATTCAAAATTAACTTTGTCATAGGCCTTTTCAAAGTCAATTTTCAAGACTATGCCCTGCTGTTTTCTGAATTTACTTTCCCTTAGAACCTCTTGCAGCAACATTACTACATCAGTAATGTATCTTCCTTTAATGAAAGCTGTTTGACATTGAGCTAGCAACTTATCCATGACTGGAGCAACTCTGACAGTCAAAGCTTTGGTGAAAATATTAAAAAGCACTTGTAGCAGGCAAATAGGTCTGAATTTCTGTATCCTATCGGCCTCCACTCCTTTCGGAATCAAAGTAATGATGCCATAATTAATTCTGGCCAGGTCAATTCTATGATAAAAATTATCATCAAAAATAGCCATGATATCATTTTTAATAATCTCCCAGCAAACTTGATAGAATTCAATAGGAATTCCATCAGGACCTGCAGCTTTATTTTTTTCCATTTGGTCAACAACATTTTTTACTTCTTCCATAGTAAATTTCTTGTCCAAGAGTTCTCTGTCATTATCATCCAGTTTTTCTTCTCTGCTCCAAACATCTTCCCTTAACCTCACACCTTTGTCATCAACTGGACCAAAAAGCTTTTTGTAGAACTCTGTAGCATGCTGGAGTAAATCCTCATCCCCTTGTATCACAGAATCTTCATCTTTCAAAGAGAAAATAGTAGTTTTTCTCTTGCAACCATTTGCAATTCTATGAAAGTAAGCAATATTACAATCACCCTGTAGCAGCCAATTATCTCTGGACCTCTGTCTCCAAAAACATTCCTCTTTATCAAGAATATCCAGCAACTCTTGCTGCAGCTCAGTGATACGTCTCCGACGTATCGATAATTTCTTATGTTCCATGCCACATTATTGATGATATCTACATGTTTTATGCACACTTTATGTCATATTCGTGCATTTTCTGGAACTAACCTATTAACAAGATGCCGAAGAGCCGATTCTGTTGTTTTACTGCTGTTTTTGGTTTCGAAATCCTAGTAAAGAAATATTCTCGGAATTGGACGAAATCAACGCCCGGGGTCCTATTTTGCCACGAAGCTTCCAGAAGACCGAAAGGGATACGAAGTGGGGCGACGAGGCGCCGCCACCATAGGGTCGCGCGGCCAGAGGGGGGCCCGCGCCGCCCTATGGTGTGGGCCCCTCGTCAGCCCTCCGACTCTACCCTTCCGCCTACTTATAGCCTCCGTCGCGAAACCCTCGATGCGAAAAACCACGGTACGAGAAACCTTCCAGAGCCGCCGTGATACGTCTCCGACGTATCGATAATTTCTTATGTTCCATGCCACATTATTGATGATATCTACATGTTTTATGCACATTATATGTCATATTTATGCGTTTTCCGGAACTAACCTATTAACAAGATGCCGAAGTGCCGGTTCTCGTTTTCTGCTGTTTTTGGTTTCGAAAATCCTAGTAACGAAATATTCTCGGAATCGGACGAAATCAACGCCCGAGTTCCTATTTTTCCCGGAACCATCCAGAACACCCGAGAGCCGCCGGAGGGAAGCCTCGGGGGCCCCACACCACACCCGGCGCGGCCGGAGGGGGGCCGCGCCGCCCTATGGTGTGGTGGCCCCGAGCCCCTCCGAGGCTGCCCTTCCGCCTATTTAAAGCCTCCGTCGCGAAAACCCTATTACGAAGGACGAAACCCACAGAAACCTTCCAGAGCCGCCGCCATCGCGAAGCCAAGATCTGGGGGACAGGAGTCTCTATTTCGGCACGCTGCCGGGGCGGGGAAGTGCCCCCGGAAGGCTTCTCCATCGACACCACCGCCATCTCCATCAACGCTGCTGTCTCCCATGAGGAGGGAGTAGTTCTCCATCGAGGCTCGGGGCTGTACCGGTAGCTATGTGGTTCATCTCTCTCCTATGTACTTCAATACAATAATCTCATGAGCAGCCTTACATGATTGAGATTCATATGATGATGCTTGTAATCTAGATGTCATTGTGCTAGTCAAGTGAGTTTTACTTATGTGATCTCCGGAGACTCCTTGTCCCACGTGTGTAAAGGTGACGAGTGTGTGCACCGTGTGGGTCTCTTAGGCTATATTTCACAGAATACTTACTCACCGTTATGAATGGCGTAGTGAAGTGCTTATTTATATCTCTTTATGATTGCAATGTGTTTTGTATCACAATTTATCTATGTGCTACTCTAGTGATGTTATTAAAGTAGTTTTATTCCTCCCGCACGGTGTAATGGTGACGAGTGTGTGCATCCGTGTTAGTACTTGGCATATGCTATGATCATGATCTCTTGTAGATTGTGGAGTTAATTATCATTATGATAGTATTGATGTGATCTATTCCTCCTGCATAGCGTGAAGGTGACGGTGTGCATCGTTGTGTTAGTACTTGGTTTAGTCGTGTTGATCTTTCTTGCACTCTAAGGTTATTTAAATATGAACATTGAATTGTGGAGCTTGTTAACTACGGCATTGAGGGTTCGTGTAATCCTACGCAATGTGTTCATCATCCAACAAAAGAGTGTAGAGTATGCATTTATCTATTACGTTATGTGATCAAAGTTGAGAGTATCCACTAGTGAAAGTCTAATCCCTAGGCCTTGTTCCTAAATACCGCTATTGCTGCTTGTTTCTTGTTTTCATTGCGTTACTACTTGCTGCGTTACTACTGCTGCGTTACTACTGCTTGTTTACTTGTCCTGGGCAAAGCACTTTTCCAGTGCCGTTGCTACTACTTATTCATACCACCTGTATTTCACTATCTCTTCGCCGAACTAGTGCACCTATTAGGTGTGTTGGGGACACAAGAGACTTCTTGCTTTGTGGTTGCGGGGTTGCATGAGAGGGATATCTTTGACCTCTTCCTCCCCGAGTTCGATAAACCTTGGGTGATCCACTTAAGGGAAACTTGCTGCTGTTCTACAAACCTCTCGCTCTTGGAGGCCCAACACTTGTCTACAAGAATAGAAGCTCCCGTAGACATCAAGCACTTTTACAGGCGCCGTTGTCGGGGAGGAAAGGTAAAAAGGCACTCATACTCCGGTTCCGAGTAACGATGACTTTTACGGCGCCATTGTGTTTGTGCTCGAAGCTATTTCCTTTAGATCCTGCAATTGCATCTTTTTGTTTCTTGTTTACACTAGTTTGGCATAATGGACAACAATGAGCTTCTTATTCTATTTCCTGATTTAAAACATGGATGGTTTGATGCGAAAATTAAAAAACCTATGGAATCTTATTTGCATGCTTGGTAGTAATATTAGTATGAACGCTTTGAACACCATTGTTGATAATAATGTAGAAAGTTCTAAGCTTGGGGAAGCTGGTTTTCATGATCTTTTTAGTCCCCCAAGCATTGAGGAGAAAATTTTCTTTGATGATACTTTGCCTCCTATTTATGATGATTATAATGATAGTGGTCTTTTGGTGCCACCTACTATGGAGAGTAAATTTTGTTGTGATTATACTATGCCTCCTACACTTGATGAGAATAATAATGATAGCTACTTTGTTGAATTTGCTCCCACTATTACTAATAAAATTGATTATGCCTATGTGGAGAGTAATAATTTTATGCATGAGACTCATGATAAGAATGTTTTAAGTGATGGGTATATTGTGGATTTCATCAATGATGCTACTGAAAGTTATTATGAGAGAGGAAAATATGGTTGTAGAAATTTTCATGTTACTAAAATACCTCTCTATGTGCTGAAATTTTTGAAGTTACTCGTGTTTTATCCTCTTATGCTTGTCACTTTGTTCTTCCTGAATTCATTTGTGTACAAGATTCCTTTTCATAGGAAGCATGTTAGGCTTAAATTTGTTTTGAATTTTCCTCTTGATGCTCTCTTTTGCTTGAACTACTATTTCTTGTGAGTGCATCATTAAAACTACTGAGCCCATCTTAATGGCTATAAAGAAAGAACTTCTTGGGAGATAACCCATGTGTTATTTTGCTACAGTACTTTGTTTTATATTTGTGTCTTGGAAGTTGTTTACTACTGTAGCAACCTCTCCTTATCTTAGTTTTGTGTTTTGTTGTGCCAAGTAAAGTCGTTGATAGAAAGGTTGATACTAGATTTGGATTACTGCGCAGTTCTAGATTTCTTTGCTGTCACGAATCTGGGTCTACCTCCCTGTAGGTAGCTCAGAAAATTAAGCCAATTTACGTGCATGATCCTCAGATATGTACGCAACTTTCATTCAATTTGAGCATTTTCATTTGAGCAAGTCTGGTGGCCTAATAAAATCCATCTTTACGGACTGTTCTGTTTTGACAGATTCTGCCTTTTTATTTCGCATTGCCTCTTTTGCTATGTTGGATGAATTTCTTTGATCCATTAATGTCCAGTAGCTTTATGCAATGTCCAGAAGTGTTAAGAATGATTGTGTCACCTCTGAACATGTTAATTTTTATTGTGCACTAACCCTCTAATGAGTTGTTTCGAGTTTGGTGTGGAGGAAGTTTTCAAGGGTCAAGAGAGGAGGATGATATACTATGATCAAGAAGAGTGAAAGCTCTAAGCTTGGGGATGCCCCGGTGGTTCACCCCTGCATATTTCAAGAAGACTCAAGCGTCTAAGCTTGGGCATGCCCAAGGCATCCCCTTCTTCATCGACAAATTATCAGGTTCCTTCTCTTGAAACTATATTTTTATTCGGTCACATCTTATGTACTTTACTTGGAGCGTCTGTGTGCTTTTGTTTTTGTTTTTTTGTTTGAATAAATGCTTGTGTGGGAGAGAGACACGCTCCGCTGGTTCGTATGAACACATGTGTTCTTAGCCTTTAATTTTCATGGCGAAGGTTGAAACTGCTTCGTTAATTTGTTATATGGTTGGAATTGGAAAATGATACATGTAGTAAATTGCTATAATGTCTTGGACAATGTGATACTTGGCAATTGTTGTGCTCATGTTTAAGCTCTTGCATCATATACTTTGCACCCATTAATGAAGAAATACATAGAGCATGCTAAAATTTGGTTTGCATATTTGGTCTCTCTAAAGTCTAGATAATTTCTAGTATTGAGTTTTGAACAACAAGGAAGACGGTGTAGAGTCTTATAATGTTTATAATATGTCTTTTATGTGAGTTTTGCTGCACCGTTCATCCTTGTGTTTGTTTCAAATAACCTTGCTAGCCTAAACCTTGTATCGAGAGGGAATACTTCTCATGCATCCCAAATCCTTGAGCCAACCACTATGCCATTTGTGTCCACCATACCTACCTACTACATGGTATTTATCCGCCATTCCAAAGTAAATTGCTTGAGTGCTACCTTTAAAATTCCATCATTCACCTTTGCAATATATAGCTCATGGGACAAAATAGCTTAAAAACTATTGTGGTATTGAATATGTACTTATGCACTTTATCTCTTATTAAGTTGCTTGTTGTGCGATAACCATGTTCCTGGGGACGCCATCAACTCTTTGTTGAATATCATGTGAGTTGCTATGCATGTCCGTCTTGTCCGAAGTAAGAGAGATCTACCACCTTAATGGTTGGAGCATGCATATTGTTAGAGAAGAACATTGGGCCGCTAACTAAAGCCATGAATCATGGTGGAAGTTTCGAGTTTTGGACATATATCCTCAATCTCATATGAGAATAATAATTCTTGCCACATGCTTATGCATTAAAGAGGAGTCCATTATCTGTTGTCCATGTTGTCCCGGTATGGATGTCTAAGTTGAGAATAATCAAAAGCGAGAAATCCAAAATGCGAGCTTTCTCCTTAGACCTTTGTACAGGGCGGCATGGAGGTACCCCATTGTGACACTTGGTTAAAACATGTGCATTGCAAAGATCCGGTAGTCCAAGCTAATTAGGACAAGGTGCGGGCACTATTAGTATACTATGCATGAGGCTTGCAACTTGTAAGATATAATGTACATAACTCATATGCTTTATTACTACCGTTGACAAAATTGTTTCATGTTTTCAAAATAAAAGCTCTAGCACAAATATAGCAATCGATGTTTTCCTCTTTGAAGGACCATTCTCTTTACTTTTATGTTGAGTCAGTTCACCTATCTCTCTCCACCTCAAGAAGCAAACACTTGTGTGAACTATGCATTGATTCCTACATACTTGCATATTGCACTTGTTATATTACTCTATATTGACAATTATCCATGAGATACACATGTTATAAGTTGAAAGCAACCGCTGAAACTTAATCTTCCTTTGTGTTGCTTCAATGCCTTTACTTTGATTTATTGCTTTATGAGTTAACTCTTATGCAAGACTTATTGATGCTTGTCTTGAAGTACTATTCATGAAAAGTCTTTGCTTTATGATTCATTTGTTTACTCATGTCATTACCATTGTTTTGATCGCTGCATTCATTACATATGTTTACAATATGATCAAGTTTATGATGGCATGTCACTTCGGAAATTATCTTTGTTATCGTTTTACCTGCTCGGGACGAGCAGAACTAAGCTTGGGGATGCTGATACGTCTCCGACGTATCGATAATTTCTTATGTTCCATGCCACATTATTGATGATATCTACATGTTTTATGCACATTATATGTCATATTTATGCGTTTTCCGGAACTAACCTATTAACAAGATGCCGAAGTGCCAGTTCCTGTTTTCTGCTGTTTTTGGTTTCAGAAATCCTAGTAACGAAATATTCTCGGAATCGGACGAAATCAACACCCAGGTTCCTATTTTTCCCGGAACCATCCAGAACACCCGAGAGCCGCCAGAGGGAAGCCCCGGGGGCCCCACACCACACCCTGGCGCGGCCGGAGGGGGGCCGCGCCGCCCTATGGTGTGGTGGCCCCGAGCCCCCTCCGAGGCTGCCCTTCCGCCTATTTAAAGCCTCCGTCGCGAAAACCCTATTACGAAGGACGAAACCCACGAAACCTTCCGGAGCCGCCGCCATCGCGAAGCCAAGATCCGGGGGACAGGAGTCTCCGTTCCGGCACGCTGCCGGGCGGGGAAGTGCCCCCGGAAGGCTTCTCCATCGACACCACCGCCATCTCCATCAACGCTGCTTTGTCTCCCATGAGGAGGGAGTAGTTTTCCATCGAGGCTCGGGGCTGTACCGGTAGCTATGTGGTTCATCTCTCTCCTATGTACTTCAATACAATAATCTCATGAGCTGCCTTACATGATTGAGATTCATATGATGATGCTTGTAATCTAGATGTCATTGTGCTAGTCAAGCGAGTTTTACTTATGTGATCTCCGGAGACTCCTTGTCCCACGTGTGTAAAGGTGACAGTGTGTGCACCGTGTGGGTCTCTTAGGCTATATTTCACAGAATACTTACTCACTGTTATGAATGGCGTAGTGAAGTGCTTATTTATATCTCTTTATGATTGCAATGTGTTTTGTATCACAATTTATCTATGTGCTACTCTAGTGATGTTATTAAAGTAGTTTTATTCCTCCCGCACGGTGTAATGGTGACGGTGTGTGCATCCGTGTTAGTACTTGGCATATGCTATGATCATGATCTCTTGTAGATTGTGGAGTTAATTATCATTATGATAGTATTGATGTGATCTATTCCTCCTGCATAGCGTGAAGGTGACAGTGTGCATGCTGTGTTAGTACTTGGTTTAGTCGTGTTGATCTTTCTTGCACTCTAAAGTTATTTAAATATGAACATTGAATTGTGGAGCTTGTTATCTCCGGCATTGAGGGTTCGTGTAGTCCTACGCAATGTGTTCATCATCCAACAAAAGAGTGTAGAGTATGCATTTATCTATTCTGTTATGTGATCAAAGTTGAGAGTGTCCACTAGTGAAAGTCTAATCCCTAGGCCTTGTTCCTAAATACCGCTATTGCTTGCTTGTTTCTTGTTTTCTTGCGTTACTACTGCTGCGTTACTACTCGCTGCGTTACTACTGCTTGTTCATTGTCTCGGGCAAAGCACTTTTCCGGTGCCGTTGCTACTACTTATTCATACCACCCGTATTTCACTATCTCTTCGCCGAACTAGTGCACCTATTAGGTGTGTTGGGGACACAAGAGACTTCTTGCTTTGTGGTTGCGGGGTTGCATGAGAGGGATATCTTTGACCTCTTCCTCCCTGAGTTCGATAAACCTTGGGTGATCCACTTAAGGGAAACTTGCTGCTGTTCTACAAACCTCTGCTCTTGGAGGCCCAACACTGTCTACAAGAATAGAAGCTCCCGTAGACATCACGCCGCCATCGCGAAGCCAAGATCTGGGGGACAGGAGTCTCTGTTCCGGCACGCCGCCGGGGCGGGGAAGTGCCCCCGGAAGGCTTCTCCATCAACACCACCGCCATCTCCATCAACGCTGCTGTTTCCCATGAGGAGGGAGTAGTTCTCCATCGAGGCTCGGGGCTGTACCGGTAGCTATGTGGTTCATCTCTCTCCTATGTACTTCAATACAATAATCTCATGAGCTGCCTTACATGATTGAGATTCATATGATGATGCTTGTAATCTAGATGTCGTTATGCTAGTCAAGTGAATTTTACTTATGTGATCTCCGGAGACTCCTTGTCCCACGTGTGTAAAGGTGACGAGTGTGTGCACCGTGTGGGTCTCTTAGGCTATATTTCACGGAATACTTATTCACCGTTATGAATGGCATAGTGAAGTGCTTATTTATATCTCTTTATGATTGCAATGTGTTTTGTATCACAATTTATCTATGTGCTACTCTAGTGATGTTATTAAAGTAGTTTTATTCCTCCTGCACGGTGTAATGGTGACAGGGTGTGCATCCGTGTTAGTACTTGGCGTAGGCTATGATTGTGATCTCTTGTAGATTATGAAGTTAACTATTGCTATGATGGTATTGATGTGATCTATTCCTCCTACATAGTGTGAAGGTGACGGTGTGCATGCTTGTGTTAGTACTTGGTTTAGTCGTGTCGATCTTTCATGCACTCTAAGGTTATTTAAATATGAACATTGAATTGTGGAGCTTGTTAACTCCGGCATTGAGGGTTCGTGTAATCCTACGCAATGGTGTTCATCATCCAACAAAAGAGTGTAGAGTATGCATCTATCTATTACGTTATGTGATCAAAGTTGAGAGTGACCACTAGTGAAAGTCTATTCCCTAGGCCTTGTTCCTAAATACGCTATCGCTGCTTGTTTCTTGTTTTACTTGCGTTACTACTCGCTACCATATTACCACCATCAACTACACGCCAACAAGCTATTTTCCGGCGCCATTACTATCTGCTCATACTTATTTATACCACCTGTATTTCACTATCTCTTCGCCGAACTAGTGCACCTATTAGGTGTGTTGGGGACACAAGAGACTTCTTGCTTTGTGGTTGCGGGGTTGCATGAGAGGGATATCTTTGACCTCTTCCTCCCTGAGTTTGATAAACCTTGGGTGATCCACTTAAGGGAAACTTGCTGCTGTTCTACAAACCTCTGCTCTTGGAGGCCCAACACTGTCTACAAGAATAGAAGCTCCCGTAGACATCAAGCACTTTTCTGGCGCCGTTGCCGGGGAACGAAAAGCTTCTACACAGGGATTTCCTCCCTCGTCAACCACGCGCCAGTTGTGGACAGCACTCAGCCCTCCTCTGAATGTCAGTGTGAGATAAGGGAAAGACTTCTTCATTCATTTCCAACTCAGTTAAAAGAAGAGAAATCTCTTCTTTTCTTTTTTTATAATTTCCTCTCAGATTATGTCCCCACCCTTTCAAACAGTTCTTTACATTTTTTAACTTCTTCTGCAACTTATCCAGGCTATTAGTAGCTCTAACTCTTTGTTGCCAGGCTCTGTCCACTCTCACAAGGAAATCTTCTTCTTTAATTCAGCTTTTCTCAAATCTGAACTCATATTTCTTTTTTGGTTTGCCCTCCATGGTGTCCAGAATGAGGGGATTATGATCAGAAATGTCTCTGTTCAATTTGTGCACCGTTGTCAAAGGGAAAAGCTCTTCCCAGTTACTACTCATCAAAAATCTGTCAAATTTTTCAAGAGTAGGGACAGTCTGACTGTTTGACCAAGTATATTGACCACCTGACATTTTAATTTCTGTGAGAGCATAAGTATTAATAATAGAATTGAACATATCTGACCATCTGTTGTTCCTCATTCCTTTATTCTTTTCAGAGGAAAATCTCATGATATTAAAGTCACCACCAATGAGCAAAGGGAGTCTCTGATCATTACAAACCATACCAAGTTCTGTAAGGAAATCATTTTTATCCCCAACCTGAGCAGCACCATACACAATCACCAAGCACCACTTCAAATTGAGTTTCAAATCCAGCAAGGAGACTTTGATAAAGAACTTGCCAACAACAGTATCAGTAATGGAAAATCTGGATAGCCTAAAACCACCCAGAATGCCACCACTTCTACCAGTAGAACTAATCCACTTCCAATCAAAAAGCCCCTGAGGATCAATGTTCTTGAAAAAGGCAGGAGAATAATTTTTCTTGATAGTCTCTTGCAAACCCAAGAAATCCACACCTTGTTCAGTGATAAAATCTGACAGAAACTTGCTCATGCCTTTCTTACCCACACCTCTGCAATTAAAAGTGGCTCCTATCATAAATACTTTAGATTTTTTTCCTACACCTGGTTCCAGTAACAATGTCACTCAAAGGGTGATCATTGCTTACCTTCACCGAGGCAGCACATGATTTTAATTGTGCTCCTCCAGGGGAACCACCTGATTTTGTTGGTGTCCCCTTCCATCTTTTAGATTTTCCAACACTCCTCTTCTTCTTCCTGCTTCTTCTAGAAACAACAGGTGTGAAATCATCCTCATCATCCAGGTCTTGATCTTTCCCAAAGCCCAAGAGCAGAACTCTATCTGAATCTGATTCCATCTCAGTTTCTTGTGTATTTTGAGCTACAGCTACAACATGCCTAGCTTGTTCCAGATCTTTCAAGTAATTAATTTTTTCCAAGGTAAAAGTTTCAGGGTTGACCCCCATTTCAAGGGCCCTATTATGAATATCATCATCATCAAGTAAAGCAAAGGAATTATGAAGAGTAAGGTTAGTACCTGTAACATCTCTTGCAGCTGCAGATCTGCTTGCTCTCTCAGGAATTCTTGTAGTATGTAATTCTTGAGAGATGATCCTGGAGCTCATCCTAACAGTTTGAGGGCCACCACCTGCTTGATGCAAATTCACATTAATACCAATGTCATCAGCAGTCTCCATGTCAATAGGATTGTCAACTTGGGAGAGGGGATCTTCTTGTGTGCCTCCATACTCAGGTTGAGAATCATCAGCAGACACTTCAACAGGAATCCTTTCTTGTCTTGATGGAGCAGCTAAGGCCATCACACCAGTACCAGGAATTATATATCTCTCAGAAGTTGCAGCACTCTCAGAATCAGTGGTATCATAATCAACCTGTTCCTCAGAGGAATCTTCTTCATTAGCAGCTTCCAAAATGGGTCCCAGCTCCTCCCTGTACTTCTTCTGAAACATGAAAGTCTTGTCACTGCCTGATTTGGTTAAAGTGTGCAGAAATTTTGCATAGGATGGGGAAGCAGATGCACTTGATGAAGCTTGGCCAGGAGATAAAGCAGATGGGGCAAACGCATCAACCACAGACTTATGAACATCAGACAAAGTTTCAGGAGTATCTTTTCTGTTGGAGGAAGGAAAGGAACTGGATGTACCAGCCTCAACAACTTTCTCTGTGCTACTCAAGGAGTCCAACTCAAATAATTTCCTCTTCCCATTGTCCCTGCCAGAAGTCACATAAATTGCAGCAGCAGTTTGCCTAGTTAAACCAATATTCATGTCAGAGTTGTTAGTAATTTTGGGGGGAGCAGACTGAGAACCTGCATCAGAGTCATTTCTCCCAGTCCTCTGTCGTTTGGGGGTCCCATTGTCACCCATCCCTCCTTGGTTAGTGTCAGCAACCAAAAGGGTGTGGAAAGTGCTCGACGGAGAGGTGAAAAAGCGGAAACGAAGATGAAGCAGGAGAAGACTAGCTATGTCAAGCAGCAGGAGGTGAAGGAGATGAAGACTAGCTAGATCTACATATGAGGAATATATAGCGATGTCAAGAAGAAGGAAATGAAGCCCACCTGCCGGTTTGGAGCGCGCACGAGCCGAGGACGCGCGCCCTGCTTCTGCAGCATCTCCCGGAACAGAGCCAGCGCCTCCTGGGGCTCGCCGACGCACGCGTGTTCCAGGTCACCACGTTCTTGGCCGGCGCCATGCATGGTCCGCAAGCACCGGAGCGCGGCCGCCGTGCTTGGCGTACATGTCGAAGAGCGCGTTGCACGCGACAACGTCGAGACCACCCCGCGATGAGGACGCGCCGGTGCACCTCCCTGGCCAGCGCGAGGTCCCCGGCGCCGGCGCAGGCTGCGAACGCCGCCGCAGTGGCCACGACGGAGCGACGCCGCGTGCGCGTTTTCGTTTAGGGTGCCGAGTCCGACTCCGTCTCCAACAATGAACACTGTCCTAGCTGGATCCGACTCGGGTCGACTTGCGACACGACCCCATCCGCTATAAGAGGAGTGTCCACACGACCCACCCAAAGCAAGAACCGAACCGAGTAGCCGATCGAACGGATAGAGCGCGAGATGGAAGAGCATGGCGACCAGACGCAGCTGCTGCCTGACGACGTGCTCGCGGCCGTCCTCGCCCGCCTCGCTCCGCGCGACCTCGCCACGTCCCGGTGCGTCTGCAAGCCCTGGCGGGACACCATCGACGCTCGCCGCATCCTTCGCGCCGACCTCCTCCCGCACTCGCTGGCCGGCTTCTTCATCAACTTCAACGACCTCAGGTACTCAGAGTTCTTCTCCCGCCCATCATCACCCTCTCCGTCCGAGGGGCCCGGGATCCAAGAGAAAGAGCTCATCTACCTCACCATGCAAGCTCACTGCAACGGCCTTCTCCTGGTCCGCGACACGGTGGCAAACCCGGCCACGGGGTGGAGGGCACCTTTGCCGCCGTCGCCGCCCAAAACACCGGGGATGGAGTGCTTCATCCATGATGCCTACCTTGCATATGATCCTACGCTGTCGCCTCACTATCAAGTCCTTCTCCTACCTCGTGTTCCCTACATCGAGCTTGACATAGAACCGGACGAGTACCCGTTGAACATGGTTGACCCGGCAATGTTTGAATTGGAATGGCCGCCATCATCGTGTGTGCTGCGTGTCTTCTCATCGTTCACCAAGCGATGGGAGGAAAAAGCTTTCTCTCGGGTAGGAGAGGCTGCAGGAACCGTTCTTGAATTGGGGATAGCAGATATAGGGAATGATTCCACCGCCGTCTACTGGCATGGCGCACTCTATGTGCGATGCCAAAAAGGTTTTGTTATGAGGTACACCTACTTATTTTCCGAGCCTCATCCCTTAAGTCAGTTTTCATTTATTTATTGACATGTCGGCTAACCATATGACTTCTTGTAGGTTATCGTTATCAAGCAACACAATCCAAGTAATTAAACCACCTGGAGATCTTGAACCCGAGAGCTGCGAAATTATGCATCACCTCGGAAAATCTAGAAAGGGTGTGTATTACGCATCAATTAAAGATTCATACCGACTTCAGGTATGGGTTCTCAACGAATCATGCGCTTATACTAAGTGGGAGTTGGAGCATGATAGGCACTTCAATCTACTGCTAAACGACGGCCAACAAGTTTATGGGCCCTGGATCTTGCAAGATGTTAACTACAACAACGAAGAGTATATCAATGTTAACGGTGACGATGGCACCACGGTAGTAGAAGGCAATTTCAGATGGGACTCTGATGATGATGAGGAGGAGGGGACGCAAAAGATTTGGTGGACAAATTCAACGGTGGAATTTCAATCCTTGGATTTCATCCTTTCAAAGAAATTGTCTTCCTTAGTGCAGATTTGAGTAGAGGACTGGCATATCATTTAAATACCTCCAAGATTCAACACCTTGGTAACTTATGCCCAAAGCATTACCACGGGATTACTCGACATGGATTTATCAGAGCATCTTTTCCTTATACGCCTTGTTGGATGGAATAGTTCTCTGTAATAGCCCATAGAGATTGACATCTTTTATTGAACGGGATATATATTTGTTGGTACAGATTATTTTTAGAACATATCAAAGCATATATATTATGTTTATTTTCCAATACAACGTCAACCCTCTATTTTATCCATGTGTGATAATTCCTCGATGGTAGATCTTACCGTTCATATTGTGTATGTATTTGTTTTCCCTTTACCTTTTTGCTACTAGCATTAATCTTTGACGGCTTGTAGTTTTTTTTCTAGCTATCCTTTATGTTATCATTTTCTTAGAAGAAGTAGAATTTTTATAAGGTGTGACCTAATGTTTTGTTCCTATAGAATTTGCAATACAAGCTTCATCTATAGAATTACTTTTGATAGAATATGTTCTTATGAATCAAATAAGTAGTTTATGAAAAATTCCTAGAATCTAAATCTTACACAATTTCTATATACCCCCTCCATTCACTAATATAAGATGTTTTGGCTTTTAGTAGATTCATCTATTTTTGCATGTATCTAATTTATTTTTAGTGTGTAGATTCACTCACTATGGTGTGTATCTAGTTTACTTTAAAGTGTCTAAAACATTTTATATTTGTAAACAAAAGGAGCTCTTTTTTTTGCGAAATTTCACCGACTATTAAAAATCATCAATAGTGGTACAGAGGGTCCTAAAAGTAAACAAAATTACAAATAGTTCTTTGGACCACCTAGTGACGACTACAAACACTAGCACGGGCTGAATGCGCAACGTCGTTCTTGCCCCTTCATCGTCAGAGCCGGGCAAAGCTTGTCGTAATAGAGATTATTGTAACAAATATTCAGGAAGTCATCGAGCTAAGGCCCCGAAGGACCAGTGCACCAGAGCCGCAACCATCGCTATTGATGAGAATCGTAGATCGGAAGAGACTGGTCTAAAAACACACCAGCGAACACGAAAACCAACCAGATCCCGCGAGATCCGCTAGACACAAGACTCCATGCGCCCTCCGGTGGGGCTAGATGCACCACCGGAACAAGGTTACAACAGGGAGGACCTTATTATGACTTCAGGACATAGCCGCCGCCTCAACATCCCGAAGAAAACACTGAAAAAAGACTAAACAAAGAACGGAAAACCTCCCGTCGGCGAGCGTCCTGGGCGAGCGTCCTGGTTCGCCACACCTCCAAGGCCCGAGGCCACTTGAGGCGGAGCAAACCAACGGTGTCACCGACGAGAGGGGCGGAACCCTAGATGGGTTTTTGTTGCTGCCTCACGATCGACTCATTCTTTGCTTCCGTACCGTAAACGGAGCTCTTATTAACTATGTTGCTAATCGAGGTGTGTTATCACCAGATTTTGGCTAAATCAGGAGGTGGGCCGTGATCAAGATGGGCTTGGAAGATTACACGTGGAAGATCTCTGAAGCGGCTTTGCTCGGTGAATTTGGGCTAGATTGCCCATGTATCTTTAATTACAATAGATTGTATCTAGATTAAAAGTTAGAGTTTATCTCGTGCACGGTTTAGTGCACGCCTACATTAGAAAGTCCACTGGACTATAAATATGTATCTAGGGTTTATGGAATAAACAACAACCAACGTTCAACCACAAACAAATCTCGGCGCATCGCCAACTCCTTCGTCTCGAGGGTTTCTACCGGTAAGCACCATGCTGCCTAGATCGCATCTTGCGATCTAGGCAGCACAAGCCTGCCCACGTTGTTCATGCGTTGCTCGTACTGAAGCCTTTTTGATGGCGAGCAACGTAGTTATCTTAGATGTGTTAGGGTTAGCATTGTTCCTCGATTTACATGCTTTCGTTATGCGACCCTTGCACGTCTAGCCGCCCTTACACCTAACTTAGGTGTAGGGGCGGCACCCCGCTTGATCATAGTTTAGTAGATCTGATCCGTTACGGTTGCTCCTTGTTCATCAAGGATTAGTTTAACATCCGCAATAGTTAGGCCTTACAAAGGGTTGGAGGATCCAGCGGCGTGTAGGGTGGCGTTTGCTAGCCCTAGAAAGGATGTTCCGGGGATCAACCTCGTGTTGGTTTTTAGGCCCTGTCTAGGATCGGCTTACGGTCACCGTGCGCGAGCGCGAGGCCCAATCGTGAGTAGGATGATCCGATTATGCGGTGAAAACCCCAAATCGTCGTAGATCTAATCAGCTTTATCTTGATCAAGCAGGACCACCATATATTCGGACACCTCGTCCGGATCATGGGTGGATCGGCTCTTTGAGCCGATTCACAGGATAACCTGAGAGCCGATCGAGGCTCGTATTTAACGTTTACGGGTGTGCCCTGCAGGAAACTAAGCGAGGCATCATCCACACCTTCCTGACCGGGTATAGGTCAGGTGGCACGCCCTTGTGATAAACATCGGACGTGCGACCAGGAGGCTTTGCGGGCCGTCGCTCTGAGGGACTGGGGCTAGCCGCAGCCCTAGTTGTTCCCGGCTCTACCGTGTTGACCATCTCTGCCCGCCAGGGGGTTTCTGACGTCAACACATTCTGGCACGCCCGGTGGGACAACCTTCGACATCCACGACATCGCCGTCTGCATCCGAGATGGCGGAAAGCACTCCGGTCAAGTACGAGGATCTGCCTGATGAACTCAAGAAGAAGCATCACGAGATCAAGGCAACCCTCGAAGCCGAACTCATCGGCTCCTTTGAGAAGACCCGCGCGCACGGCAACGAGCTCAATGAAAACACACGACCGTTGCCTGGCGGCAACATGGTGGATCTCAGCCACTCCTTATGCCAGCCAGAGTTCTCCTTTGGCGTCAACATGGCAGGGCTTGCAAGCCACCATGGCAGAGATGAAGCAGAAAGCGGCCACTCCCGTGGCAAGGATGAAGAGGAGGCCGATCCACGCGACCGGCCCCAAGATGATGACAGACGGTACCTGACAGAGGAGGAAATGAGAAGCGTGCGGTATCAACGTCCACTCTCCGAGCACCTCCTCAACAAATATGAGCAGCAGTACGACCGACGTCGGCACTATGACGTAGATGATGAGAGAAATTGTCGGTCCGATGCAGAGGACAGGAGGTACCGTCAGCATGATAGAAACAACGGCGGGTACAGTCGTCACGCTGAAGGAAGGCCGAGGGGGCAGGATGACATGGATCGGCACTCGGGACTGTCCGTTCTTCAAACATTGCTGGGACTCGGGAATGAGCCGATTGCCAACAATCGAGAAGCGCCGAGAATGCAAACAAAGGAAGAAGGATGCCGCTAACGTGTCCGTGTTCAAGCGTCTAGGGCCTCTCCCGCCTCGGAACAAGCATGCTTGAGTCCGCTCGGGTGGAAGATCTCGAGGAACTAGAGGACGATGATGAAGAAGACAAATATCATCGGCCCGGTGGTGCCCCGATGGGCTCGGCCATTCCCGAAGCGAAGGGTTCGGCGTCGCGGGGGTTGGAAGAAGGCTGAAAGATTGTACCGCACACGCTAAGGAAGGCACGGCCTGATCCGGCCGCCAAAATTCGGCGAACCCCGGACGAAGAAGGTCGGCCACAAAGAAAAGAGTGGCGCCCCAAGCGAGAGGAAAGCCGATGATGACACATCGGGCTGGCACAAACATGGTCTTCATTCTTCCAACGGAGTTTAGCGCTCCAAGGTTATATGAAGCACCCGTGGCGCAATTAGGTCTGCGGCCCACGGCCGGTCATCTTTGAGAAGCCGAAAGAAAGAAGTTACGAGGCATCCGAAGGCCCCGTACTTGCGAGGATACATCAATGGGCAGCCTGTCAACAAGATGTTGGTGGACACCGGAGCGGCGATTAACATTATGCCATACTCCATGCTACGTCGGTTGGGACGCTCCAGCTCGGATCTGATCAAGACCAACGTTACACCGAGCGATTTCAACGGCCAAACATCGACGCACAAGGTGTTCCGAATGTGGATCGACCGTAGGAAGGAAAAGCTGTCCCTACGACGTTCTTTATCGTCGACAGCAAGAGTACCTACGCTGTCCTACTAGGGAGAGATTGGATCCACGCCAATTGTTGCATTCCATCCATGATGCACCAATGCCTGATACAGTGGGATGGAGATGAAGTAGAAGTCGTCCACGCAGATGATTCAGTCGAGGTTTCAACAGCTGGCATGGACGTTTGGGAGACATCGGGCCAAGAGCCACTCTCGAGGCATCAATGCGGACGGCTCGCGAGCGCATCGACGTGACAAAGAACGGGGTTAGGCTGGTTTTATCCACAGGCCTGACTGTGTAACAAAGCAAACGTCGATGAACAAACGTAGCAAGGCTGATCCTTGTGATCGGCCCCAAAGGTTTAGGAAGGAACATTACAAAGCCTTCATCGAGCAAGCAATGTGGAGGCCGATTCCAGCAATCGGCCAAAGTTATCCTCATCATACATTCTGCCTAGGTTCAACATTCGATCCAACAGGGAATCCCTGAAGAGCCGATGCCATCAATTCTCTTGACAGAATCGGCTCGGGGGGCACATAGAAGGATAAAACACGAGGATATGCAGTAGAAGGGTCTCATCCTTTGATGATGGGTATTGGAGTATGGGGGCCGATACATAAATCGGCCGAAAATTCAGAAATTTTTTAAGCACAGCCGATGTGCAGGCATCGACTTAAGGATCAATGGAGCAGGAAGTGGATCTTCTCTTCAAGGACCCCTAATTCCCGTTGGCAAGTCTTCAAGTTCAGCCTAACGAAGGAAGCATAAACGTGCAAGTCAGGGTAGGGATGAGCCTAACGAGGGGAGCGTATCTCTTCCAAGACCAGGAGAACAGCCGATGACGAAGCAATCGACTGTAACGTTTTGACCAAGGTGGTGACTTGGTAGCTGTCACTTCTAGGGGGTGTTACGTCCAGAGTTTTGGAGGGCATCAGAGATTCAAAGATATCCCCGCCGGGAGTTGTCTCAGCCTGCCAAATGTGATGAGCCGATCTGATCAGCCAGGTGCAAGGATTGAACTGAAGAAGCTCGGGGGGCAGCTCGCCCTGAAATTTCCTCACTCTAAAGAACCGATTTTGTTGAATCGGCTGATGCTGCATTACGAGTTGGAAACCGAGGATGACCGACGTGGTCGGCTCACTGCTCTATTCTCGCCCCGACTGAAGCTCGGGGGGCAGCTTACCCCGAAGGATCCTTTGCTACAGGAAGCCGATTTTGTTGGAATCGGCTGGCTCTGCATCACAACTTGTCTGAAGAATGGGGCTGATATTGCAAAATTATCGGTTTCAGCATGCCGGTCGATTCGGCGACAAGCCCGGGGCTCTGTCGTAGACACCGCACTGAAGCTAGATTGCCGGCCTGGTAGATGGGCTGGTTAGATTCATAATCGAGGTTTAATGATCCCTTTTGAGGTGTTTCGTGATGCGAGCCGATGCACGGTCATCGACCTTAGTACAAGTGCGCAAAGTTGCCGGGTTGCCGGTTCGGTAGTACTATCAGAGGAATGTGGGCATGCAAGTCAGCCTCGTTCATGGAGCTGTGGGTGATCATCCACAGTATCGACCGCCAACGGAAGAAAGGTGATCGGCCGGTTGGCCCTGCGGGATAGCTCTCTTGGACGTGATCGAGCCCGCCCTGAAATGTCGATGATCTGGGAAACCGATTTGTTGGAATCGGCTGATGCGGCGCCACGAGTTGGGAAGGCTGGTGATGGTCCATTAGGCTGGTCCATTTTTTATCCTCGCCTTGGCCGAGGCTCGGGGGGCAGCTCGCCCTCAAGGTTTAGCCGATTTTGTCGAAATCGGCTCACTCTTCATCACAGCTCGTTTGAAAGATGGTGAATTATTGCAGAAGGAAAGCTGCTGGAGCTGAGTGAGCGGAATTTGGAGAGGATAATGCGGCGAGAAGAATGTCTGAAATTTAAAGTTAATAAGGAGGCTGGACATTATTTCGGGGGTTTTGCCACTAAGTTTAACATGCCATCTGTGAGATCTGCATTTACAAGTCCTAGGATTTGCGCGATTATGGCTTGGCCTTGTTTGACCGGGAGTTTGGGTCCGGATGGATCTATCTCGAAATTTATCGTGAGGGACCGATGCGCGCCGTCGGCTCACTTCGGGCTTTGACCAAATTGACAATCGGCAGAATCAGCACGAAGGACAATCGGCTAAATTATCCTAAGGGAAATCGGCAAAATCAAATTGGGGAATTTCTTCATTGATAAACCAGATTTCTTACACAGAAGAGCTGATTGCTCTCAAAAGGGAGTACTAAGGGGATACATTGCCCCGTCTCACTGCTACGATCCTATGCTAAGGGCCCTATCTACGGGCCGTTGCTGCCCTCGTCGTCGCCGTCATCGTCGGCTGTCGGCGCTGCTCCCGGCCGGCTCGTCGTCGGCTGCTCCGGCGGCCGCCGGCGGGACCTTCGTTGTCCTCGTCTTCCTCGTCGTCGTCGTCGTCGTCGGCTCGTCGAAGTCACTCAGACTCCCCGGCCAGGGGCAATGGCGCTTGGCCGGCGGCTCGTCGGGGAAGCTGTCGTCGTCGTCATCCTCCTCTTCCTCCTCCTTCACCTCCTCGGAGGTGGTGAAGTCGTCCCAGGAGAAGCGGTCGTCATCGCTCTCCTCCTCCGATTCCCCGTCGGCGAGGAAGCGGAGGTCACTCTCCCCATCCGTCGAGGATTTGTCATCCTCCAACCAGAGGGAGAAGTCATGGCTCGACTCCTCCCCGACCTCAATGGCGCGGCGGATGTTGGCCGCGTGGACCTCCGCCGGGTTCGGCTCCGGCGTCGGCTCGCGAGACGAAGAGGACTGGGTGGAAAGATCCGACGAGGCGGAGGAGGAAGAAGACATTGTGGCAGAGGAGGGTTTTTTTGGAAGTGCTAATGCGAAGAGGATGAAGAGGAGAACTGTTCGATGCGGTTAAATGAAAGGAGATGGGGATTTAATTTTCGAGCGGTTTTCGAGGACATGGTGCCAAAAGCTGTCAAATCGTGCGGAGAAGTTGGGAAGGCAAGTCGTCATGATGAAGCATACTTGCGACGGTTCCGCTACTGCCACGACATGACCCCTCGGAGGAAAAACGAGTGGTTTTGAAATTATCATTACCAAAACCGAGGGGGCATGTGTTATCACCAGATTTTGGCTAAATCGGGAGGTGGGCCGCGATCAAGATGGGCTTGGAAGATTACACGTGGAAGATCTGCGAAGCGGCCTTGCTCGGAGAATTTGGGCTAGATTGCCCACGTATCTTTAATTACAATAGATTGTATCTAGATTAAAAGTTAGAGTTTATCTCGTGCACGGTTTAGTGCACGCCCACATTAGAAAGTCCCTTGGACTATAAATATGTATCTAGGGTTTATGGAATAAACAACAACCAACGTTCAACCACAAACAAATCTCGGCGCATCGCCAACTCCTTCGTCTCGAGGGTTTCTACCGGTAAGCACCATGTTGCCTAGATCGCATCTTGCGATCTAGGCAGCCTAAGCCTGCCCACGTTGTTCATGCGTTGCTCGTGTCGAAGCCTTTTTGATGGCGAGCAACGTAGTTATCTTAGATGTGTTAGGGTTAGCATTGTTCCTCGATTTACATGCTTTCGTTATGCGACCCTTGCACGTCTAGCCGCCCTTACACCTATCTTAGGTGTAGGGGCGGCACCCCGCTTGATCATAGTTTAGTAGATCTGATCCGTTACGGTTGCTCCTTGTTCATCAAGGATTAGTTTAACATCCGCAATAGTTAGGCCTTACAAAGGGTTGGAGGATCTGATACGTCTCCGACGTATCGATAATTTCTTATGTTCTATGCCATATTATTGATGATACCTACATGTTTTATGCACACTTTATGTCATATTCGTGCATTTTCTGGAACTAACCTATTAACAAGATGCCGAAGTGCCGATTCTTTGTTTTCTGCTGTTTTTGTTTCAGAAATCCTAGTAAGGAAATATTCTCGGAATTGGACGAAATCAAAGCCCGGGGCCTATTTTTCCACGAAGCTTCCAGAAGTCCGAAGATGAAACGAAGAGGGGCCACGGGGTGGCCAAACCCTAGGGCAGCGCGGCCCCACCCCTGGCCGCGCCGGCCTATGGTCTGGGCCCCCCGTGCCGCCTCCTGACTTGCCCTTCCGCCTACTTAAAGCCTCCGTGACGAAACCCCCAGTACCGAGAGCCACGATACGGAAAAACTTCCAGAGACGCCGCCGCCGCCGATCCCATCTCGGGGGATCCGGGAGATCGCCTCCGGCACCCTGCCGGAGAGGGGAATCATCTCCCGGAGGACTCTACACCGCCATGGTCGCCTCCGGAGTGATGAGTGAGTAGTTCACCCCTGGACTATGGGTCCATAGCGGTAGCTAGATGGTTGTCTTCTCCTCATTGTGCTTCATTGTTGGATCTTGTGAGCTGCCTAACATGATCAAGATCATCTATCTGTAATTCTATATGTTGTGTTTGTCGGGATCCGATGGATAGAGAATACCATGTCATGTTAATTATCAAGTTATTATACATGTGTTGTTTATGATCTTGCATGCTCTCCGTTTCTAGTAGAGGCTCTGGCCAAGTTTTTACTTTTAACTCCAAGAGGGAGTACTTATGCTCGATAGTGGGTTCATGCCTGCATTGACACCAGGACGATGTGACGAAAGTTCTAAGGTTGTGTTGTCTTTGTTGCCACTAGGGATAAAACATTGGCGCTATGTCCGAGGATGTAGTTGTTGATTACATTACGCACCATACTTAATGCAATTGTCTGTTGTTTAGCAACTTAATGCTGGAGGGGGTTCGGATGATAACCTGAAGGTGGACTTTTTAGGCATAGATGCAGTTGGATGGCGGTCTATGTACTTTGTCGTAATGCCCAATTAAATCTCACTATACTTATCATGTCATGTATGTGCATTGTTATGCCCTCTCTATTTGTCAATTGCCCGACTGTAATTTGTTCACCCAACATGCTTTTATCTTATGGGAGAGACACCTCTAGTGAGCTGTGGACCCCGGTCCATTCTTTAATCCTGAAATACAAATCTGCTTGCAATACTTGTTTTTACTTGTTTTCTCTGCAAACAATCATCTTCCACACAATACGGTTAATCCTTTGTTACAGCAAGCCGGTGAGATTGACAACCTCACTTGTTTCGTTGGGGCAAAGTACTTTGGTTGTGTTGTGCGGGTTCCACGTTGGCGCCGGAATCTCGGTGTTGCGCCGCACTACATCCCGCCGCCATCAACCTTCAACGTGCTTCTTGGCTCCTCCTGGTTCGATAAACCTTGGTTTCTTTACGAGGGAAAACTTGCTGCTGTGCGCATCATACCTTCCTCTTGGGGTTGCCCAACGAACGTGTGAAATACACGCCATCAAGCATATTTTACGGCGCCGTTGCCGGGGAGATCAAGACACGGCTGCAAGGGGAGTCTCCACTTCTCAATCACTTTACTTTGTTTTTGTCTTGCTTTATTTTATTTACTACTTTGTTTGCTGCATTATATCAAAACACAAAAAAATTAGTTGCTAGTTTTACTTTATTTCTTGTCTTGTTTGCTATATCAAAAACACAAAAAAAATTAGTTTACTTGCATTTACTTTATCTAGTTCGCTTTATTTACTATTGCTAAAATGGCCAACCCTGAAAATACTAAGTTGTGTGACTTCACTAGCACAAATAATAATGATTTCTTATGCACACCTATTGCTCCACCTGCTACTACGAGCGGAATTCTTTGAAATTAAACCTGCTTTACTTAATCTTGTTATGCGAGAGCAATTTTCACAGTGTAAGTTCGATGATGCTGCTGCCCATCTCAATAATTTTGTTGAACTATGTGAAATGCAAAAGTATAAAGATGTAGATGGTGACATTATAAAATTAAAATTGTTCCCTTTCTCATTAAGAGGAAGAGCTAAAGATTGGTTGCTATCTCCGCCTAAGAATAGTATTGATTCATGGACTAAATGCAAGGATGCTTTTATTGGTAGATATTATCCCCCTGCTAAAATTATATCTTTGAGGAGTAGCATAATGAATTTTAAACAATTAGATAATGAACATGTTGCTCAAGCTTGGGAAAGAATGAAATCTCTGGTTAAAAATTGCCCAACCCATGGACTGACTACTTGGATGATCATCCAAACCTTCTATGCGAGGACTAAATTTTTCTTCGCGGAATTTATTGGATTCAGCTGCTGGAGGTACCTTTATGTCCATCACTCTTGGTGAAGCAACAAAGCTTCTTGATAATATGATGGTTAATTACTCTGAATGGCACACGGAAAGAGCTCCACAAGGTAAGAAGGTAAATTCGTTGAAGAATCCTCTTCCTTGAATGATAAGGTTGATGCTATTATGTCTATGCTTGCGAATGATAGGACTAATGTTGATCCTAATAATGTTCCATTAGCTTCATTGGTTGCACAAGAAGAACATGTTGATGTAAACTTCATTAAAAATAATAATTTCAACAACAATGCTTATCGGAACAATTCTAGTAATAACTATAGGCCATATCCTTATAATAATGGTAACGGTTATGCTAATTCTTATGGGAATTCTTACAACAATAATAGGAATACACCCCCTGGACTTGAGGCCATGCTTAAAGAATTTATTAGTACACAAACTGCCTTTAACAAATGCTGTTGAGGAAAAGCTCAATAAAATTGATATTCTTGTTTCTAGAGTTGATAGTCTTGCCTCCGATGTTGATCTTTTGAAATCGAAAGTTATGCCTAATAGGGATATTGAAAATAAAATTGTTACTACAGCAAATGCCATCCAAGTTAGAATTAATGAGAATATAAGATTAATGGCTGAAGCTGCGTGCTAGGTGGGATAGAGAAGAAAATGAAAAACTAGCTAAAAAGGAAAATGTAGCTAAAGTTTGGACGATTACCACCACTAGCAATGCTAATGATTCATATGTTGCTGCACCTCCTACTATCCATGATAAAATAATTGGTGTTAGCAAAGCTTCTACTCCTAGTGCAAAGCGCGCAAAATTACTCAAGCTGCTAAAGCTACTGAAGCGCTTGTGATAAAGCTGCTGAAATTTTTTCCAACCTTGGGGATGATAATCCCATTGCTTTAGATTGTAATGATTTAGATTTTGATGATTGCCATATCTCTGAAGTTATAAAGTTCTTACAAAAACTTGCTAAAAGTCCCAATGCTAGTGCTATAAATTTGGCTTTCACAAAACATATTACAAATGCTCTCATAAAAGCTAGAGAAGAGAAACTAAAACTTGAAACTTCTATTCCTAGAAAGCTAGAGGATGGTTGGGAGCCCATCATTAAAATGAGAATCAAAGATTTTGATTGTAATGCCTTATGTGATCTTGGTGCAAGTATTTCTGTTATGCCCAAAAAAGTCTATGATATGCTTGACTTTCCACCATTGAAGAATTGTTATTTGGATGTTAATCTCGCTGATAATGCTAAAAAGAAACATTTGGGGAAAGTTGATAATGTTCATATTATGGTTAACAATAACCTTGTCCCCGTTGATTTTGTTGTCTTGGATATTGAATGCAATGCATCTTGCCCCATTATATTGGGAAGACCTTTTCTTCGAACCGTTGGTGCTACTATTGATATGAAGGAAGGTAATATTAAATATCAATTTCCTCTCAAGAAAGGTATGGAACACTTCCCTAGAAAGAGAATGAAGGTACCTTATGATTCTATTATTAGAACAAATTATGATGTTGATGCTTCGCCTCTTGATGTTACTTGAGTTACACTTTCGCGCCTAGGCTGAAAGGCGTTAAAGAAAAGCGCTTATGGGAGACAACCCATGTTTTTACTACAGTACTTTATTTTATATTTGTGTCTTGGAAGTTGTTTACTACTGTAGCAACCTCTCCTTATCTTAGTTTTATGTTTTGTTGTGCCAAGTAAAGTCTTTGATAGAAAAGTAAGTACTAGATTTGGATTACTGCGCAGTTCCAGATTTCTTTGCTGTCACGAATCTGGGTCTACCTCCCTGTAGGTATCTCAGAAAATTACGCCAATTTACGAGCGTGATCCTCAGATATGTACGCAACTTTCATTCAATTTGAGCATTTTCGTTTGAGCAAGTCTGGTGGCCTAATAAAATCCATCTTTACGGACTGTTCTGTTTTGACAGATTCTGTCTTTTATTTCGCATTGCCTCTTTTGCTATGTTGGATGAATTTCTTTGATCCATTAATGTCCAGTAGCTTTATGCAATGTCCAGAAGTGTTAAGAATGATTGTGTCACCTCTGAACATGTGAATTTTTATTATGCACTAACCCTCTAATGAGTTGTTTCGAGTTTGGTGTGGAGGAAGTTTTCAAGGATCAAGAGAGGAGTATGATGCAATATGATTAAGGAGAGTGAAAGCTCTAAGCTTGGGGATGCCCGGTGGTTCACCCCTGCATATATTAAGAAGACTCAAGCGTCTAAGCTTGGGGATGCCCAAGGCATCCCCTTCTTCATCGACAACATTATCAGGTTCCTCCCCTGAAACTATATTTTTATTCGGCCACATCTTATGCACTTTGCTTGGAGCGTCGGTTTGTTTTTGTTTTTGTTTTGTTTGAATAAAATGGATCCTAGCATTCACTTTATGTGAGAGAGACACGCTCCGCTGTTGCATATGGACAAATATGTCCTTAGGCTCTACTCATAGTATTCATGGCGAAGTTTCTCCTTCGTTAAATTGTTATATGGTTGGAATTGGAAAATGCTACATGTAGTAACTCTAAAATGTCTTGGATAATTTGATACTTGGCAATTGTTGTGCTCATGTTTAAGCTCTTGCATCATATACTTTGCACCCATTAATGAAGAAATACTTAGAGCTTGCTAATTTGGTTTGCATATTTGGTTTCTCTAGAGTCTAGATAACATCTAGTATCAAGTTTTGAACAACAAGGAAGACGGTATGGAGTCTTATAATGTTTACCATATGTCTTTTATGTGAGTTTTGCTGTACCGTTCATCCTTGTGTTTGTTTCAAATAGCCTTGCTAGCCTAAACCTTGTATCGAGAGGGAATACTTCTCATGCATCCAAAATACTTGAGCCAACCACTATGCCATTTGTGTCCACCATACCTACCTACTACATGGTATTTATCCGCCATTCCAAAGTAAATTGCTTGAGTGCTACCTTTAAAATTCCATCATTCACCTTTGCAATATATAGCTCATGGGACAAATAGCTTAAAAACTATTGTAGTATTGAATATGTACTTATGCACTTTATCTCTTATTAAGTTGCTTGTTGAGCGGTAACCATGTTTATGGGGACGCCATCAACTATTCTTTGTTGGATATCATGTGAGTTGCTATGCATGTCCGTCTTGTCTGAAGCAAGAGAGATCTACCACCTTCATGGTTGGAGCATGCATATTGTTAGAGAAGAACTTTGGGCCGCTAACTAAAGCCATGATTCATGGTGGAAGTTTCAGTTTGGACACATATCCTCAATCTCATATGAGAATAATAATTGTTGCCACATGCTTATGCATAAAAGAGGAGTCCATTATCTGTTGTCCATGTTGTCCCGGTATGGATGTCTAAGTTGAGAATAATCAAAAGCGAGAAATCCAAAATGCGAGCTTTCTCCTTAGACCCTTGTACAGGCGGCATGGAGGTACCCCATTGTGACACTTGGTCAAAACATGTGCATTGCAAAGATCCGGTAGTCCAAGTTAATTAGGACAAGGTGCGGGCACTATTAGTATACTATGCATGAGACTTGCAACTTGTAAGATATAACTTTCATAACTCATATGCTTTATTACTACCGTTGACAAAATTGTTTCATGTTTTCAAAATAAAAGCTCTAGCTCAAATATAGCAATCGATGCTTTCCTCTTTGAAGGACCATTCTCTTTACTTTTATGTTGAGTCAGTTCACCTATCTCTCTCCACCTCAAGAAGCAAACACTTGTGTGAACCGTGCATTGATTCCTACATACTTGCATATTGTACTTGTTATATTACTCTATGTTGACTATTATCCATGAGATATACATGTTACAAGTTGAAAGCAACCGCTGAAACTTAATCTTCCTTAGTGTTGCTTCAATACCTTTACTTTGATTTATTGCTTTATGAGTTAACTCTTATGCAAGACTTATTAATACTTGTCTTGAAGTACTATTCATGAAAAGTCTTTGCTTTATGATTCACTTGTTTACTCATGTCATTACCATTGTTTTGATCGCTGCATTCACTACATATGTTTACAAATAGTATGATCAAGGTTATGATGGAATATCACTTCAGAAATTATCTTTGTTATCGTTTTACCTGCTCGGGACGAGCAGAACTAAGCTTGGGGATGCTTGATACGTCTCCGACGTATCGATAATTTCTTATGTTCTATGCCATATTATTGATGATACCTACATGTTTTATGCACACTTTATGTCATATTCGTGCATTTTACGGAACTAACCTATTAACAAGATGCCGAAGTGCCGATTCTTTGTTTTCTGCTGTTTTTGGTTTCGAAATCCTAGTAAGGAAATATTCTCGGAATTGGACGAAATCAAAGCCCAGGGGCCTATTTTTCCTCGAAGCTTCCAGAAGTCCGAAGACGAGACGAAGAGGGGCCACGGGGTGGCCAAACCCTAGGGCGGCGCCGCCCCACCCCTGGCCGCGCCGGCCTATGGTGTGGGCCCCCCGTGCCGCCTCTTGACTTGCCCTTCCGCCTACTTAAAGCCTCCGTGACGAAACCCCCAGTGCCGAGAGCCACGATACGGAAAACCTTGCGAGACGCCGCCGCCGCCGATCCCATCTCGGGGGATCCAGGAGATCGCCTCCGGCACCCTGCCGGAGAGGGGAATCATCTCCCGGAGGACTCTACACCGCCATGGTCGCCTCCGAAGTGATGAGTGAGTAGTTCACCCCTAGACTATGGGTCCATAGCAGTAGCTAGATGGTTGTCTTCTCCTCATTGTGCTTCATTGTTGGATCTTGTGAGCTGCCTAACATGATCAAGATCATCTATCCGTAATTCTATATGTTGTGTTTGTCGGGATCCGATGGATAGAGAATACCATGTCATGTTAATTATCAAGTTATTATACATGTGTTGTTTATGATCTTGCATGCTCTCCGTTTCTAGTAGAGGCTCTGGCCAAGTTTTTACTTTTAACTCCAAGAGGGAGTACTTATGCTCGATAGTGGGTTCATGCCTGCATTGACACCAGGACGAGTGACGAAAGTTCTAAGGTTGTGTTGTCTTGTTGCCACTAGGGATAAAACATTGGCGCTATGTCCGAGGGATGTAGTTGTTGATTACATTACGCACCATACTTAATGCAATTGTCCGTTGTTTAGCAACTTAATGCTTGGAGGGGTTCGGATGATAACTCTGAAGGTGGACTTTTTAGGCATAGATGCGGTTGGATGGCGGTCTATGTACTTTGTCGTAATGCCCAATTAAATCTCATTATACTTATCATGTCATGTATGTGCATTGTTATGCCCTCTCTATTTGTCAATTGCCCGACTGTAATTTGTTCACCCAACATGCTTTTATCTTATGGGAGAGACACCTCTAGTGAGCTGTGGACCCCGGTCCATTCTTTAATACTGAAATACAAATCTGCTGCAATACTTGTTTTTACTTGTTTTCTCTGCAAACAATCATCTTCCACACAATACGGTTAATCCTTTGTTACAGCAAGCCGGTGAGATTGACAACCTCACTCTGTTTCGTTGGGGCAAAGTACTTTGGTTGTGTTGTGCAGGTTCCACGTTGGCGCCGGAATCTCCGGTGTTGCGCCGCACTACATCCCGCCGCCATCAACCTTCAACGTGCTTCTTGGCTCCTCCTGGTTCGATAAACCTTGGTTTCTTTCTGAGGGAAAACTTGCTGCTGTGCGCATCATACCTTCCTCTTGGGGTTGCCCAACGAACGTGTGAAATACACGCCATCAGGATCCAGCGGCGTGTAGGGTGGCGTTTGCTAGCCCTAGAAAGGATGTTCCGGGGATCAACCTCGTGTTGGTTTTTAGGCCCTGTCTAGGATCGGCTTACGGTCACCGTACGCGAGCGCGAGGCCCAATCGTGAGTAGGATGATCCGATTATGCGGTGAAAACCCCAAATCGTCGTAGATCTAATCAGCTTTATCTTGATCAAGCAGGACCACCATATATTCGGACACCTCGTCCGGATCATGGGTGGATCGGCTCTTTGAGCCGATTCACGGGATAACCCGAGAGCCGATCGAGGCTCGTATTTAACGTTTACGTGTGTGCCCCGCAGGAAACTAAGCGAGGCATCATCCACACCTTCACGACCAGGTATAGGTCAGGTGGCACACCCTTGTGATAAACATCGGACGTGCGACCAGGAGGCTTTGCGGGCCGTCGCTCTGAGGGACTGGGGCCAGCCGCAGCCCTAGTTGTTCCCGGCTCTACCGTGTTGACCATCTCTGCCCGCCAGGGGGTTTCTGACGTCAACAAGGTGTGAATTATGACTTACGACTTATGATTTTTTATGATTTGATATTTTAAGTCCACCTCGGTGGCTCACCTTACTTGATTCTCACATCTTCCGCTTGCAAGATAAGAACATCTCAAGTCACGTACCTAAAGTCTTTTGGATGCGCCGGACACAAGACCGTGCCTAGCCACACGCCCCAAACACCGTTTCGGTTTAGCATGGTCTAATATGGTGTGCAGCGTCCTGAGACCGTCCCTGGTACACAACGGTCATTCCCCGGACGCAACGCGAAGACGTTGTGGCGAGTGCGGGCTAGGCATGTCATTGACACAACTGTCGGTTCATATTAGACCACTCCTTGCTAAATTGGCAATGCTTCATTTTTGGTACCTGAATTATGTGACTTTGTTTTTCCACGCATGTTTATGTATTATGTACTCCCTCCGTGTAGAAATGTAAGATGTTTTAGCCCTAATTTATGTAGATCACAAGGTTCCGGAGATTGGGGTGGCCTCACGTAATAGTGCGATCAGTTCGGCCTACTCGGTTATTAGCAAATAATGTCTGAATTGATCAAACAAAGTCTGGTCTATAAAATTATCTACCCAATGTTTTTATGGGTGTTTCTTGTCTCGGTCTTCTCGGGTTCGGTTTTGGTCTTTTTGTCTCGGTTTTTTGGCCATCGATTTTTCTGCCCAGCCCTTCCAATACGAACACGGACGTGATCAGATCGGGTCAAGCGATCTGCACTTGCCGATTGCCTTCATTCGGTTGATGTATCACGTCTCGCGGCACCCTGATTCTGTCCTCAAAAGGTGTCGGCGAACGGCACGCGGCACCCTGATCTCACATGCACAAAATACCTGACGCGCACTGCTCATCTTCTTGCCCCTTTTTATACGCATCATCGTCCCTTCCAAAGTTCCACGGTTCCACCTACCTTCTCCCGGTGACGACTTTTCATGGCTCGCCTGTCTCGTCGTCGTACGTTCAAAGCCTTGCGTCATTTGATTGTCCTGTTACGACGACCGTTGTGTCTATTTGTCACCAGGGAAGAAGAACGTAGTAGCACAGTGACCGACAAGGCACCTGGAATCTGTGAGCGCGACAGCACAAAGCTAGCTATCAACCTATCGTGTCAGCAGACGATCGAGTTGGGCTCTCCATGAGAACGACGGCTCAACTCCAATCCAGGGAACATCGGTCGACAGGTTTTGACAAGCTAGCCACTTCATTAGTTTGCTAATCCTGTCCTTAGTGTGCTAACGGAGTCGATTAGCATACATGCAATGGATAAAGATATGTGCTTTTCGTCGCCGGGGAATTCCCTGCTGGGGCCGGACAGCCGGACCAACCACTTCCTTGAGATAAACAAGCATAGCAGCTGCTGCAAATTGTTTATAGCGATGGATGAGTTGCTTCGCAGAAGACGAAAGCGAGATCCTAACTCGATCGAGGCATTGTTCTTGGACATGTAATCACAACTGAGATTATATTCCTCCCTGTCACGTCCAAGAAACTTCATTCAGGCGTACTTCTCAACTAGCTCCATCTATCAACCCACCCTTACTAACCTATGAGATATATGCACATCCAAATTCCATTGATCATGTGAAATTGTGAATGAGTAATGGACAAAGGTAAGGAAATAAAACCAGCAGGAAAATTACTGTACAAACACGAGTGCTACGGAGTTCATCATCTTGCCGACAGCCATCACCTCGCCTGGCTAGCTAGTCTTACTGTAGATCAGATGAAGTCAAAAAGGTTTTATGGGAGCCCGTATGCAAACAGCCAAACCGTGCTAGGAGCTGGTTGAAAAGAGGCCGTTGTCCACGTACCTGTGGTCGTTTACTGAAATTGGGCAAAGTACTGGAATGGATCCCATCTCATTCCCTAGATTCCCCTCTTCTCTTTTCAAGATGGATATGGTTCCTTTTCTGCAATTGTGTTAGTGTACGTGGTAGTGTTGACCTTCATTTGAATGGATATATGTTTATGTGTAAATCTGGGTATGGGTCCATTCTTATGAAAGTAGACATCGAACACTTTTCCTTTTGTTGACCAAAGTGAATAATGAATATCACCAATCTGGGTATTACCAACCGGGACTAAAGGTTTTCTAGGTTTTTTTGCCTTCCCACGCACCTTCCCCCCCCCCTAGAATTACCAACCGGGACTGAAGTCTTTTGCCCCAGAGGTAGCATGTCGCCACCCCTTTAATTCCGGTTGGTAATACCAACCGGGATTAAAGGGTCCAAACGAACCGGAACTAAAGCCTACGCTGTTTGAACCGGGACTAATGCCCCCCATTGGTCCCGGTTCGTTTTTAAACCGGGACTAAAGCTCCGATAGGCGTTGGACGAAAGACAAGTTTTCTACTAGTGAAATTTAAAATGTAACTGTCAAAAAAATTCAAATTTTTTTGTGGATTTTGACAAGATGCGTGTTTACAATCTTTAGATTTTTCACAGCCAAATTTAAAATACAGAAAGAGTAACAAAAAAGACAAATGATATGTGAATAGTGGCATGTTGTGTTTTTTCTTTATGTGACACTATTCATACTTGATTTCTCATTTTTGTTTTTGTTAGGGTATTTTGAGTTTGGTTATGAAAGTTACAAGCCATGTTGACACGCATCTTGTGAACACCAAAAAAATTGGTTTTGAATTTTTTGACATTTAAAATTTAAAATTTTGAAGAGTGGTATCATGGAATTAAATAAGATGTAGTCTCACTAGATATATTCTCATCTCATGTCCTCTTTGCCAGCTCAACCTAAGTCTAAGTAGACATGGTGCGTTTAACGGTTCACAAGTATGAATTTCACACCCTCGCAAACAAAACTACTCCCTATGTTTCTAAAAAATCTTTCTAACTTTATCTAGATATACAAAACTATATAGACATGTTTTATCTATAGATTCATTCATATCTTAAAAAAGTTACGAAGAGTTTCTAAAAACAGAGGGAGTATGAATTTCACACCCTGCCCTTGTCCGCTGGGCCACGTGCGTAGCAATACGCACAGGCTGCCGGGGCACTCGAGCGCGCGAGCAGCACTCTGACGACCCTTCATCGTATCATTCAGATAGATCTCAAACCTTTGCATCATTGGCATCATCTTTCTTATTTCTTATTTGGTTCTTATCCATGAGTGGATTTAGAGCTTGTATTAATCTCCATGACAAGGTCTAGTTCATCAAAAATGGATTTCATATGCATTCTCTATTGTGTTTTCGATATTGGTGGTTTTACCGGTTTGTATTTAGATAGGTAAAACATGTATTCATTTGTTTCTATCTTACATTGCTGGACCATGATGTTTCTATGCATATTATTGTAGAGCTCGTTGTTGTGATTTCAACAAGCCCAAGATCATCGAAATCGGAGTCCGGATGCAAAAGTTATTGAAGTTTTCATACCGGGATATTTGGATATTTCACTGGAGCGGAAGTTCTGGTCTTCGAGGCCGGTACTACCGGCGGTAGTACCGGTCAAGTTCTGTCCAAGTTCCGGAAATGATGTTTTTGCTCGCAGAAAGTATACCGGGAGCATCCCGGGGGCGCCCTACTTCACCCAGACCGGGAGTTTCGGTAATTACGAGTTTTGTTCATAACAGGCGGATTTCTCTTGCCCTATTGAAGGGGTCTTCTTCCCCAATGTTTCCTATCTCTTGAGCTCGTTTTTGCCCCCCCCCCCCCCCCAATGCTGACCCCTTGAGCTTGATATCTCTCCCTCCAATGAATCTTGCATCTATTTAAGAGAAAAGATAGAGGAGATCTATATCTACATCTTCACCAATCAAATTCCTCTCTTTGTGAGGGGATCCACCTACATCTAGATCTTGGAAAAACTTGGAGTTCTTTGTGTTTCTCCTATTTGTTCTTCCTTTCTTATTCCCCCCATAACTTTTGTAGTTTTGTTGGGTATTCGAGAGAGAAGGATTTGAGCATCTTTGTGATGTTCTTGTCATTGCTTTTAGTGCATCGGTTTGAGCTTTCCACGAAGATTCGTGGTGGTGAAAGCAAGAAGCTTGTTACTCTTGGGTTCTTGGAACCCTAGACGGATTCTAGGCCTTTGTGGTAATTTGTTGGGAGCCTCCAATTAAGTTTTGGATGTGTGCCCCAACATTTGTGTAAGGCCCGGTTTCTAGTCTCTCATGATTGGCTAAAGTTAGCTCATGAGGCTATTATGTTAAAGGTAAGATCTTGTGAGCCTCATGTGGATACTAGCACTACTTCTCAAATGCTATATTGTCATGTGCTAGTCCTATTAATTCATCCACTCATAGTATTGCAAAATCTTGTGATGAATTATATTTTTGCCTTGTTGCTATACTAATGAAGCTACTACTTCCTCTAGTACTTGTGGTGTCACTAACAATGTAGAGAAAATCAAAGAGCTCAAGCTCAAATCTCTTCTTTGAAGAAATACTTGAAAAGGGGGAACCGCCGATCGGAAGTGGGGAGCATGGGGCAAGACAACACGGTATCTCCCGCGCTTCTCCACGCGTGCAACCTTTGCATTAGGGCGTGCAAAATCGAACAACAACGGGACACGCCCGCTGAAATTGCAGATTCGGGCGTTTCTTTAGGGTTTGTCCTGTAAGGGTATTTTACCCTTATCCATTATTTTGGTATCTATGACACCGTGCTAGAGTATTTGGACTAATACATGTCTACAATATGACTTTCAGGTATTAGCCAAAGAGGTATGATGGTGTAGCAATGGAACAAGAAGGCAACGGAGACCCCCCAATTCGACGAAAAATCGGCAAGTTTTTCGAGCACGGCCGGTCCCAGATCCGGTTGGACCGGCCCTGGCACCAGACAGCCCGGTCACCAACCGGACCCAGCACCGGTGCCATCCGGGCATGTTCTAGTAAAGAAGGGCAAGCCCTCCGGTCGGCGTCCGGTCGCCAGCCCGGTTCGGACCGGCTGCTCCGGTCCATGGCCCGGTCGGACCGGGCACCAGACCGGGCGGCCCGGTCTGCAACCGGCCTCTGCGCCTGTGCCATCCGGGCGCCATCCAGTAACCTCAGACGCCTGCCCGGTCAAGTCCCGGTCCCAGCTCCGGTTGGAAACCGGCCGGCCCGGTCTGTGGCCCGGTCTAACCGGGCTGTGGACCGGCCTGTCCGGCGCCAAATCCGGTCGACCGGGTTCCTCGACGAATCTGCTGATGTGGCAAGTGACCAACGGCCGTATTTCGAAGAACACTATAAATAGGCCTTCTCCCACCTCTGAACAGTTAGGCACTACACTACAAGCTGTTCTTGAGCTCTCTCTCTCCTACTCCATTGCTAGAAACACCAAAAGCCTCAGATCTCCCTCCTCCTCCACCCAAACTCAAATCCCTCCGGGGAATCGTTAGAGGAGGACCCGATCTACCGTTCTACCAAGCCAAATCTCATTCCCCCTTGTATTCATTGAGAAGCTTGCTTCCTAGGGTTCCTTGGAAACCCTAGGTGGGCAAGAGGAGTCCGGAAGCATCCGGGCCGTGGATTTGCTCCGGGCAAGATTGTGAAGGTTTGGAGGCTACCTCAAAGTCTACCACAAGTGAGTGAGCTATTCCTTCGTGGGATAGGCTCCGGAGAATAGGGTGAGCCTTCGTGGCGCGGGGAATCCTTCGTGGGACCTCCACTCCTCCAAACGTGACGTACCTTGTTGCAAAGCAAGGGAACACGGGAATACATCCTCGTCTCCGCGTGCTATCGGTTATCTCTAACCGAACTCCTTACTTGTGATTTAATCGCTTCGTGAGAGCCTTCGTGCTCGAGTTAGTTGTATCCTCATATAGGTTGCTTCACCTAGTTTGCATTAGGCTCACCTTTATATTCCGCAAAGCCTAATATTGCAAAGAAAGAATTAAAATCTGTAGAAACCTATTCACCCCCCTCTAGGTTTACCATCTCTATACTTTCAATTGGTATCAGAGCCTGGACTCTTATTAAGGGCTTCACCGCCTTAAGAGTGAGATGGATAAACTATTCGAGGGTCTAGATGAAGACTCTAACCTTTCGGTTAAAGAGATGAAATCTAGATTCTTGGCATATGATGCCGAGAAGAAGAAAAAGGAGGATGAGCTACAAAGCCAAATGGCGGAGATGTCCGCCATGCTTAAGAACTTGACTAGTGGGCCTTCTAGTACGGCTTCGGCCTCACTAGGGAGCTATCACGAAGTCAACCATGACTATCCCAAAAACACTTCACCCATGCCTCATATAAACCATAGTGGGAATGTTCCCCATTTTGATGGAACTCACTTTCCTTTTTGGAAATCTTCTATGGAATCTCATATTCGCAGTTGCAGTGTGGAGTTATGGGAGATCATTGTTCATGGATACCGGGAGCCACAAGATCCCATTCGGTTGACCTCCACCGAATTCTACAACCGTCAACTCAACGCCTCCGCCCGTGACAAGATTAGGAGTGGCATCAACCGCAAGCTCCTTGATCAAGTCAATGACATAGAGTCCGCTAAAGAGTTGTGGGATCGAATCGTAGTACTCCAAGAGGGAACCGATTTGATCCAATCCGCTCTTTATGAGACCGCAAAGCAAGAGGCTCATCAATTCATGATTCGAGAAGGAGAGTCCGTGGCCGATGCTTATGCAAGACTTGGTGCTCTTAGAGTAAGGGTCAATGGACTCGGTGTTGAGAAGTACAATGACGGCTTCGAGATGGATGAAGCATTTATAAAGTCCAAGGTCATTGCTATGATTGCCGTCAAACAAGAAGACACCAATCTTGCACTCAACTTACAAATCATGACAAAGAGTGCCGACCTCAACTCCGATGATCTAGTCTCCTATGTGGCCGCCAATGAAAACATGGACAATGCGGGAAAGAGGCTCATGGCAATGAACCGTGTTGATGAAGCTTCACACAACCATGAAGTGCCACGCAATCTTGCTCTCAAAGCTAGGGCCGATCATGGAGGAGAAGAAGAATATGAATTTGAAGAAGAGGAAGAGATGACCTCAACTAGTGACATTGGTACCGACTTTGCCTTCTTTGCCAAGAAGTACAAGGGAAAGCTTCCAATGCTCTTCAATGACAAGAAGAAGAAGAGAACTTGCTACAAGCTGTGATGAAGATAGCCACTTTGCAAATGAGTGCCCTTATGAGAAAAGGGTAGACAAGCCAAAGTTCATCAAAGGGGTCAAGCCAAGGTTGAAGCCAAACCCAATCAATGATCGATACAAGAAGAACAAGGGAAGGGCTTTTGTTGGAGCCGAGTACTTGTCCGATGAAGAAGAGGAAGATGAGGAGAAGGAGGCCGGAGTGGCCGGTTTGGCTTTCTCTAAGCCCGGGTCACTCTTCACATATGACTACTCCAAGGATTACTCCACGGAGAATGATGTTGGCTTTTCCTTCATGGCAAGAACAACTCAAGACGATGACTCCGATGACTCTCTTCCCTCTACAATCGTTGGCTCTTGTCTAATGGCAAGAGAAACCAAGGTAATGGAACCTCCACCTTCTCTATCTAGTGTTCTTGATGGTGAAAATGAAAATCAAGATGAATTAATTGTGCTTAAGGAACTTTACAATGTTAGATGCACCCTTCGTGGTGAAGCTCTTGTCAAGTTTGATTTCTTGATGGACTCTCTCAAAGAAAAGGATGAGTCCATTGAGGAATTAGAATATCAATTGAATGAAAAGGAACGGAGATTCAATCTCCTAAGACAAGAGCTAAAAACCGAAAGGTGCATATCTCAAGGCCTTAAGCAACAAATTGAAACTTATGAACTTGATAAAGTTAAGGACCTAGAAACTATTGATAGGGCTCAATCTTTGACTCAAGTGCTCCATACCTCAAAGGAGGAACTTGAAGTTGCTCATGCTTCCCTCACTAGGGATCTTGACCACCTTGAAAGAGCTAACAAGCTTGTAAAGGATGAGCTCAAGAAACTTGGAGAGAACCATGACCTACTCCAAGAAACCTACACAAAAGCACTTGAATCAATGAAGGATCCCATTGTTGTTGAAAAGCATGCTAGTTCCCCTACATCTTTTACTAGTGAGCATGCTAAGCTTGTTGAGGAATATGTTCGTTTACAAGAGGAACTCTCTTTGCATGTTGAAACCAATGCATATCTTGAATTCTTGGTAACTAAATATGGTCTCGACTACCATCCTAATGAATCCTCTTGTGAGCATGCATCTATTCTTGAGGAAAATGTTAGGTTAACAAAGGAACTTGCAAAGTTCACCACCGCCAAGAACAAGATGGGATTGGATGACCTCTTGAGTAAGCAAAGGTCAAACAATCAAAAGTTTGGACTTGGATATGTTCCCAAGTCTCACAAGAAGAAGAGCTACAACAAGGAGAAACCCGCTCAAGATAGGAACAAGAAGGTCACTAATAATGGCAAAGCCTCAAGGGGCAAAGCCACTAGTGGTGACCGCACGGGGCCAAACGATCACTATGCATTATTTGTTGATTATTATGGTGATATCTATGCTAACTATGTTGGCCCTCCTAATGGCTATGCTTATAGAGAGTACTCAATTTGGGTACCAAAAGATATTGTTGCCATTGCAAAGGAACCCATTAATCGATGGGTTCCTAAATCCTCTACTTGATTTTGTAGGGGTATGCCTCCGGTGGTCCAAAATGGGTGTTTGATAGTGGATGCACCAATCATATGACCGGAGGAAGAGGTGTGCTTGATCAATTCATTGAGGATATCAACAAGAAGTCAAGCATCACCTTTGGTGACAACTCAAAGGGAAAGGTACTTGGGTATGGCAAGGTGGCAATCTCTAAGGACTTGTGCCTTGAGACGGTCATGCTTGTTGAATACCTTGGTTATAACTTACTTTCTATATATCATCTTGCCGATGCCGGTTACAATTCATATTTTACTAAGTATTATGTGCAAGTCTTTAGGAGTGACAATCTCAAATTGGTCCTTGTTGGACATGTGGAGAACAACCTTCATGTGGTTGACCTCTCGAAAGAGAGCCCCTCTCCCTCCACATGTCTAATGGCGGCCAAGCATGATGAAGGATGGTTGTGGCATCGCCGCCTTGGTCATGTTAACATGAGAAATCTTAAACAACTCCTAAAGGGTGAGCACATTGTTGGACTAACCGGCATTTCTTTTGAGAAAGATCGTGTATGCGGTGCATGTGTAGCCGGAAAACAACTCAAGAAGAAACATCCTATCAAGAGTATTGTCACCACATCTAGGCCTTTGGAGCTCCTTCATTTGGATCTCTTTGGGCCATCACATTATGATACTCTTGGTGGAAGCAAGTATGGACTTGTCATTGTTGATGATTACTCAAGATACTCTTGGGTCTTTCTCCTTAATTCTAAGGATGAGACACATAGAGAGTTCATCACCTTCGCCAAGAAAGCTCAACGTACATATGAATCCGAGATCAAGGCGATTAGGACCGACAATGGCACCGAGTTCAAGAACTATACTATGCAAGAGTTTGTTGATGATGAGGGCATCAAGCATGAGTTTTCGGCGCCATCACTACAAGAAATATGTTAACTAGTGACCTTCCGACAGTGACCGTGGGTGAAATGGTCAAAGATCTATGACAATTTTGTACCAAATGGCCGTAAGGCATTTAAGAGGGTCAAAACCCTAAATCATTACGACCATTTTATTGCGAAAGGTCTTAATTTATTTACATGAAATGGTCATAGAGAAGATGATACGGTCTACGACCTTATCTCTAGGAGAGTACGACCAATTTAAATGGTCATGCCTGCTAGTTCGTAATGCCTTAAAATGACTTGCTGGCCACCTAAGCAATTTCGCCTACATGTCGTGTCCATGTGTCAACTTATGTTTACGTGTTAGGATAGAACGAGGTTTAAATCTATCGCAGGTGGGACCAACATATTGACATGTTAACCAAGAGATTCAACTTTTTTGAGAAAAAAATAAAAGGTCCAACTACATAGCCTAACTAATTATACTGGGACCTACTTGTACCACATATTGACATGTTGACCAAGAGGTTCAATATGTTTTTTGAGTAAAAAAGAGAGTTAAGTTTTTATCTGCAAATTCAGGATAATCATTTTATCCCGGTTTGTCTTTTAGTTTCCACATGTGTTGCTTCATGTAACTTGGTGTTCAATTAATGAAATATGTGGTTGCTCTCAAAAAAAAAAAAGAGTTCCAATTACACAGCCTAACCAATTATACATGGGACCTACGTGTCACATGGGGCTTTTTCTTTCTGAATTTTTTGGTAGCCCGCCAATCCTACTTGTAGTAGCCTTAGCGAAATTTTTGGCTCCAGTCCTTAGCGAAAATTTTGGTATCCCGCCCACAGCACGCGCTTCTTTTTCCCCCCAAATTTCCCGTGCCTGCTACTAGGAACCTCTTCGGGCCCACATCCGCTACCTTAGACGGAACCAAATCCAGATCGAGCTCTCCCAACTCCCGACCCTCTCCACCACCAAACCCTACCCCGCCGCCACCATAGCGTCGGCCTCCGCCTCGCCCACTTCCTCAAGGTCGCGTCGCCTCCATCTTTTTTGGCTCACCGGAGCGACACCCCTGGCCGGCCTCCGCCTCGCTCGCTTCCTGTAGTTCCTCAACCCCGGCGCCACTACTACTCCGCCGTCTGCAAGGAGGGAGCTAGGTCATCCTCGGCGACCACGTCTTCCACAGCGCGCAGACGCGGTGACCCTCGCCGGCATCCGCCACTCCTCCTTGCTCAAGGTCCCCAACCCCGGCACCTCCCTCTCATTCCCCCCCCTTCGCCGCGGCACCTTCTGCACCAGCGACCCTCGCGTCTCCCGCCTCGACGACGGCTTCCTGAGCTTGCGGCTCAAAGATGGAGAAGGTGGGCCGACGAGGAGTTCTACAACTGCGAGGGCCGCATGTTCAACTACCTCGTCGAGAAGGATCCAGTGAGTTCTCAGCCTGCTCCTGTCCGTTCCTTGCTTCAATGTTTGTGGATTTGATCAGATATCTGTTGATCTGGTATGGTTGTGCTCGATTTGTGCAGGCTAGTTGTCGATCTATTGGTGTTGGCTGGGTGTATATTGATCTGCAGTCTTACTTTATCTGGTGAATGAAACCCAGGTAGTGGAGGAGGTAGAATAACTCTTCTTTGTTTGTGCATTTTGTTTTTCCATGGTATGATTGTATCAAGATCACCCTGCTGTTGGTCTAATCAACATGTGTCCTGACGTTAGTTGTTTTTGGGGTGTCAGAAGTAGACCAATTCACCTGCCACACGGACCTCACCGACATGGTTTGGTCTGTATGTCCTCTTAATTTTCAGTTTAATTGGTGATATGCATCAACTGTGTTGTGCAAGATAAACTAACAATTAATCGCAACTCATATATAAATCTGTATTGCTGTGTTATTTACCTATGTTCAGGATACCTGTAGTCAAATGTGTGACTTGGAAGAGCTTTTCTTGTAGCTGGAAATGCTTGTTAAAGTCCTTTGAACAATTATTTTTGTATTCATTCAAATGTGATGAGGCTTGCGAGGTCTATTTGAGAAATTTGTAATGCCTTTTGTGTTCTTGAGACACTATTGCGCAAGTTCTATAATATAGGACATTAACTGTGTGCAGGGCTGAAACCAAAGATCCGGGAGGAAATACCTGTAGAGGAACAGACTAGACAAGATTTCAATAGGAGCTGCAGAAGCTTGCATGCAAGGTATGCAAACATATAGTTTCTTGAACCACTGGACTGCGGTGTCTGTTGATACTTTATTTCAATAAGTCCCTTCTTGCCATGATGTCGTGTCCAGCAAATTACCATGCTTCTGCACAAAATTTTGCCATTGTTTTATTTCCAACGTATATGCATGTTTTAACTTCCTAAGTTGAAATAGTGTATATGCCCTTTGCGTCATGAATACTTCTGAGAGCTGTAAACTTCTGTAGGGTCCCATCCCATAGATTCATGAATACCTGTAGATATTTGTGCTTTAACTTCCTAAGTTGAAATACACAAATATATATATTTTTTGTGTCTGTACAGCAAATTCTTCCAATGGATATGTATGTTTTAGCTTCCCAAGTTGAAGTACAGCTATATATGTTCTTCGTGGGTTGTGAAACTTATGGGATCAGTAAATTTTTGTAGGGATATGCCTTATATGCTTGTGGTACTCTCTTACAAGAGCTCTAGGCTGAAGCTGAAGAGGCCTGTAATAGGATAGCATCTAATGCTCATCCAGGTTGTTTGAGGGGCACTCTTTCTGACTAATGTTATAAATCTGATTCTGAAATGCTAAAATAATGCTGAATTTCTTTTGCCTCGTGGAACATGAAATAAATATGTGCATATTAAATTTTCGTTACTCATATACAATAGCAACACTCTGCATTGGAACTGTAGATAAGCAAGTCATTCATTATCGTTCTTTGCTGTGTTTGACACACTTGATCAACATGTGTTTATGTTTGTAAACTGTCAAGTAAGTGGACAACATTTTAAGCTGTCCTTATATTAAAATTTACATGAACATCTTGCACTAAGTAAAAACATTACCGTACCCATAGGCATGTGCCCAGCCAGCAAATGATTGAACAGTCTTGTCTCTATTTGGTTGGGAGAGTGTTCTTTCTGAAATTTATACACGAGCAGTACTTAGACTTTTCATTGAACTTATATGACTGGAGATAGGAGCCCTTGAATAACAGAATCATGGCCATATGATAAAAGTCTGAATCAGAAAGGGTAACTCTTGCTGACTTCTTTCGTCTTGTGAAACATGAAATTGGTGAGATGCCTGGCTAATCAAGATTGATTAGAGAAGTGTGTTTTAGCTTTTGAATCTTCTTTTAATAGCATATTAAAATGTTATTTCAGTGAAAAGCTAGACATTGCAAATTTTGTGGAAATACCTGGAGGCGATAAGTTACTCTATTGTTTTTTTGTATACATTTTTAGCGTTTTAGCTTAGTGTCTTTAATAGTCCCGGTTGTCCATGCTGGATTCAAAGTTCACTACTTGCGTCCAGCACACTGGCTCAGTTACCTGTTTACACAATCTTGAGTGTGTTGCCGAATAAATACTTGGTATATCCATAATAAGCCGAGGATGTTCTCAACCATGTAGCTATTCTTTGTATACGTGCCTGCTTTCTGACAACTATTATTTACTTGTAGCAGATCTGCATTCTGCATATGTGTTTCTTTATTTTTGTTACCTATTTCTGTTACCCTCCCATGCTATGCAAAATCTAAAAGTAATTCTGTTATAATATTTGATTGACTCTGGAGTTAGCTTGAATCCGTGCAATTCTTTGCAGATGGAGCCTCACTGGAGTTTTGATGGAACTGCGTTCTGTGCGCTGGACCACCTCACATCGATCTTGTCCACCTCTCTGGCGGCAAGATCGGTGACAGCCACATCTACATGTTCAACAATAAGGTACTTTTCCTTGTTTCGCTCTCTGGATGCAGAAACATCAGGTATCACTAGTGTTTGCAAGCGTACTATCTAGTTAGATGATAGAAGCCTGAAGCCCCCTAGCTATGTAGCTAAGGTTACTAGCTATCTGATACATGTCCAGGGATGATTACTAGCTTAGCCTAGCAATGCAAGTTCCTTGTTGAAGCATTACTTTTGGACCTATGAAGCAGTAGATAACCTGGAACATGATTCCCCAAGTTCACCACAGGCGTTGTTGTTTTAGGAGCAGTTTTTTCATCCTTTTTTTGGTAGAAACCTGAAGCATTCGGTAAACAGACCACACGAAAATGCAATGGCGTGATATGTTATAACATGTTTTTTTGCTTTTCCTGAAGAGTAATAATTGTGACTACGTGATGCTGTTAACTCCCTTTCTGTACTCAAGCTAGGAAATATTCCTGGAAATAAATCTCACTTTTGCATGACATGTAGGTTATTGTTGTTTATTACCAAAACCAATACTTCTCCCTGGCAATATTTTATTCAAAACAGTTGTCCCTAGTATTTCAGTCAAAATTCAGAATACCACCCTCTACAAGGATCGGCATCCCAAACCTCTCTCTCGTTTGGTTTCCATTATAATTGTTTGTTGTGTCATACTACTCGAAATAATTAAAGGAAACAACATTTACTACCGAACAATTAATTTTCCTTTGTCATTATACTCGGTATGTTGGGAGCTTCAACTTTATGTCTCTAGGACTTGGTTGAATATATGATGTTACTTTATGATCAACTGCCGTACATGTTTCTAGCTATTTTAGAGATTTGCGTGCAGGATCATCATAATATAGGTTAAATAGTTTTCGGAATTTATTTTGTTATACGGATGTGCTAGTCTCATTGGTCCGTGTCGTTTTCTGTTGTATAGGCTCTCGGTGAAGAAGAGCAAGGCCGTGAGGGACCCCAACAAGCCGAAGCGTCTCCTCACCTCCCTGAGCTCCTTCGTAGTCTTCATGTAAGTCCCCAGATCCGCGCCCTGTTTCCAGATTTGTTTTGGACCTGTGGAGTGCACCTCAATCTGAGGGTTGTTTTGTAGCATAACTAATATAGTTAAGACTGCAACATGGTTCATGTCTCTTATCGTGCTGACATTTGGTGGATACATGCAGGAGTTGTCCAAACGGAAAAGCATCCCACTTGGTGGAAGTCGTCTGAAGAAGGAAACCTGCACCAACCAAATATTTCTATCTCATTAGAGGTGCTTTTATTTTGGTAGCACCGTCCAATCTGGAGTAGTTTACTTAAAGAATCTCTGAAGAAATCGTCTGGTCGAATTGTTTGGCCTCCAACTAAAGTATTGTAGCTAGCTATGGCTTGACATTTGTTATATTTTGAAAGCTGGATTTGTGATGTGAACTCTGTACTACTGTTATCTGAAGTATTACTCGTTAACGAATGTAAATAATTTCATGTGACATGTCGATTCTGAGTAAATTATCTGCTGTTAATATTGTCGAAACGTGGGAAAATAATATCTGGTTGGTGGTGGCTGTGAAAAAAATTAAAACTGACAAGTGGGATGCACGACTGGCCCAAAACAATATGGCCGAAAATAAAAAAGTGAAAGCAAGTAAAAAGGTCCAGGCCTACATAATAGAGAAGGCCAATATCTTGAGCGTGGCCCATGTAGCTGACCAAAAAATGTCAGGCTAAAATATAAATAGGCTGAATTGATGGGCTTGGCCCATGTAAATGACCCCATTGGACTGGGCTGAATTTAGTTTAGGACCTGCCACGTAGGATTGGCCACGTTGGATCTGACGTGGACATGCCAGATTGCCAATGACTAAAAATTTGGTCGTAGAATCCGCGACCATCAATTTTGGTCATAACCGTCTAAGACCATTCAAAAATATTGGTCGTTGTGATCCGTTAGTGACGCTCAACTGTCGACCAACTGTTTTTGGTCACAGCAAAGTCATAAATGACATACAATGACCATCTATCGACCAATACGGAGGGTCGCAAGTTAGCATATTTGTTGTAGTGCATACACCCCTCAACAAAATGGTGTTGTTGAAAGGAAGAACCGGACTATCATTGAGATGGCAAGAACCATGTTGAGTGAATTCAACTCACCCCACAATTTTTGGGGAGAAGCCATCTCTACGGCCGTCCACTACTCCAACCGGCTCTTCCTCCGTCCCCTCCACAACAAAACTCCATACGAGCTTCTTACCGGTAACAAGCCTAATGTCACATATATTCGTGTCTTTGGATGCAAATGTCTTGTTAAGAACAACAAAGGAAAGCTCGGTAAATTTGAAACTAGAACTATAGAGGGCATATTTGTTGGTTATGCGGAGAACTCTCACGCCTATAGGTACTACAACCGGTCCACTCGGGACTATTGAAGTATCTTGTGACGTGGTGTTCTTGGAGGATAATGGCTCCCAAGTGGAGCAAGTTGTTCCATGTGTTGCGAGTAATGATGATGATCCATCTAATGCCATCAAGCATATGGGCATTGGACACATTCGGCCCATGGAAGTTCATGATGATGACCAAGATGATGGAATAGAAGTATCAAGCACGGCTCAAGTGGAGCCTAGCTCAACTCAAGCCGAACCATCAAGTGCAACTCAAGAACCATCCTCCACTCAAGATGAGTCACATTCCGAAGAACAAGAAGAAAGTCCTCATTCCACGGAGCAAGACCATGATGATGATCAAGAAACATCTTCAACTCATGATCAAGCTCAAGTGATCCCTCATGTTCAAGCACTAGCAAGAGATGAATTCATTGATCATGAAGGAACCATTCGGAAGATCAAGGCCGCCACAAGGGCAAGTGACATGAAAGTAGATCAAGTCCTTGGTAGCATCTCAAGAGGAGTGGTAACTCGTAGACACCATGCATTACTTATCACTTATTGTCAACACCATGCTTTTGTGTCTAGTTTTGAACCACTCAAGGTACATGAAGCCTTGGTTGATCCGGATTGGGTAATTGCTATGCAAGAAGAATTGGAGTGTTTCACTCGTAATGAAGTATGGTCTCTAGTTGAGAGACCCAAGGATCATCGCATCAATGTTATTGGGACCAAATGGGTATTCAAGAACAAGCAAGATGAGAATGGCATTGTCATACGAAACAAAGCAAGGTTAGTGGCGCAAGGGTTTTCCCAAATAGAAGGTATGGACTTTGAGGATACCTTTGCGCCGGTAGCCCGTCTTGAAGCTATTCGTCTTTTGCTTGCATTTGCATCTTTCCACAATTTCAAACTATTTCAAATGGATGTGAAAAGTGCATTTTTGAATGGTCCTCTAAAAGAAACCGCATATGTGGCTCAACCCCGGGTTTCGAAGACCCATGCCGACCCAACCACGTGTATTTACTCCATAAGGCACTATACGGTCTCAAGCAAGCTCCACGTGCTTGGTATGAGTTCCTTAGGGATTTCTTACTACATGATGGGTTTTGCATGGGTACGGTCGATTCCACCCTTTTCACCAAGCGGGTTAAAGGGGGTGGCTTATTTATATGTCAAATATATGTTGATGATATTATCTTTGGTGGAACTAACCCCAATCATAACAAAGCTTTTGAGCTATTGATGACTAGGAAATTTGAGATGTCCATGATGGGAGAGTTGAAGTTCTTCCTAGGCTTCCAAGTGAGGCAACTTGCAAAAGGCACCTTCATCTCTCAAGAAAAGTATGTGAAGGACATGCTCAAGAAATTCAACATGACCAATGCAAGCCCAATGAAGACACCCATGCCCGTAAAGGGGCAACTTGGCTCATGTGACGGTGAGAAGGATGTGGACATAAAGGTATACCGCTCCATGATAGGATCCTTGCTCTACCTTTGTGCCTCTAGGCCGGATATCATGCTAAGTGTAGGGATGTGTGCTCGTTTTCAATCCGCTCCCAAGGAGAGCCATTTAATGGCGGTCAAACGGATTCTAAGATACCTTGTTCTCACTCCTACTCTCGGGCTATGGTATCCAAAGAGGTCAACCTTTGAACTCATACATATCCGCGGCATCTTGTTGCACTCAATTGTTATGGATGAAGCAAACCTTGAAAGACTATGGTGTGTCTCTTGGTACGGTGCCTCTTCTTTGTGACAATGAAAGTGCGATTAAGATCGCCAATAACCCGGTTCAACATTGTCGCACCAAACATATTGACATTCGCCATCACTTCCTACGTGATCATGTTGCCAATAAGGATATTGATCTCACTCATGTGGGAACAACCTACCAATTGGCGGATATTTTCACTAAGCCTTTGGATGAAGCCCGCTTTGTTAACTTGAGAGGAGAACTTGGTATTCTTGATCCTAAAAACTTGGATTTATTAACTTCTTGCACTATATTCTTGCATTTATCTTGCTATCTAGCTTAGAGGCATAGCACATATGGGGATAGTCATCCTACCATGTCTTGGTAAGATGCATACCTATGTGTGCAACATAAATAGACCCAATGTCATTATATGGACCCAAGCATGTCTCTTCGAGGTCTCATGACATTTGCGCTTTCACATACGGGGAGTAATCCCCCGCCCCTCATTGAGCCTTCATTACAACTTGATTTGACTATATAAGGCCAAATGATCTTATTGCAAAAATCATTTCAAAATGACTTATGATTCTTGATATATATATACTTCGAATCATACCCATTGTCGCTATTTATATCTTGTTTGGATTTCATTCCAATGGGTATGCCTAGAGAACTTTGTGTTTCCAACCCCATGTCTATGCTCATCTCATCATCATCTATCTATCTATATGTACATGTCATCATCTGAGCACTGATGTCTACGGGTGCTTCTATTCTTGTAGACAGTGTTGGGCCTCCAAAAGCAGAGGTTTGTAGAACAGCAGCAAGTTTCCCTTAAGTGGATCACCCAAGGTTTATCGATCTCAGGGAGGAAGAGGTCAAAGATATCCCTCTCATGCAACCCCTGCAACCACAAAGCAAGAAGTCTCTTGTGTCCCCAACACACCTAATAGGTGCACTAGTTCGGTGAAGAGATAGTGAAATACGAGTGGTATAAATAAGTATGAGCACCGGCAACGGCACCGTGAAAAGTGCTTTGCCCGGAGACGAGTAAACAAGCGGTAGTAACGCGGCAGTAGTAACGCATGATAAAACGATGAAACAAGCAGCGATAGCAGTATTTAGGAACAAGCTAGGCCTAGGGATTAGACTTTCACTAGTGGACACTCTCAAGTTTGATCACATAACAGAATAGATAAATGCATACTCTACACTCTCTTGTTGGATGATGAACACATTGCGTAGGATTACACGAACCCTCAATGCCGGAGTTAACAAGCTCCACAATTCAATGTTCATATTTAAATAACCTTAGAGTGCATGAAAGATCAACACGACTAAACCAAGTACTAACACGAGCATGCACACCTGTCACCTTCACACTATGTAGGAGGAATAAATCACATCAATACCATCATAGCAATAGTTAACTTCATAATCTACAAGAGATCATAAT
>NC_061511.1:230503850-230521124 GCF_022539505.1 Lolium rigidum | reverse complement strand
GGTGCTAAGTGTGTGGGCTAGGCTAGACTAGGACTTCATCTTTGTCGGGATTTCTTCGCTATGCAATCGTTTGGGCGGGATCGATGTCTCCATAGGCTGATTTCCTGTGAGTCTTTACCCATATTTGCTAGGACTTCATCTTTTGTCTGGATTTCTTCGGTTATGCACTCGTTTTGCATGACTGATGTTCCCATAGGCTGATTTCCTAGAGTCTTTACCCATATTTGCTTGCACCAATTGGCCTTGTAGCCGATGATGACACAAACAGGGTTTTCTACCCTTCTGTGCTCTTGTGATGCATTGTATGCTTATATATGAACAAAACTCTCTGGTTTGTTCATGATGCTTGGTATACCTCACTCCAGCTCCTAGATGGTTTGTTGGTGTAGAGGATTCAGTCGTTGGTTGAGTTCTTGGCTTGCCCTCGCTCCTCCTCGCAAGCTTGATCTCTTGGTTATGTGCTGTGGTGGTGGAATTGTGTTGAACAGCAGTGACTGTTCAAGATGTTCTTGTGTTCTTGGTTTCCTGATGAACTTACCCAGTGCAATCCTGTCGATGGATTGACTAGGGTTTACTGTGGAGGTTTTATATGGTCTCCTGCTCCTTCTCTGGTCGACAGCAAGCCCTGGCAACCTGTTGGTGACTCACCAGCTGTGTGTGTGTGGTGTGCTGCATGCACACCCAGTGGCTTGGTGTTGAGCATGCACACCTGCTGTGTGTGCTGCTTGTGTGTGTGTGTGTACCAGATCCTGTGAACTTGGCTTTGGAGAGGATCAGCTCGGCAGCCTGATCATATCCCCTCCATTTGCTTTATTTGTTAACCTGCCAAGTGGCTTTGCCACTTGGCTTAATTCTGTTTTTGGCTTTGATTTGTGCAGGGATCATCAATTGAGCAAAATGGACATGGAATTCATCATATACAAGATCAAGTGAAGATGATCTTGTAGAATTTAGACTAGGATATTAACTTGTAATTTTTCTTTATTTTCCTTTCTTCTATTCTGCCCATTTATGTAATGTGTTGTATTATTCTTTTATTTCACTTATGAATATTGTAATGACATTGTAATGTGTGTGATTATCAATAAAGCTCAAAGTTTTCTCTAATGAGCTTTATATATTAATTGTTCTATTTATATCTTGATTATTAAAGATTGTTTATTAAATTATCTCAAGTTTGAATTATGAGATAATAACTTGATGTTTGAATTTGAAATTCAAATTCAAATTTGGTTTGAGCTTGATCAACCATCTTAACTTAGAATTCAATCATGCAACTTAAATTGGTGTTTCAAACTCTCCCTTCTCAACTCAAAACCCTAATCTAGTTAAGTGAGATGCAAATTTGTCGCACCCTCGAAACCCTAACCCTGTAAGGTGTCGAGAGAGAAACTTGTCCCCCTTCGATGCAGTTTTTGTTTAAAAGCGCGAAATTTCCCCAGAATTTACTATGCAATGCACATCCCTTTCTAAAATCTACCCCTCGATCGTCTCTAAACCTGGGATATTACAGTAGCTTCATTAGTATAGCAACAAGGAAAAAATATAATTCATCACAAGATTTTGCAATACTATGAGTGGATGAATTAATAGGACTAGCACATGACAATATAGCATTTTGAGAAGTAGTGCTAGTATCCACATGAGGCTCACAAGATGTTACCTTTAACATAATAGCCTCATGAGCTAACTTTAGCCAATCATGAGAGACTAGAAACCGGGCCTTACACAAATGTTGGGGCACACATCCAAAACTTAATTGGAGGCTCCCAACAAATTACCACAAAAGCCTAGAATCCGTCTAGGATTCCAAGAACCCAAGAGTAACAAGCTTCTTGCTTTCACCACCACGAATCTTCGTGGAAAGCTCAAACCGATGCACTAAAAGCAATGACAAGAACATCACAAAGATGCTCAAATCCTTCTCTCTCGAATACCCAACAAAACTACAAAAGTTATGGGGGAATAAGAAAGGAAGGACAAATAGGAGAAACACAAAGAACTCCAAGTTTTTCCAAGATCTAGATGTAGGTGGATCCCCTCACAAAGAGAGGAATTTGATTGGTGAAGATGTAGATATAGATCTCCTCTATCTTTTCTCTTAAATAGATGCAAGATTCATTGGAGGGAGAGATATCAAGCTCAAGGGTCAGCATTGGGGGGGGGGGCAAAAACGAGCTCAAGAGATAGGAAACATTGGGGAAGAAGACCCCTTCAATAGGGCAAGAGAAATCCGCCTGTTATGAACAAAACTCGTAATTACCGGAACTCCCGGTCTGGGTGAAGTAGGGCGCCCCGGGATGCTCCCGTATACTTTCTGCGAGCAAAAACATCATTTCCGGAACTTGGACAGAACTTGACCGGTACTACCGCCGGTAGTACCGGCCTCGAAGACCAGAACTTCCACTCCAGTGAAATATCCAAATATCCCGGTATGAAAACTTCAATAACTTTTGCATCCGGACTCCGATTTCGATGATCTTGGTGTAGGATAACGTTGCATAGAAAACAAAAATTTTCCTACCGCGAACACGCAATCCAAGCCAAGATGCAATCTAGAAGACGGTAGCAACGAGGGGTTTATCGAGTCTCACCCTTGAAGAGATTCCAAAGCCTACAAGATGAGGCTCTTGTTGCTGCGGTAGACGTTCACTTGCCGCTTGCAAAGCGCGTAGAAGATCTTGATCACGATCGGTTCCGGCGCCACGAACGGGCAGCACCTCCGTACTCGGTCACACGTTCGGTTGTTGATGAAGACGACGTCCACCTCCCCGTTCCAGCGGGCAGCGGAAGTAGTAGCTCCTCTTGAATCCGACAGCATGACGGCGTGGTGTCGGTGGTGGTGGAGAAATCCGGCGGAGCTTCGCTTAAGCGTGCGGGATGTGGTGGAGGAGAGAGACCGCTAGGGTTTGGGGAGAGGGGCGCCGGCTAGGGCACCCTTGAGGGGTGCGGCCATGGTGGTGACTTGAGTGGCCGGCCAGCCCCTCTCTCCCCCTCTTTATATAGGTGGAGGCCCCAAGGTTTAGGTCAAAAGAGTCCGAATAAGACCCCAACAAAACCTTCCAAGTGTCCAAACCTATGGGGAGTGGGACTCCCCCCTTTCCTTGGTGGGGTGGCCGGCCACCATGGTGGGGAGTCCACTTGTGACTCCTCCTCCCTTAGGTTGGCCGGCCAAGGTGGGTGGAGTCCCTCTGGGACTCCACCTTCCATCCTTATTTCTTCCGGACTTTTCTAGAACCTTCTAGAACCTTCCGTAGAACCTTCCGGATCATTTTAATTCACATAAAATGACATCCTATATATGAATCTTATTCTCCGGACCATTCCGGAACTCCTCGTGATGTCCGGGATCTTATCCGGGACTCCGAACAAATATTCGAACTCCATTCCATATTCAAGTTCTACCATTTCAACATCCAACTTTAAGTGTGTCACCCTACGGTTCGTGAACTATGCGGACATGGTTGAGTACTCTCTCCGACCAATAACCAATAGCGGGATCTGGAGATCCATAATGGCTCCCACATATTCAACGATGACTTTAGTGATCGAATGAACCATTCACATACGATACCAATTCCCTTTGTCGCGCGATATTTTACTTGTCCGAGGTTTGATCTTCGGTATCACTCTATACCTTGTTCAACCTCGTCTCCCGACAAGTACTCTTTACTCGTACCGTGGTATGTGGTCTCTTATGAACTTATTCATATGCTTGCAAGACATTAGACGACATTCCACCGAGAGGGTCCGGAGTATATCTATCCGTCATCGGGATGGACAAATCCCACTTCGTTGATCCATATGCCTCAACTCATACTTTCCGGATACTTAATCCCACCTTTATAACCACCCATTTACGCGAGTGTCGTTTGATGTAATCAAAGTACCTTTCCGGTATAAGTGATTTACATGATCTCATGGTCATAAGGACTAGGTAACTATGTATCGAAAGCTTATAGCAAATAACTTAATGACGAGATCTTATGCTACGCTTAATTGGGTGTGTCCATTACATCATTCATATAATGATATAACCTTCTTATTAATAACATCCAATGTTCATGATTATGAAACTAATCATCCATTAATCAACAAGCTAGTTTAAGAGGCATACTAGGGACTTCTTTGTTGTCTATATATCACACATGTACTAATGTTTCGGTTAATACAATTATAGCATGATATATAAACATTTATCATAAACATAAAGATATAAATAATAACCACTTTATTATTGCCTCTAGGGCATATCTCCTTCAGTCTCCCACTTGCACTAGAGTCAATAATCTAGTTTACATTTGTAAAGATATAACACCTTGGCCTTCTGGCGCTTTATCATGTTTCGCTCACGAGAGAGGTTTTAGTCAACGGATCTGACATGCTCAAAACCGTATGTATTTTGTAATTCATTTGCGTCTCAACGCATCACTCATTTCCAAATGAGTCGGCATTAAATATGTTTGGTCTTCTGGTGGAACCTTAATTCCGCGGTCTGAAATATGTCACTAATATTGTCACACACAATATAGCTTCAAAGTTCTGACTCTGTCGGAAATACACCAAGTTCTCAAAGAACCTCTTGACTTAACATCCTTTGTCATTGTAAAAACAATGACATACTCTGCCTTCTTTTGTAGATTCCGTCACAATATTTAGAACTCTTCTAAATCTAGTATAGACAACTTCTAGCTCATTGTACTACCTTTTAAACAACACTTAGTCTAATTTGAGATTGAAATTATATTTTATATGTGACAAAACCAATATCGGTGTAACACCTTACAGCGATTTGTTTGTCATTTCTTCATACAAATATATATATATATATATATATATATATATATATATATATATATATCCTTAGTTCTTCTAAAGTACTCAAGGATATTCTTATCGTTGTCCAATGATCATCATATGAATCATTCCGGTATATGCTCATAACACTTTATAGCACATGATATCTGATTGTGTACATATTATTCGTGATCTATAATCACTCATGTGTTTTTACTCATTGAGTGTCAGATACACTCAAGTCTTGTTAAACCTTCACATGACAAGAACATTTTCTTAATTTTTCTATATTGAACTACTTCAATATCCATCATATGTACTTTGACTTAAATTTATTTATGTGTTTCAATCTATCTTCATAGATCTTGACACTAAATTTGTTTCGAGTCCATATCCTTTCATTGAAGTTAATTCTCAATGAAATCTTTTTAATCAAGTATATAATTACATCATTTATAACCAACTATATGTCACCTACATAAAGTATTATAAATGTGTCTTAGCGCTCCCACTTAATTTCTTGCAAATGCAAGCCTCTTCATCGTCTCGATGAAATCAAAAACTCTTTGACTATTTCATCCGGTGAAGATTCCAACTCCGCAATACTTACTTCATCCAATTGAAGTTCGTATACCTATCTAGTATTCCACGGACCAGCAAAACTCTTGGTTGTATCTTGTATACACCTTTAATACATACTTCTGATAACTAATGTATTTTGCCATCCTACTAGCATATCTTATAAAAGAAATATGTAGTGATTACTAGAATAATCCACATAGACTATAAGCATTGCTACGGAAGATCTAATCTTATCGTATTCAACTCTTTGAACTTTGTCGTAAACAATTTTTCGATAAGTCAAGCTTTCTTCAAGGATATTTCATCCAAGTCTATCAATTTCATAGATCCATTTACTTTCATAAAGTATTCATCTATCTTGGATTTCATGGCGCATGGCCATTTTAACGGAGTCAGGGCCCATCATAAATTCTTTGTTTTGTAGTTGGTTTATTATTGTTCAAAGTCAATCCTTTGTCCACAAATCATTTATTTGATCACAAAGTAAACCATACCTACAAAGGTTCAATATGTACTTCGATCTCCATGGCTAAAACACTTTGTAGTCATGAGAGCCATGATCGTCGTGGCCGCTTCCAAAACCAATTCCGATGCTGCGCTACTCTGATCATTATGCTCAGGTTCATAAACCTTATCAAATTATATTGTCCTCCCACTCAAAAACTTCACTCGAAACAATTTCTCGGAAATAAGAAACATTGACAAACACTTTTGTCTTTATCTCGTGGGAAGAATTCCCAATTAAATCTCTGGGATAACCAACAAAGACATTCATCCGATTTTGGTTGACTATTAGGGTTTATACCCATGCCATAACTTGTATGGTGTCATTTCAACGGATCATTATGATGCTCTATTCGAGTGTAAAGCGGTAGTCTCTAAAGCATAATCCACAAAAATATAATGGCATTAATATTTTATCTCATCATTGACCCAACTAGGTTTGGATACATCTCTCGGATACTTCATCATCACTATGATACTCCAAGAAATGTGAGTTGTAGAACAATTTCATAACTCTCTTAGATGTTCGCTAAAAATTCGTAATTCAAATATTTCCTCCATGATCCAATCATAGATATTTGACTTCTCTATTACGATGATTTCCACTTCATGCTGAAATTTATTTGAATCCATTCAAATGTTTCAAACTTCTTCCTTATTGAATATATCCACATATATATACTCAATTCATTGTTGAAAGTTTTCATGAAGTAGAAGAATCTCCCGCACACAACTATGCCCGGTGAACCACATACATCATCATGTATTTTTCCACTAAGTTAGTTGCCCGTTCAACTTTTGGCCTATGAACGGTATTTTAATCATTCTCTTTAGAAAAGATTTGCAAGCGTCAAATGATTCAAAAATCAAGTGACTCCGAAAATTCATTTGCATGGAGTTTCTTCATGCGTTCCTTTCCAACATGACCTAAATGGCGGTTCCACAAATAAGTGGAATTCAAATCATTTGCCTTATGGCATTTTAGCGTCAGTGTTATGTATGTGTGTTTCACCATTAAGATTTATAATAACTTATCCATCGTACATGGAGTAATGTCATAATTTAAACAAGTCATTGTTTTCATTTGACCAGAGCAAAATAACAATTATTAAGTTCTTTATTATAAATTCTAAGGGCTAGATAGAATGCCAACGATGAACATAATAACACTTTATTTTTTGTTCTAGGCGTGCATTCCTATCATATTCCTTGTCAGTCACTTAGGTCATTGAATTCTTGTATTGCGTTGTTTTTGTATGACACTTCATACCAACCAATATAGTACTAATACCCAAGAATTTCATAGTGTGACCTAACTAGGAATACAATCATAACATGTATATCATTTATATACACCTGAGCTAGACTTTCTACTCTTTTCTTTCTTTCTGCCAAAATATCTTTTGCAGTTTCTCTTTTAGCTTTCCTCATTATTCAGAAAAACATTTCAACATCAATAACTTCTAGGTTTGTTGGTCAAATACCAATAACCTTGAGGTTCTTACTTTGAAGTTGATCATCATATGACAAGTGTTTCGATTTCACTATTAGTAACTTTGTAATACGATGAACAATTTCACTCATAATTTTATCCATCAATTCATGATAACTTTCCGAGACCATGTCCGTACATGCTAGGCTCATAAAGTTTAAACCTTAGTATTCGCATATGCAAATCGGCTTGCACCCGTTGGAAGCACACGTAGAATCTATAACACCCGATCATCACGTGATGCTTCGAAACAACGAGTCTTAGCAACGGTGCATACTAAGGACAATCACTTCATGGATATGCGAATATCGTTAGTGCCCCAATAGTTGGAGGATTGGGACGTCTTGCGTCTTCAACCTTCGTACATTCCCATAAAACTTATGAGTTTATGTAGTCTCACCAAATTTATATTCTATCATCTTGCAATAAGGTCTTAGATATCACATATATCTCGTACCTTGATTATTTCGAAAACTAAATTTTCAGCTCCTTACTTTTCAAACAGATTTGAACTTCAAGTTTCACTGGAGACAAGATAACTTTAGGTACTAATTGAAACCATAGCTCTCTCGAATCAACAAAGTGAGTTTTACTAAAAGTTTGCAATAGGACTTAATCATTTCTTGATTCATTAACAATACGGTACCAATCCGTAAAGTTTCTAGTCAGATTTTAACGAGTATTTCTATCTCAATTATAAGACTAGCGCATAGTAGTAAACGGATGCCAATACTACAAAATTAATTCAAAATACTACTCGGACTATGTTTATGATAATTAGTTCATGTTTTAATCTAATTACTAATGAACTCCCACTTAATACAACATCCCTCATAGTTGTAAAGTGGTACACAATCCAAATCCACTACACCAAAACCGATCATCACGTGAGATGATGTAGTTTCAATGGTGAACATCAACATGTTGATCATATCATCCATATGACTCGTGTTCAACCTTTCGGTTTCCATTGTCCCGAGGCCATGTCTGTACATGCTAGGCTCGTCAAGCAAACTCAAGTATTCCGCGTGTGCAACATGGCTTACACCCGTTGTATGTGAATTGTTGAATCTATCACATCCGATCATCACGAGATGCTTCGAAACGACGAACTGTTACTGTAGGATAACGTTGCATAGAAAACAAAAATTTTCCTACCGCGAACACGCAATCCAAGCCAAGATGCAATCTAGAAGACGGTAGCAACGAGGGGATATCGAGTCTCACCCTTGAAGAGATTCCAAAGCCTACAAGATGAGGCTCTTGTTGCTGCGGTAGACGTTCACTTGCCGCTTGCAAAAGCGCGTAGAAGATCTTGATCACGATCGGTTCCGCGCCACGAACGGGCAAGCACCTCCGTACTCGGTCACACGTTCGCTTGTTGATGAAGACGACGTCCACCTCCCCGTTCCGGCGGGCAGCGGAAGTAGTAGCTCCTCTTGAATCCGACGACGACGACGGCGTGGTGTCGGTGGTGGTGGAGAAATCCGGCGGAGCTTCGCTTAAGCGTGCGGGATGTGGTGGAGGAGAGATACCGCTAGGGTTTGGGGAGAGAGGGGGAGGCTAGGGCGCCGGCCAAGGGCAGCCCTAGGTGGTGCGGCCAAGAGTGGGCAGCCCCCTCCCTCTCCTCCTCATTATATAGGTGGAAATCCCCAAGTGTTGGTATCCAAGTCTTCGAATAAGACCCCAACAATGAAACCTCCCATATGTAGGGAAACCTACCCAAGGTGGGAATCCCACTTGGGGTGGGATTCCCCCTTCCATGAGGGGGTTGGCCGGCCACCCTAGGGAGTCCACCTTGGACTCCTCCCCTTTAGGGTTGGCTGGCCATGCAAGGTGGAGTCCCTCCGGACTCTACTTTCCATGGTGATTTCTTCCGGACTTTTCTAGAACCTTCTAGAACCCGCCATAAATGCACCGGATCATTTCCAAACTTGGAATATGACTTCCTATATATGAATCTTATTCTCCGGACCATTCCGGAACTCCTCGTGATGTCCGGGATCTCATCCGGGACTCCGAACAAATATTCGAACTCCATTCCATATTCAAGTTCTACCATTTCAACATCCAACTTTAAGTGTGTCACCCTACGGTTCGTGAACTATGCGGACATGGTTGAGTACTCACTCCGACCAATAACCAATAGCGGGATCCGGAGATCCATAATGGCTCCCACATATTCAACGATGACTTCGGTGATCGAATGAACCATTCACATACGATACCAATTCCCTTTGTCACGCGATATTTTTACTTGTCCGAGGTTTGATCATCGGTATCACTCTATACCTTGTTCAACCTCGTCTCCGACAAGTACTCTTTACTCGTATCGTGGTATGTGGTCTCTTATGAACTTATTCATATGCTTGCAAGACATTAGACGACATTCCACCGAGAGGGCCCGGAGTATATCTATCCGTCATCGGGATGGACAAATCCCATCGTTGATCCATATGCCTCAACTCATACTTTTCGGATACTTAATCCCACCTTTATAACCACCCATTTACGCAGGTGGCGTTTGATGTAATCAAAGTACCTTTCCGGTATAAGTGATTTACATGATCTCATGGTCATAAGGACTAGGTAACTATGTATCGAAAGCTTATAGCAAATAACTTAATGACGAGATCTTATGCTACGCTTAATTGGGTGTGTCCATTACATCATTCATATAATGATATAACCTTGTTATTAATAACATCCAATGTTCATGATTATGAAACTAATCATCCATTAATCAACAAGCTAGTTTAAGAGGCATACTAGGGACTTCTTGTTGTCTACATATCACACATGTACTAATGTTTCGGTTAATACAATTATAGCATGATATATAAACATTTATCATAAAAATAAAGATATAAATAATAACCACTTTATTATTGCCTCTAGGGCATATCTCCTTCAGTTACAACGGTGCATACGAGGGGAGAACACTTTATTATCTCTATATTAATGTGAGGGATCATCTTATAATGCTACCGTCGCGATCTAAGCAAAATAAGATGCATAAAAGGATTAACATCACATGCAGTTCATATGTGATATGTTATGGCCCTTTTGTCTTTGCGCCTTTGATCTTCATCTCCAAAGCACGGACATGATCTCCATCATCAACGGGCATGATCTCCATCATCGTCGGCGTAGCGTCAAGGTTCATGGCGCTGTCTTCATGGTTGTTCACCTCATGTAGCAACTATTACAACTACTTTGAAATACTACTCAACATGAAAATAAAGACAACCATAAGGCTTCTGCCGGTTGCTACAATACAATAATGATCATCTCATACATATTCATCATCACATTATGGCCATATCACATCACCAAATCCTGCAAAAACAAGTTAGACGTCTCTAATTTGGTTTGCAAATTTTACGTGGTTTAGGGTTTTCGAGTAAGATCTAATCTACCTACGAACATGAACCACAACGGTGATACTAGTGTTGTCAATAGAAAAGTAAATTGAATCTTCACTATAGTAGGAGAGACGAGACACCCGCAAAGCCTCTTATGCAATACAAGTTGCATGTCGAACGAGGAACAAGTCTCATGAACGCGGTCATGTAAAGTTAGTCCGGGCCGCTTCATCCCACTATGCCACAAAGATGCAAAGTACTCAAACTAAAGATAACAAGAGCATCAACGCCCACAAACCATTGTGTTCTACTCGTGCAACCATCTATGCATAGATACGGCTCGATACCACTCGTAGGATAACGTTGCATAGAAAACAAAAAATTTCCTACCGCGAACACGCAATCCAAGCCAAGATGCAATCTAGAAGACGGTAGCAACGAGGGGTTTATCGAGTCTCACCCTTGAAGAGATTCCAAAGCCTACAAGATGAGGCTCTTGTTGCTGCGGTAGACGTTCACTTGCCGCTTGAAAAGCGCGTAGAAGATCTTGATCACGATCGGTTCCGGCGCCACGAACGGGCAGCACCTCCGTACTCGGTCACACGTTCGGTTGTTGATGAAGACGACGTCCACCTCCCCGTTCCAGCGGGCAGCGGAAGTAGTAGCTCCTCTTGAATCCGACAAGCACGACGGCGTGGTGCTCGGTGGTGGTGGAGAAATCCGGCGGAGCTTCGCTTAAGCGTGCGGGATGTGGTGGAGGAGAGAGACCGCTAGGGTTTGGGGAGAGGGCGCGGCTAGGGCACCCTTGAGGGGTGCGGCGATGGTGGTGACTTGAGTGGCCGGCCAGCCCCTCTCTCCCCCTCTTTATATAGGTGGAGGCCCCAAGGTTTAGGTCAAAAGAGTCCGAATAAGACCCCAACAAAACCTTCCAAGTGTCCAAACCTAGGGGAGTGGGACTCCCCTTTCCTTGATGGGGTGGCCGGCCACCATGGTGGGGAGTCCACTTGTGACTCCTCCTCCCTTAGGTTGGCCGGCCAGGTGGGTGGAGTCCCTCCGGGACTCCACCTTCCATCCTTATTTCTTCCGGACTTTTCTAGAACCTTCTAGAACCTTCCGTAGAACCTTCCGGATCATTTTAATTCACATAAAATGACATCCTATATATGAATCTTATTCTCCGGACCATTCCGGAACTCCTCGTGATGTCCGGGATGCTCCGAACAAATATTCGAACTCCATTCCATATTCAAGTTCTACCATTTCAACATCCAACTTTAAGTGTGTCACCCTACGGTTCGTGAACTATGCGGACATGGTTGAGTACTCTCTCCGACCAATAACCAATAGCGGGATCCGGAGATCCATAATGGCTCCCACATATTCAACGATGACTTTAGTGATCGAATGAACCATTCACATACGATACCAATTCCCTTTGTCACACGATATTTTACTTGTCCGAGGTTTGATCTTCGGTATCACTCTATACCTTGTTCAACCTCGTCTCCTGACAAGTACTCTTTACTCGTACCGTGGTATGTGGTCTCTTATGAACTTATTCATATGCTTGCAAGACATTAGACGACATTCCACCGAGAGGGCCCGAGAGTATATCTATCCGTCATCGGGATGGACAAATCCCACCGTTGATCCATATGCCTCAACTCATACTTTCCGGATACTTAATCCCACCTTTATAACCACCCATTTACGCAGTGGCGTTTGATGTAATCAAAGCACCTTTCCGGTATAAGTGATTTACATGATCTCATGGTCATAAGGACTAGGTAATTATGTATCAAAAGCTTATAGCAAATAACTTAATGACGAGATCTTATGCTACGCTTAATTGGGTGTGTCCATTACATCATTCATATAATGATATAACCTTGTTATTAATAACATCCAATGTTCATGATTATGAAACTAATCATCCATTAATCAACAAGCTAGTTTAAGAGGCATACTAGGGACTTCTTTGTTGTCTATATATCACACATGTACTAATGTTTCGGTTAATACAATTATAGCATGATATATAAACATTTATCATAAACATAAAGATATAAATAATAACCACTTTATTATTGCCTCTAGGGCATATCTCCTTCACTTGGGCTTGTTGAAATCACAACAACGAGCTCTACAATAATATGCATAGAAACATCATGGTCCAGCAATGTAAGATAGAAACAAATGAATACATGTTTTACCTATCTAAATACAAACCGGTAAAACCACCAATATCGAAAACACAATAGAGAATGCATATGAAATCCATTTTTGATGAACTAGACCTTGTCATGGAGATTAATACAAGCTCTAAATCCACTCATGGATAAGAACCAAATAAGAAATAAGAAAGATGATGCCAATGATGCAAAGGTTTGAGATCTATCTGAGTGATACGATGAAGGGTCATCAGAGTGCTGCTCGCGCGCTCGAGTGCCCCGGCAGCCTGTGCGTATTGCTACGCACGTGGCCCAGCGGACAAGGGCAGGGTGTGAAATTCATACTCCCTCTGTTTTTAGAAACTCTTCGTAACTTTTTTAAGATATGAATGAATCTATAGATAAAACATGTCTATATAGTTTTGTATATCTAGATAAAGTTAGAAAGATTTTTTAGAAACATAGGGAGTAGTTTTGTATGCGAGGGTGTGAAATTCATACTTGTGAACCGTGAAACGCACCATGTCTACTTAGACTTAGGTTGAGCTGGCAAAGAGGACATGAGATGAGAATATATCTAGTGAGACTACATCTTATTTAATTCCATGATACCACTCTTCAAAATTTTAAATTTTAAATGTCAAAAAATTCAAAACCAATTTTTTTGGTGTTCACAAGATGCGTGTCAACATGGCTTGTAACTTTCATAACCAAACTCAAAATACCCTAACAAAAACAAAAATGAGAAATCAAGTATGAATAGTGTCACATAAAGAAAAAACACAACATGCCACTATTCACATATCATTTGTCTTTTTTGTTACTCTTTCTGTATTTTAAATTTGGCTGTGAAAAATCTAGAGATTGTAAACACGCATCTTGTCAAAATCCACAAAAAAAATTGAATTTTTTTGACAGTTACATTTTAAATTTCACTAGTAGAAAACTTGTCTTTCGTCCAACGCCTATCGGAACTTTAGTCCCGGTTTAAAAACGAACCGGGACCAATGGGGGGCATTAGTCCCGGTTCAAACAGCGTAGGCTTTAGTTCCGGTTCGTTTGGACCCTTTAATCCCGGTTGGTATTACCAACCGGAATTAAAGGGGTGGCGACATGCTACCTCTGGGGCAAAAGACTTTAGTCCCGGCTGGTAATACCTTTAGTCCTGGTTGATAATACTCTAAGGGGGGGGGGGGGGGGGGAAGGGGCGTGGGAAGGCAAAAAAACCTAGAAAACCTTTAGTCCTGGTTAGTAATACCTGGATTGGTGATATTCATTATTCACTTTGGTCAACAAAAGGAAAAGTGTTCGATGTCTACTTTCATAAGAATGGACCCATACCCAGATTTACACATAAACATATATCCATTCAAATGAAGGTCAACACTACCACGTACACTAACACAATTGCAGAAAAGGAACCATATCCATCTTGAAAAGAGAAGAGGGGAATCTAGGGAATGAGATGGGATCCATTCCAGTACTTTGCCCAATTTCAGTAAACGACCACAGGTACGTGGACAACGGCCTCTTTTCAACCAGCTCCTAGCACGGTTTGGCTGTTTGCATACGGGCTCCCATAAAACCTTTTTGACTTCATCTGATCTACAGTAAGACTAGCTAGCCAGGCGAGGTGATGGCTGTCGGCAAGATGATGAACTCCGTAGCACTCGTGTTTGTACAGTAATTTTCCTGCTGGTTTTATTTCCTTACCTTTGTCCATTACTCATTCACAATTTCACATGATCAATGAAATTTGGATGTGCATATATCTCATAGGTTAGCAAGGGTGGGTTGGTAGATGGAGCTAGTTGAGAAGTACGCCTGAATGAAGTTTCTTGGACGTGACAGGGAGGAATATAATCTCAGATGTGATTACATGTCCAAGAACAATGCCTCGATCGAGTTAGGATCTCGCTTTCGTCTTCTGCGAAGCAACTCATCGATCGCTATAAACAATTTGCAGCAGCTGCTATGCTTGTTTATCTCGAGGAAGTGGTTGGTACGGCGGTCCGGCCCCAGCAGGGAATACCCCGGCGACGAAAAGCACATATCTTTATCCATTGCATGTATGCTAATCGACTCCGTTAGCACACTAAGGACAGGATTAGCAAACTAATGAAGTGGCTAGCTTGTCAAAACCTGTCGACCGATGTTCCCTGGATTGGAGTTGAGCCGTCGTTCTCATGGAGAGCCCAACTCGATCGTCTGCTGACACGATAGGTTGATAGCTAGCTTTGTGCTGTTGCGCTCACAGATTCCAGGTGCCTTGTCGGCCAGTGTGCTACTACGTTCTTCTTCCCTGGTGGACAAATAGACACGACGGCCGTCGTAACAGGACAATCAAATGACGCAAGGCTTTAAACGTACGACGACGAGACAGGCGAGCCATGAAAAGTCGTCACCGAGAGAAGGTAGGTGGAACCGTGGAACTTTGGAAGGGACGATGATGCGTATAAAAAGGGGCAAGAAGATGAGCAGTGCGCGTCAGGTATTTTGTGCATGTGAGATCAGGGTGCCGCGTGCCGTTCGCCGACACCTTTTGAGGACAGATCAGGGTGCCGCGAGACGTGATACATCAACCGAATGAAGGCAATCGGCAAGTGCAGATCGCTTGACCCGATCTGATCACGTCCGTGTTCGTATTGGAAGGGCTGGGCAGAAAAACCGATGGCCAAAAAACCAAGACAGAAGGACCAAAACCGAACTCGAGAAGACCGAGACAAGAAACACCCATAAAAACATTGGGTAGATAATTTTATAGACCAGACTTTGTTTGATCAATTCAGACATTATTTGCTAATAATCGAGTAGGCCGAACTGATCGCACTATTACGTGAGGCCACCCCAATCTCCGGAACCGTGTGATCTACATAAATTATGGTATTGTTGAATGGTGAACAAACTGCTTGGTTTTTAGCAAAGAAGTACATAATACATAAACATGCGTGGGAAAAACAAAGTCACACAATTCAGGTACCAAAAATGAAGCATTGCCAATTTAGCAAGGAGTGGTCTAATATGAACCGGCAGTTGTGTCAATGACCCGCCTAGCCCGCACTCGCCAAAACGTCTTCGCGTTGCGTCCGGGGAATGACCGTTGTGTACCAGGGACGGTCTCAGGGTGCCGCACACCATATTAGACAATGCTAAACCGAAACGGCATTTGGGGCGTGTGGCTAGGCACGGTCTTGTATCCGGCGCATCCAAAAGCCTTTAGGTACGTGACTTGAGATGTTCTTATCTTGCAAGCGGAAGATGTGAGAATCAAGTAAGGTGAGCCACCGAGGTGGACTTAAAATATCAAATCATAACAAATCATAAGTCATAAGTCATACTTCACACCTCGATTAACACCATAGTTAATAAGAGCTCCTTTTGCGGTACGGAAGCAAAGAATGAGTCGATCGTGAGGCGACAAAAAAAACACATCTAGGGTTCCGCCCCTCTCGTCGGTGACGCCGTTGGTTTGCTCCGCCTCCAGTTTCCTCGGGCCTTGGAGGTGTGGCGAACCAGGACCCTCGCTGACGGGAGGTTTTCTATTCTTTGTTTAGTCTTTTTTTCAGTGTCTTCTTCGGGATGTTGAGGCGGCGGCTATGTCCTGAAGTCATAATAAGGTCCTCCCCGTTGTAACCTTGTTCCGGTGGTGCATCTAGCCCCATCGGAGGGCGCATGGAGTCTTGTGTCCGACGGATCTCGCGGGATCTGGTTGGTTTTCGTGTTCATTGGTGTGTTTTTAGACCAGTCTCTTCCGTTCTATGGCTGTCATCAATAGCGATGGTTGCGGCTCTGGTGCACTGGTCCTTCGGGGCCTTAGCTCGATGACTCCTGGCTGTTTGTTACAATAATCTCTATTACGACAAGCTTTGCCCGACTCTGACGATGGAGGGGCAAGAACTGCGTTGCGCCTTCAGCTCGTGCTAGTGTTTGTAGTCGTTACTAGATGGTCCAAAGAACTATTTGTAATTTTTATTACTTTTAGGACTCTATGTACCACTGTTGATGATTTTTAATAGTCGGTGAAATTTCGCAAAAAAAATAGCTCCTTTTGTTTACAAATATAAAATGTTTTAGACACTTAAAGTAAACTAGATACACACCATAGTGAGTGAATCTACACATTAAAAATAGATTAGATACATGCAAAAATAGATGAATCTACTAAAAGCTGAAACATCTTATATTAGTGAATGGAGGGGGTATATAGAAATTGTGTAAGATTTAGATTCTAGGAATTTTTTATAAACTACTTATTTGATTCATAAGAACACATCCTATAAAAAGTAATTCTATAGAGGAAGCATGTAGTGCAAATTCTATAGGAACAAAACATTAGGTCACACCTTATGAAAAATTCTACTTC
>NC_061511.1:230420350-230503750 GCF_022539505.1 Lolium rigidum | reverse complement strand
CGTTGTTCAACACAATTCCACCACCACAGCACATAACCAAGAGATCAAGCTTGCAGGGAGGAGCAGGGCAAGCCAAGAACTCAACCAACAGCTGAATCCTCTACACCAACAAACCATCTAGGAGCTGGAGTGAGGTATACCAAGCATCATGAACAAACCAGAGAGTTTTGTTCATATATAAGCATACAATGCATCACAAGAGCACAGAAGGGTAGAAAACCCTGTTTGTGTCATCATCTGGCTACAAGGCCAATTGGTGCAAGCAAATATGGGTAAAGACTCTAGGAAATCAGCCTATGGGAACATCAGTCATGCAAAACAGTGCATAACTGAAGAAATCCAGCAAAAGATGAAGTCCTAGTCTAGCCTAGCCCACACACTTAGCACCTACAGCTATTCAAGCCATCAGACTTAGACAAAATCATTGTCTATTTTGATTTCAACATCAAGAGCTACTGGCAATCCAATCAATGGATCACCCAGAAAGCATTTGGTGAGCCACAGCAAGCCAACAAGAGGGGAGCTACCCTGGGGCAGCATATGACTACTGCCAGGGTCACCTCAAACCCTAAAAACAGCCAAACAGTCAAGCCAAGCACAACTATCATCACCCAGAATGGGTTCAAAGTGGAGCTAGGGTCCCCAACTAATCTGGCATCCCTCTAGCTCAACTAGTAATCTGCCCGTGCGTTGCCACGGAAAAATAAAATATATTAATGTACTTCTTTCGTATGAAAAGGAAAAGAATCCAAATCCCCAATACAATACCCCTGAAGGCTGCGCCACTCGCAACCTCCAAGTAAAGCTTCGTTGGATGTCGCCTAATCATGCGAACGTGGTAGCTTCCCTTTCTTACGTGTGGGACCAACAATCTTATCCCTTCCCCTCGTCATTCTCGTCCATCGACAGGCCCCAGATCACACACCATGGGAGAGAGACAAGGGAGCTCGCCGGTCGTACTCGACGGAGCACGACGCGTCTCCGTCCCCGTGACGACTGGCCTTGGCGGAGCGCGCTGCCGCCTCCTTCCCCCATGCCTCTCACGCATCTCGTTGCCCTTTATCCCTCGTGGCGCCTCTCATGGCCATGTCCTCCCCACGACCCGGTGCTTGCACACCGCCCCTCCTCTCTTCCGCCAGTGCTCTACACCTCCTCCCCAGCTTGCTTGTGCCCTGCACCACCTCTCCCACAATTGGTGATGTTCGTTACAGCGAGATCAGCGTGTTGCCGCTGCAAGAACAAGGGCAGCGGCGGGGTAGCAGGCTGCGTACCCCCACGACGCTCCATCGTTGTGATGACGAGGACATGAACGCAATGGGAAGGCAGGTCCTCCGGCACGATCCACGCACCACCACGGAGACGTCGTGCTCCACTACTACGGCTGCCCGTTTGCCCGTTGATTCTCTTCCATGATCCACCTCTGTTGGAGCCATGCATCTCATCGGGGGTGAAGATGATAACCACGGGCGGTGCTGCAAGGCGGTCAGTGGTGTGGAGCTACATACATTGGGCTGCAGTGCTGCAAGTCATCGGTGGGAAAGCCGCGAAGGGAGGATGGCGGTGCTACATCGGCCGACCAGGGCAAACATCAGCATCTTGTTCTTGTCTTGTCCCTCATCTACCTAACAACCAACGCATGCCAAATTTTTTTCTTTATAATTTATATTTACACCATAGATTAATTCTCTATATTAATATTTATTTATTTCACTCTTTTCAAAAAAATGAAGTTGAGTCCACAAATGTATCGCCAGCAAACAATGAAATAGCAAGCCATTTGATCAGCAGATAGATTTAGGAGCAAAAACTGCAAACTCCTGTTAGAAAGAATGGATTTAACATGATCTGGGACAATACAAATCTTGCTCAAGGTACCAAGCATTGCTAAAGATATCATTTTCCTACACACTGTTTCAGTTCAGTTCACCGATCCCACATTATAAACAATGCACCCATGATCCTTTCCTGGCTATTACATGAAATCTCAATACCTAAACAGTACCTAAAAGATATTGATCCATTGCTCCAGTTTCAGTCTGCTCAAGATCTCTCGCATGTAACATATTGGCATACGTTTTCTTTTTGACCCAGAAGACTGCGAGGCAACAACCCCACAGCAAAACTTTATGAAAATCTCAAATACAGAAGGTTAAAAGAAAAGGACAAGAAGGTTAACATATTGGCATACGTACGTAGAGATCTTGAATCAGCATCGACTTAGTGCAGCAGTAGCGGAAAGCCCATGTTTGTCCTTGAGGGTGGACGCTACAATCTTCACTATGTCTCGAAAAATTGTACTACTATTTTTACCTGGGTGTTTCACGGGATCTGCTTAACCACCCCAGCAGGGCCGCCGGGGTCTCTTTCTATCAATTTCTTTGCCAGAAAGATGATAGTTCTAAGAGAACGCAGATATAGCATTATCGAAAACATAATGCGCCGTCAATACATTTTGCAAGACAAGAATAATAAAAGTTGGTTATCACATCTCATCTCCCTGATTATTCTTGACAAAAGTAAATGACCCTCCTCGGTTAAGTTAAATAAAGGGAAAATGAAACTTACAACAGACAAAGCTAAGCATGTTTCTTTCACTAAACATATCCTGGTAAGGTTTCCTGAATGCCGTACAGTCCCATGACTTCACAAGGAAATACCATTTTCCTGCATACCACAAGACACAAACATTACTATCTCAAATAGGGAATTGTCCAGCATTGAGTACATATCTCGTCCCCTGTTATTCTCTTGACTCGGCGCCCTAGACATGGTACAGTACAACATATTACTAATTTATATGCATAATGTTTTTCAAACCACACATAACTGCTGGTAATATAGCTACATCGAAGGCTTTATGGTATATTGCAAGACATAGAAGTACAATATTGAATACAAGTCACCGTAGTTATTCTATAAATTCATTCCCACCAAGGCGGAGGCATCTACACGTGCACCACTCAGGCACCTCCTAATACGCCCGCCCTATAGGCAAAGCCACAGATCGCATGCATCGATCGGCAATGAGTGGCGATCAATAGGCGGGTGAAGCAGTTGATAATTCCATACGTCGGAAATTCATCAATCTCCCATGTTATTTGTAAAGAATCTAGAGATGATCATTAGAAAAACTATGTCAGTGTCAGTTGGATGTTCCAAAAACCAGTGTATATTAAGTTCAATGTAACACCCTTTTTCTTAGGAATATGTCAAAGATAGCTCCAAGGGCTTATGCTGCAACTCCGCCCATCTGGTACAACACTAAAATTCTCCAACCCTGCTGATCGTAATTTCACCATTTTTATAGCCAAGAGCACAATATTTCCATTGTGATTACAGACATGATAACAAGCATTTTACAGTTCGGACTCACCTCCTGTGCAGGTTCCAATGCCGAATCCAAGTTTGTATCTTACTCTTGTTGGGACAACCTCGTATGCATCACCATCCATGTCTGACAATTACAACGTTGCAAATCTGAATGAATGGGAGACATCATGTTGGATAACAGAGAGGTATAAACCACTGCCAGAAGATTATGCATGGGCTCGCAGAGGGCAGTGAAAGAGCAGCTCCGCAGTGGCGGCGTGGAAGAACATGGGAGTGTACTAAGGGTTGATCAGAAACACCTTCACAAATAGCAGCTTCACTAAAGCCTCCACCAATATATGATATTGCTGATATCCATGAAAGAAAAGCATCCATATATTTTGTCCAACCATTGCATTGTACAACAAAAGCTAAATTGCAACCAGAGCTCATTTTCATAAATTACCTTTTTTGAGACAAAATTAAACATGGAACTTGATGATGAATCAGAACGCCGTCCTAGAGGATTGGAGAATATCAAAATCGGTGGCATGCTGTAAGGTCCATGGGTATGGAAAACAACTAATGTCACCTCATGTAGTACTGCTGAAAGCTTCTGCAGAGATCATGAATACAGTTACAGTTTGAATTAATACGATGGATCAATCAAGAATTCAGATCACAAATGATTAATCAGGAGGGCATTACCTGCCCTGCCACTTCAGTTACACAAAAACTCCTGCAAAGTTTCAAATTGGTTTATGAATTACGGCAAACTTTTCTAGTGGGAAAGGCTACGCCTGGTTCTCATCACAACAAATCAAATCAGCTGAGTACATGACTAATTTACAGGTAGGGAAGCCGTTGAAGAACTTCATGATCATCTCCCGCAAGGGCATGGTGGGCGTCGTCAGCAGCATGCCGCCGAGGCTTGAGGCGAACGGAACCGAACGAGCGCCTGCTGAGGCGAGAACTGGGGTCAGAACGTTGAGCTATGAGAGGAGCTGCTGTGCAACGACACCACCGAGAAAAGCCCTGCAGCAGCACTGAAGACACGAGCGAGAGGAACCCGGCTGACCATGGCCGAGAAAGAAGATGCGGGTGCGGCGAGATCATGGTCGGGGAAGGCCCGGGCTTGGGGGTTCTGGGACACTGCCGTCGTGTTCAACCAGCCAGAGGAGGTGGACGTCACCAGTGGCCGGAGATCGACGCGGTGGCAGACGGAGGAGTTGAGGCGCGATGTAGCGCCGCCGCCAAGGTTATGAGCCATCACGGGGGAGAGATGGATTGTTTCGTGGCGAGGTTTGGAAAGCTTGCGAGCGTGCGGTGTTACCTGCCTGATGATATGTGTAGTCCAAGTTCATTTTTTTTTTTTTTGAGATGAAGTTCATTCTTTTTAAGTACGTAGATGTAGATATGGTATGGAGTAGCATATTTGGTACTACAAGGGAGGAGGCAAGTAAAGATTGATTTGATACAATAGATGGATAGTGAGGTGAAGGAAATAAATGCAGAGCGTTTGGAAATGTACCGTGATTGATTCAGATCATAATTGCCATTAGCATTTGGAATGTCTGAGATTTTTTTTCTGGGCAAGGAAATATATCATTCCTAATTAAGTGATAGCGTGATTGATTATACCATGATTGCTACCAAATTAGATCCAACGAAACGGAGACCGTGAGATTATATTGAACGGACATGATGCTTCGAATGACGACCATCAAACGCGTTGAGTGTCAAACGACCAACTCCAATTTAATAGTAAAGATTAAACAAATTATAAGAGTCATCACTGCAAGCAGTTCATCTCATTTATCCAATAAACAAGGATAAGCTTTACAGATAAATGAAAGAGATAGATCACCAGTAACTGGAACACTTACTCATGATCCAATTGATCACTGGAAGCAACAGCAATTGCTTGAGCCAACCACAGCACACACCAGCACAAGGCCTGGTGATGCACAGTCACCAGAATAAGCCAGACAGGCATAGGCAGTAAATAAAGCAAGCATTGATCAAGCAGCTGTTGATCACTGGATCACCAGAGCTTGCTAAAGCATGCTAGAACCCAATCCTAGCATTATATTGACCATATAAAATAAACAGACACATTGCTTAAGGAATTGCATCACAGATAATCCATTAATAACCTGATAATTGTATCCAGAAGCACATCAAAGGTATGATGAACCACTGGATCATGATAAACCAATAAACCACTTAGTGCTCATCCTTTAATCATACCAGTAAGCCAACAACAATGCCCAGATAAGCATGCTCATGAATTGGAGCACAAGAATTAGCCACAGTAGCTCAGGCACTTGTAATTATGCAAGAACTATACACTATAATCAAGCCATGGCAATTTAAATGAACACACTTGAGGATCTGGCAGGATTCTCAACAAGAACAAAGGCACAGGAGTGGAATTAAGCAAGCAGTACTAGCACAGTAAGTGCTTAGGCTAGAAATTCTTACACAGAGATAGCAATAGCAACAGCATGCGCACAGCAACAGCAAGCATCGCCACAGCAAGCACAGCTAGCTAGGCGCAGCGACGAGCGCAGCAGACGACGGCGAGCATCTCCACGAGGTGGAGTAGCCGTGGCCAGAGCTAGAGGATGGAGAAGAAGGACGATAGAGAGAGAGAGAGAGGGAGGCGCACTCACCGGAGTCGAGCAGATAGGTACGGCCATGGCGGCCATGGCGGCACACGCCAGAGCGCGGCGGCGCCAAGCCCAGCCAGGCCATGGCGGCACCACGACATCACCCGCACCACGGCGGCGAAGCCAGGGCGGAGTCCAAGCACCAGGAGCGCCAGGAATGGCGGGATCGAGCGGATCCCGTAACCCTAGCACCAGACGAGGACGAGACCGTGAGCAGCAGGTCGCCCGCGTCAGATCGACGCGGATAGGATTGACCGCCGTCGTGTGGCGCGTTGATTGCGCTCCATGGCGGGGGCCAAGTCCGGCGAACCTCGCCGGAATCGAGCGGCGACGGCGGTGGCGACGCAGGTCGCCAGAGCAGGTTAGGGTTAGGGTTCAGTCGCGCGAGGAGAGGGGAGAGGAAGAATGGGCCGACCGAGCCCAAAGGGTGGCTCGGGTGCGACCTAACCCGTTGGGCCACCCTGACAGGTGGGGCCCAAGGGCATTTAGGTCATTTCCTAAATTACAAAAATGCAGAAACTTTGAATAATCATAGAAAATTATTAATAGCTCTAAAAAAATAATTAAAAATATGAAAATAGATCAACATAAAATTCTCTATCTAAATAAAATATCAAAGAGAATTTTTGAAGACAATTAAGAATGAGTCTTAATTTGAGGATTTAAATAATCATTTAAATCACACACATAATTTTCAATAATAAAAATAAGTCCATTAATGCCTTTGGACTTCAAAACACCTTGACAACATTTCAAGGTTGTATTTATCCTAAATCAAGTATCCCTAAGATGTTCTTAGTATTTAACCTCTCATAAAATAACAACGACATCGGAAGGGGAAACAAACCCTAAAACTGGAATCATGCATTATTGCTTCTTTAACCATTGCCCTTATCGGACAATGATGCTATTTTTCAGAACAAGAGGACAAGGGTCAGTCCATACCTTCAAACTGCAAAACTTTGCAGTGTTTAGGCAAGTTCATCACTTGCTCATGTCATTTGAGTATTTCTATCAAATTACTTGCAAAGTATTATGGTTATCACTATTGCACAAAAATCAAAACCACTACTTTCATAACTATGAATATGACTAAGTGGTGGGCAATGGAACCATGGATTATGTTGATATGGTGGAGGTTCCATTGCACGGGTTTATATCCATCTAGGATTAAACAACAAATGTCGCCGATGATTCTTGTGCCGTAATACCCGTGTTAACCATAAGATCCGGAGTGGGACGGAGTAGTCAAAAGTGTTTCCACCTCTCGTTCATCAACGGATGCGCTTACCGTAGCAGCTTGTGTCTTGCGGAGTAACTTGAGGGTGGGGAGCCCCTTCTAATTCCCCACGGTATAGCTGTTGCTTACCGTAGCGGTTGTTGCTTGCGGAACAACTTGAGGGTGGGGATCCCCTTCTAATTCCCCACGGTAATGTGGTCTATGATGGGTTGCAGCTACCGGCGAAGGAGTTTGGTTAACGAGTCCCAAGCCGTTGTCGTGGTCGGGGTCCACCCTGAAATTACGGGAATAATGGGACCGACGAGGACCCGGGGTCGGGGTATGCAACAAAGGGTGGGTGTTCGAGGTAGCGGAGGAACATGATTGGCTAGACCTTATACCGGGCCTCACACCGAAGGAAGTGTGGACGGGAAAGCTGCCCGGTTGGCACCAAGGTTAAGATCTCTTATGGGTAAAGCAACACACCTCTGCAGAGTGTAAAGAAGCGTGACTTGTCACTCCCTGTTCCGGGATTGAGGAACTGCGAACGCGGCCGGAAAGGAGCTCCATGAAGTTCTAGTAAACCGGTGAAGGCTGACGGACATAGCTCTTTGAAATAAAAGCAATCTCTTGAAGAAATGTTTATCAAAACTTGCATTGGTATTAGACTTTCTGGTCTAATATCGTAGCTAGTGCATTAAACACCTCTTATCTATAATGAACTTGTTGAGTACGCTCGTACTCATACCACTCTTAAATCCCATGCTTAGATTGTCTGAATCATCTGGAGGAGGACTACGACAACAATGATGGAGCCGAGATCATCGGCTACGAGGAACCAGACCTCTCAGGAGGTGTTGAAGGCGTAGACTACATCATCGTCTACGGATCCGGGGAGGCTTCCGGAGGAGAACAAGCCTAGAGATATCTGAGGAGTAGTAGTAGCCGAGCAGCACAAACTCTTACCATGTAGCTGCTCGATTAAATAAATGTTTAGTTTAATGAGACTATGGTATTGTAAGCTAAGTTGGGTTCACCTCGAACCCAGGAGATATCCTCTTAGGACCCAAGAGGAGCTCCGAGACGACTTGTGTTTGTGTATTGTAATAATATGTGAATGAGTTATGGACCTTGCTATGTTCTGTTGTACTACTCTGAGGGATGTGATATTTGCGGAATGGTACTTCGCAAATGTTATATCAACGACTGGCATACTACAACATGCAGTGGTATGCAGGGTCACCACAGCTACTACTTCCTCTAGTACTTGTGGTGTCACTAACAATGTAGAGAAAATCAAAGAGCTCAAGCTCAAATCTCTTCTTTGAAGAAATACTTGAAAAAGGGGAACCGCTGACTGGAAGTGGGGAGCATGGGGCAAGACAACACGGTATCTCCCGCGCTTCTCCACGCGTGCAACCTTTGCATTAGGGCGTGCAAAATCGAACAACAACGGGACACGCCCGCTGAAATTGCAGATTCGGGCGTTCCTTTAGGGTTTGTCCTGAGGGTGCTTTGAGAACCGGTTGAACTACATCGTGAATGGCTTTCAGAACAAACGAGACAAAATCTTTTGAGCCGATGGGAGCCAAGAGACGCCCGTATCATCTGGATTTGTATATGGCTGATCATACTTGCCGCACGATCACATCTTCCTCTTCCATGATAGTAGTGTTTGTCCATTTTAAGATCATCTCCAGCCACGTATCCCAAAGCATCCCCCAAACGGCGCCGGATTTATCGTTTGGGGGACGTGTTCGTTCGTGCCGCGTTTGGGGGACGTCGCTCCCCAGCCGTGTCCCCCAAATGCCACCCCCAAACTTTAAAATACTATTTTTTAGTTTAGTAGATAGAAGAAATGTATAGGTAATAGCGTTTTACTAATATTGCTAATATTCAAAGCGGTGCAACATAAATAAATTACATATAAAAACTTCGAAAAATATAAACAAATTACATATAAAAAATTAAACTACTTCTTCTTTGATGGCCCCGCCTCGTCGTCCTCACGGTGGCGCTTCCTGCTCGTCACCTCTTTCGAAGAGGCGGTGTCGTCGGACGCGTCGGATGAACTTGTGTCCTCCTCATCGCCGACGGTGCTCGCCGGCTGCACCTTCGCCTTCGCTTTCGCCTCCACCTTCGCTTTCGCCTCCGCCTTCGCCCGGGCCGCCGCCGCCTCCTCAGCCGCTTCCTCCTCCTCCTCCTCCTCGCCGCTATCCGGCGGCGGGGAATCATCGCTGCTAGGAGTCACAACTTTGTCCAACCAATGGCGCCATCTTGGTGGCTTACCCTCGCTATCGGTGTCTGATGGCAGCTGAGAGAGGTTGCTCATTGTGAGAGAGGAGAGCTTTCAATGAATGGTGGCCGGTTGCAGATCGGAGAAAGCGCACACGTAGGGGTCTTATTGAGCGCGGATGAACGGCGACACACATATCAAAGAGACCGGCGGTTGCTCTTCCGCAGAGTTCGCGTTCCATTCCGGCGATTCGCGCGTCGATCGACGCGGTTGCCAGTGCGACGATTCCCCTTCCCGGCAACTGCACCGTCTCTAGGTAGGCGACGATTGAACGTCCATCCGTGAGTCGCTGACGGTTCGGTCTCACCACGCCTCGCCTCGCATTTCGCTGTGTCCGGCGTGTCCGGAGCATCCCTGTGTAGCGGGGAAGTGCTCGGGGCACCAGACACCGTATTAGGCCGCGTCGAATAAAAATAGGCTTTGTGGTACGCGGATGAGAACGTTTTTTTGCCCGACGCCCCAAATCCCTTTGAGGGATGCGGCTGGAGATGCTCTAAAGCTGGTTCATAAAGGAACCAACGGGGTTTTGCTACTTTTTTTTGTTGCGAAATAAACTTGTGTTACTCAAAAACATCAGGACTCTGCAACTCTCTTAGTTTCTCATTAATACAATTTCAGTTTTTCAATTACAAGTATTTGGATAATATTGGATTTCCAGTATGGGCGAGGAGTTGTCACGTGACAATATGGTTCAGCCTCTCAGTTGCCATTCACCGTCAAGTAAAACAATTCAATACCTAGCAATTTGTTAGTTCCGTGTCCTAAGATCGTAACATTTGCTACATTCATCTACAAAAAGATGTTGAACATTTTTCTAATTTTGAATGTATTTATACACTAAAAAAATATCTAGATATATCTTAATTTAGATAAACTTGCGACACTTTTTTCTATAGACATATGTAGTACTATAGTGTTCATCTTACCATATCTGCGGGGCTTGAGTTTGCCTTTTATAAAGCTGACTCATATAACTCATAGCTTGCAATTTTTCTTTTGGTTTCTTTGACTCAAAAAGATAATTAGAAAGAAATTCAATTTCAATCACGGCATTGCGAAATACAAAATGAATATTATTAGATATATCAAAAAAATATTTTTACATGATATCTATAAAATATCATATATGCTGATAGATTTTTTCTAAAGTTTTATTCAAACTTTGCTTAGAGAGACTTTTGTAAAAAAATATAAGAATTATTTATCGAAACACACGTAGTATTTTCAAGCTATAAATCTTATATACTTTTTCCTATGTCAAACCTCTTTCGGCTTAACCAGCTAATCAACCACCCTAATTCAACAACAATGAATTATCTTCGTAGTTTGAGTGGAAGCTAATTGTTTTGTTTGAAACGTATACTACTACAAATGTTTTCAATACAAATCAATTCTCAGCTGAATCCAAGGAAACGGGTGACATGTACACTACAAATCTTTTTTGTCAAAGGTCTCAAGGAGCACATAAAACCAGATTAGGGTTTAAACCGTCACGTAGCGCTCCACCTCCGGTACGGCATGCCACATGAAGAACACATGCAGGTTGCAACGGAAGTCAACGACAGATTAATTCGCCACTGCATGTAATACTGCCGTCCTAACCCGATCATTACACACCGGAAATCACCGCACATGTCGCAGGGCCCCACCGCCCGACACCCTCTTCTTAATAAACTCACGGTCCAACTCCCACGGGAACTCCGCTGTCTCACCTCACCGGTTCGTCTACCACGTGATCCTCGCCGCACCACTGACATGTGGATCCCCACCACTCCCATGGCTCAGGGCTCGCCAGGTAGCCGGTGAAAAACGACGAAAGCCCAGCCGCCTTTTTCCCCCGAAAGAAAAGCAACCGGACCACAACGGAAAAACCTCAGCCCCGCTGACCCGTGGTCCCGCGCGAGGTCCGGCCCCACACCGCCCAGCCTCGTTTTCACCGCGCGGCCCGGTTCAAACCGAAACCCACGCACGCTCCTCGCCTCCCCGACGTGCCGCGCTGGTCCCACATGTCATCGAGACGCAGCGGCTCCGTGGTGCCTCTGGGCCCACCATGTCATATGGGGGCGGTGGGACCCGCGTACTGGCTCACTCTCACTCAGTAGCTCACACTCCCCTTGCAGCTCGCGCAAGCTTTTCTTTGTCGCATTTTCAATTTTTGTTCAGCTTCCTCGCTGCTCTTTTTCTTTTCTTCCTGTCGCCGTCACCTTGCTCTTGCTGCGACACTACCACTACCAGCCACCCAAAGCCTGCCTGTTTGGCTCCCTCTCCCTGGAAGGAATGGAGGCGTAGGAGGGCCGCCAGAGACACACACACCGAAAGGGAGCTGCTAGGGTTCTGCGCCGCCTTCGTCCTCCGGTGAGTCACCCCACACTCCCCAGATCCGGCGCGCCGCCGCCGTCTAGATCTGCGCCGCTTGCCGCTCTAGGGCATGGCTTCCCATGTTTTTCCCCGGTTGGATGTGAGGCTGCATTTGGGGGTGGGAGGATTTCACTTTGAACTGCTCCAAACGTGGATCTCTTCACCCCTTTCCTTTTCTGCGCCTCCTTTGATCCCTTGCGGTGGCTACTTACTATTTTTTAATTTTTTTGTAATAAATTGGCTGTGGTTGCTTTCACTGGGACACTGCTCATGATCTCCGGGGTTTAGGCGGATTCCGCGTTTTCCCGGTGGTTCCTCTCTACATAATTGCCAGCTGAAGCGTAGATCTGTGCTCTGACGTGCTGCAGTTCGACTGCAGGGTCCTAAACCTCCGGTGCGCCGCGCGGCGGTCAGGCTCCGATGGGGAAGTCTCCGGCCAAGTGGCTCAAGTCCGTGCTCCTCGGCAAGAAGTCCTCCAAGTCCAAGGCCAAGGATTTATCGGTATGTCGCCCTTCTCTCTGAGTTCGTACGCCGGTCAGAGCCGAATTTTCTGATGCGACAAAGGAGTCTATGCAATTGCGACTAGAGAGCAGAGATCTGCTTGCTGCAGCTGACGCCTTCGTGTTTTTTGCCCCGTGTGTAGAAGGCCCCGGGGAGCAGAGGGTATGTGGCTGCTGGGACGAACCCCGCGTTCTCCGAGAGCTCCCCGGTGATCTCGGAGCCGGTGCTTGTCACCCCCCACAACAACGATGCCGTGCCGGAGGTGGCAAAGGGCGAGAGCTCCAGCTTCCGAGGTGAACCGGCGGTGGTGGCGCGTGAGGTGAATCTGGAATTGGAGAAGCAGAGCACTGGTGGGTCTGATGTGCTGTCCAATGACCTGGAGAGGGTCAAGGAAGAGCAGGCAGCCGTCAAGGCGCAAGCTGCCTTCAGAGGGTACCTGGTAAATGCTTGACACTGCTCCTAACTTCCTATTCATCTGAATCCTGCATATGCACATGACCGTCTCGACCTCTCGTTGAGCCTATTAAGCTACTATAAAAAAGGAACATGCCATAGCTACTTGGTTTGTTTTGCTTTGCATCCATACTAAGTTTTAGCACCATATTGGTCCAGGCACGCCGGGCGTTCCGTGCACTGAAAGGAATCATACGGCTTCAGGCGTTGATCCGTGGCCATCTTGTAAGGAGGCAAGCTGTTTCGACACTTCGTGCGACATGGTTGATTGTCAAGTTCCAAGCTATCGTTCGTGGTAGAAATGTCAGACTTTCTAGCGATGCAGTGCAATTCAGTTGGAAGCTTGCTGAGCAGAAGTCTCTGGTAAATCCCTTGCTCATTGTAGTTCATTCAGTACCCAGTGTATTATTCATCATGATAGTACACTAGTGCTCCGTCTTATTTGTACGGCTGTTATAATGTTAACGAATATGGATGCTCATGATTTTATTAGTGCGTGTTTTACCGAGAATACCAGATGTGATGTATGGCTAAACAAAAAAAAGAAAAAAAAAGTTTCAAATAAGTGTGTTGAATCCATATAACGTCAATAGTGTACGTAGTTGGCAGATTGGCATGGTTTTCCTTCAAGTGTCATGCAAAAACAAAAAAACTCCCGTGGATTTTGAATTGGTCTATAATAGATGCAACTGTCAACTTCACCTTGTGGGCTTATTATTATTATTGTTGTAGTTCAGGTGGTCCTTTTCTATTATAACTGTACCTTATTATTGTAGGTATCGATTAGCAGTTAGTAGTCTTCAAATAATTCTTTTGTATGTATCACAATACTAGAGGATGATGTTTTGTACTGAAAATGTTGTTTGGGTAACTTACTAAGTACTGCCACATCACAGTTTTGTATTTCTCACTCCTATGTTTTTTTTACATTGGATATCAGTATAGTTAGTAGCCTTCAAGTAATTCTTTTGTATGTGTCATAATACTAAGAGGATAATGTTCTGTACAGAAAATGTTGTTGGGGTAACTTACTACGTACAGCCGCATTACAGTTTTGTATTCTCACTCCTATAGTTTTGAGATTAGTTGACTAGTTTAATCATATCGTAAGATGGCTACATTCCGTATTCAGTTGTAACTGAACTAAGGTACTTTGTTATGCTTCTTATCATTACAAAGCATCTCTTTATCATTATTGCATATAACATAAAACTATAATTATGTACATTGAACATTTGGAACATTAATTGCTCTTACCTTGTCTATGATGAAGCTGGTCTGGATGCTTCTATATTTTTTTTAATGACTGCCCTTCTGGTTCGAATTAAACAAGTAATAACACTACACTGCCAATTGTGTACATTGTGGTCAGTCTTTTGGAGCTTTTTAATGCTCCCATTTCCATTTTATGCGTAATGTTGATCAAAACTGAAAGATTTGCATGTATGACCTTATATTTGGTATCTTAACAAAAATGTAAATATACTACTTGCCTTTTCTCAGGGTGCTAAACCAGATGCATGGAAGGACAGATTGGCTTCAAATGCGTTTGCTCGTAAGGTATACATGTTTGTGCCTCTATACATAGTTATTTGATTGAGGGCTTGAATATATCAAAACAAATTATCCTGACTCTGTTGTCCGGTCTTTGTGTTCATTCATTGACTAAATGCTTGCCATACTGTCATATTGCTTCTTTGTTGTATGGCTGCAAGTATTCTCTTGATGCCCAAAGTTAACCTTTTCCTCTTTTGTATGTGTTGTAGCTTCTGGCTTCACCGATTCTGGTAGAGGCTCTTCACTTCCAGTATGATGAGAGGGATCCAAATTCAGCCTTCAACTGGTTAGAGAGATGGACCATGAGTCGCATCTGGAAACCCATTTACCAAACAAAGAGAACTGCTGTCACTGATGCCAAGCCGCAGTCAAGGAGGGCCAGCTATACAATGGAAACAGAGTCAGGAAAATTAAAACGGAATGCTCGGAAGAGTTCTGCATTGACAGCTGAGCCTCCTCAAACAAACATGCCGGTGGAAACTGAAAAACCTAGACGGAACCCAAGGAAATTCACTAGCGCTCCTGCTGATTCAGTGCCTGATAGCCAGTTAACTGAACTTGAGAAGGTTAAACGTAGCCTTCGGAAGGTAACAAATTCCATGGCTGAAGCCTCAAAGGTATCAAGTCCTGCAACTGAGACCCTTGACTACCCAGAGGTCCAGTGTGAGAAACCACAACGGGCTGCACAGGAAGTTCCAGTTTATGCTGAGATCCAAGAGCAACACAATGGTGATCTATTGGATAATGCAAAAATGGATATCATGGTACCTGATCTGAAACCTGAAGTGGTAGTTACTTCATATCCAGTAACAACTGAAGAAAAAGTTGATGAGCCGACTCCTGTTGTTGCAGCAGCTGAAATTATGCCTCTGCAGGACATTGATAATGAAGAAAATGCTTTAGTGAACGATATGGAACAGAGATCCAAAGAAGAACCTCTCTCTGTCGAGAGCCTTAAAAATGGCATTAGGAGGTCTTCGTTCTCAGCTAAGCCAGAATACCCAGAGAATGGCTCCAAAAACTCTCCAGCCGTGCCCAGCTACATGGCTGCAACAAAATCTGCAAAGGCGAAACTGCGTGGACAGATATCACCCAGACTTAGCGCTGATTCAGCAGAAAAGACTGTCTACACACGCCGCCATTCCCTCCCTTCCCCTGCCAATGGCAAGCAGAACTCGCACTCGCCGCGTACACAAAGGCCAACTCATCTGAATTCTGGTAACAAAGAGGGAGTGAAAGCCGACAAGTCTATGCTGTCATCAAGAGACGGTACTGGTAAGTAGTATATGATTATTGATACTCATGTTCATATTAGTAAAGTATATTATTATTGCATGCCTTGTGATATTGTGTGATTGAATTATAATCTTCAATATGCACAAATTGTTTTCACATATTTTAAAGTAACTAGTGTAATTGATAAGGATGTTGGTAGAAGCCAAATTCTTGATATGGACATCATATCCTGTCGCCTTTGTTTCTTATACTTCCTCCGATCCATAATAAGTGTTCTAAAACCACGGCGCTTATTATGGATCAGAGGGAGCATATAAAATTGAGACAAACTGTTCCATGCTCCCATATTTGTTTGTAGTCATGGATATTAAAAGGCACCTGACCTTATAAATGGACTATCATCTTTATTTAGTTGCTAGAGTTATCATATAAACTGACTGAACATGTTCATAAAATCGATGCAAGCACACTGTATCCATGAATAGCCTTGGAGCCATTTTCTGAATCGTGTCAAGTTTCCAAAGAACAGGTGGTAAAACGAAGTTTATCACATGGAAGTTCTGCCAAATTATATTACTTGTATCTGCTGCATTTAAATGTTATTTGCTATACAGAAATGAGATGAACTGTTCCATGCCCCTGTTTTAATTTGCAATCCTGGATATAAAAGGCATCTATCCTTTTTATTTATTTCCACAAAAGTAAATAGATAGTTGGCTTATTATCATTGTTAGTTCCACTAGAGTATTCAGATTATCTGACTAAGCTGATGCCTAAAATCACTCGGAGCGTGAATAGCACGCGGGCCATTTTCTGCATCAGATTAAGGTTCCAAGGAATACGTGGTCAAATGAATCATATTAATTTCATTTTGATGTGCTGCAGTCAAATGGTATTATTTTTTTACTACGAAGAGTAGAGGACTGTGCATGATATTTTCCCCACTTTCAGCTTATTCTGCCTTTTTGTAATGCTAATATCATCTGCAGAGAGACCGATGAAGGCCGAGTGGAGACGCTGAAGACAGACGCCAGTCGACCATCACCGAAAACCAGATCCTCCATTCCGTTCGAGCAGCGTGGCGACGTCTGGTTCAGGTGTACGGCGGGTTTCTCCGATAGTGTTTTGCATCTGATGTAAAAAATGCTGCGACAACGGGACCAGCTGCTTAATTCGTTGCGGAGTTCGACTTATTTATAGGGTTTTGCGACATGTCCTGCCTCTGCCTCAGCCTTTGCCTAGTGTCTTGTATAGCTGAAGTTTGTTCATTGTTCCACCCCCTGGTTTGTTTTGGTTCGTTCACGCCTGCGCCCAGAGAGAGACTCCATGCTTTGTTAAGTGAGTGAGAGAATGAGAGAGTTAAGAGAGATGCTGATGTTAGTGAGCACTTGGGTTGAACAATCTTTGCCCCGTTTGGTTGGTTATCCCTGATGCGTTTTTTTAGATGAGCGATTCATGACATATAATTTGGTTTACCAACTGCGTTTGAAACCTGTGTGTGCTTGTCTTGTGAGTGCGATGTGTGCTTGTGGCTGCAGCCTGGGTTTGTTTGTTGCATCATGCCCACTGAAGCAGACAGGCGGAAATACATGCTTTGCACGTTGAAGCAGACGCACATTTGCTGCTTCTACGTTAATTATATCCTCAAGAGAAGTTTATGCGTATAATTTTGGCATATTCTGCCGGGAGAGCTTGTAGTAGCCTTATAAATTGTTATCCAAAACTTGTATATTGCAGACTAGTCCAATTATTATAGGCCTTATCATCAACCATGTCCCATGTAAGGTCGTGAAACAAAAAATTCACCGCCGTAAAAACGACCATCTTTTCACGCAAGAAAACTGAGGAGAACAGAGCCAAGGTCGCCACACCATTCCCCTCTTCCCAAGAACACAACGCGCATCGTCATCCACGCCAGGACGCCGCATCTTCTTTCTCTTCAAGAAAAAGAAGGTCGGGCCAGTCATCCAACGACAATCTCAACCCAGCCGCAGCAGATCTGGGCCGTCCATTCGCCCCCCGCACGCGCCGATAAAGCCTGAGCCCTCTCCTCCCTTCCTTCCCCAGTCATCTCCCTCCCCGTCTCCGCCCCAAATCACATTCCCCTCTCATCTCGCCGCCGTCCTCCTCTCGCCATGGACTCCCCAGCCCCCACCACCGTCCCGGCCTCCGTCCCCGCCGCCGGCCCCGTCGGTCCAGGGCTCTACACCGAGATCGGCAAGAAGGCCAGGGGTAGGCACGCCGTCTGTATTTATCTCCCCTTTTGATTCGGCAGCAGCTTCTGCCGCTGTTTGCTGGGTTCCTGGTTGCTGATGCTCGCCTCTTCTCCGTGGAATCTGCAGATCTCCTCTACAAGGACTACCACACGGACCAGAAGTTCACGCTCACCACCACCGCCGCCAACGGAGCCGTGAGTGCCGCCTCCCCCCCATCCCCACCCCCTTCTCGTAGAGCTCGTCCTGTTCCCCTTCGCGTCGATTAGTTTTGCTTGCTGCGTGTGCGAGTGGATGTTTTCCTGGTCGCGTCCGTACTTACGTGAACAGTGCATTAGGGTTTAGGGTCGGCTCAGGATCGGTTTGGTTCTGCTTTCCGAGCCGCGATTGAGGCTGCTATCTAGGTCGGGAGGGTCTGTGGTTTCCGTGGATAGTTCGCACTTCGCAGCTGGAGATTCGTGCTGGCGTTTGCTGCGGTTGCTACTGGGTTTGGTGGTTTATGTGTTGTTTTTGTGTGGGTTTTGGGTTTGATATTTTGCCACTCTGATGCGAGGCTGCGAGATTGGGTCCTTCTAGGTTGGTTTCCACTGGATGTTTTAGTGTCTAGGCTAGAGCGGATTGGCTTTTTGGATGGCTATGTATGATCCTAGCTGAACACCAGTTTTCGTTCAACTGCAAATCCAGTACTGGTCTGTGTCCAGTTTATGTTTACAGGGTTACAAACTTTGCATGTAGCAGACTTGGTAAACATTGCGATGTTTGCTGTGACTTGTAAGCTAATTCCGTTTCCTCCTATCCTGGTTTACCAATCTCAGTTTGCTCTTTAATTCGAGTCCTGTTATTTTGCTCATGAACTCGTGCTGTTGTGACATGATTGCTGTAGTAAGTCTCTGCTGTCTAAGACCACCTTTGAGATGTATATGCTAGCGAGCCTGAAATTGGGTCTATATCAGCTCAAGTTTGCCCCAGCGTGGAAAAATCTCTTGTGACATGCCCTCGGTTCCTCGCTCATTTCAGTAGTTAAAGCAGTTTTTTTCTTCTGAATATCAATACAAAGCAGGTTTTGTTTCAGTATTTGAATATCTATACGTAGTGAGTAGTGACCGGTTCAATTGTCAGATATAAGCTTTATACTGGTTGAATGCAAGTGAATTTTATTCTGATGCATGTGTAGAATGCGACATTTTCACTTATATGCGTAGCTTTCTAGATTGTGTTCTGTGAGTTATTGGTCTTACTGTCCTGATGTTGTTTCGCGTTTGTAATATCCTGTTGGGCACTGAACTAGATGGTTTCAGTTATGTTTCCATGATGCAACTACTTCTTGCAGTCTAGCACAATCGCATTTATAGAATGCTTGTAGGAATAATTATAGTATTATTATATTTCATTTTGTTCTAAATGCACTCTTTTAAATAAATAAATGAAGTGACTGTAATGCTGCATGCTTGACCTTTCACAGTGCGGTAAGTTCTGGCTAAAACAGGAATTTCTTTGTTAGGGGATTGTTGTAGTGCTGGGTTTGAAAATTGTCTTATTGTTGTAATGACTTGTGTTCATTCTATATTGTTGTAATGACGTTCATTGTATTTTGTACAGGCAATTACTGTTGCAGGCACAAAGAAAAATGAAGTTGTATTCAGCGAGATCCAGAGCCAGCTGAAGGGCAAGAAATATACAGTGGATGTGAAAGCAACTTCAGACTCAAAGGTAGTTCCTCTCTTTTTTCCTTGTATTTGTAACTTGTCTATTTCCATATCTTTCACTGATGTTTACATCTTCTGAAATTGGGGCCCTCTGTTTCATTATCAATGACACTAGTTTTTCCCTTCTACCAGGTTATAACTACAGTCACTATCAATGAGCTGTACACACCAGGCTTGAAGGGAATTATATCTGTTCCTACCCCCTACCAGAAGTCTTCCACTGGAAAGGTATTATCACTTGTACATTTTGTAGCTGAATGTTTAGAACTCAATCTAAATTCTGTCTGATCACCTCTCTTAGCCTGCCTCTGGAAATATAGAGTCACTTATGCAGTTTTACTACTTCTGTGGTTCGATATAAATGTTTAGATTCCAATCTGAGTTCTATTTAATGCCCTTTCTTTTTGTTCCAGGTTGAACTCCAGTACTTGCATCCCCATGCTGGCATCAATGCCAGTGTTGGCCTGAATGCAAACCCTCTTGTTAACTTCTCTGGTGTTTTTGGGACTAAGGCGGTAGCTCTTGGTGTTGATGCTGCATTTGATACTGCCTCTGGGGACTTCACTAAGTACAATGCTGGACTGAGCCACACTAATCAAGATCTCACTGCTTCCCTGAATCTGTAAGTTAGTTCTACCTGTGCTTTGGTGTGACAACACTTCACTAGATATGTAAGTTGTTTGCAGTCTTTACATGTTGTTTACCTTCTACAAGTCTCAATTGCCCTCAGCAGCTTTTCTTGTCAAGTTATGTATCCGATTATTTTATTGCTAAAGAGGGTCAAGAAGCACTTTACTATGTATTGCTGCTTTATTTTCTTCTGCATGATCTGGCACTTATGGTGTTCAATTTGCAAATTCAGGAACAACAAGGGAGACACCCTCGCTGCTTCCTACTACCACCAGGTGCACGGCACCACAGCTGTGGGAGCAGAGATTGCCCACACCTTCTCCAGCAATGAGAACACTCTCACCATTGGCTCGCAGCACGAGCTGGACCCCCTGACCACCGTGAAGGCGCGCTTCAACAACTTCGGCATTGCCAGCGCCCTCCTCCAGCACGCGTGGAGGCCCAAGTCCCTCATCACCTTCTCGACCGAGATTGACACCAAGGCCATCGAGAAGAGCCCCAAGTTTGGTCTGGCCCTGTCCCTCAAGCCCTGATGTGGGTGGGGTTCGGCGTGCTTTAGGATGTTAGCAGTTTGATGGTTACTACCAGCAGCTCTAGTCCAGCGAACAATGCCTGGACAAAACTTGTAATCCCGACTTTGGTGATGCAGAAAACTTATCTGTCGTTGCCTATTATTAGCCTTGTTCAGCTCTTCTCCATGAGGGTCTCTACCCAGTTGATCAGTACCGTACTACTGGTGCTTTTCCTAGCGTATTGCAGTGTCCTGAAATATGAAATTTTCACTTGGATGCAGCGTGCTCGTGTTTGCCTCACTTGGATGCAACGTGCTTTTACTGTTTGCCTTGCTTTTTTAATCTGCAAAGTTGTCCGTAGCTTCTCGTGATTGTTTGAATGTTTGTTGGTTCTCATTTTGTTTTATCTGATCTTGCTTTGCTGATTACTACTACCAGCAGCTCTAGTCACTTATGCAGTTTTACTACTTCTGTGGTTCAGTTTCGTATTTCATGTTCTGAGTAGAAGCAAGAAATAATGCTTTGGTACAGAATGTACATTGCAAGTACCGGCGTGGAACTTATCAGCCAGGCCCGACTGGAAAAACCGGGCCATGATTTATTTTCGTACGATTATACGGGAGAATATTTGTGGCGATTTACATGACCCTTTGTGGGAAAAAACACACAAAATGACCTTCCACCCAAAGTCGCCACAAATATGTCTCTAACCCTTTTGTGTGGCGACCTTGCCGTAGGCCGTCACACCTGTCTATGTGGCGCCTGTGGGAGGGGCGCCACACATTGTCAGTAGGCAGGCTCGAGCTGCCACGTATAACAGAATGTGTGACGCCCTTGCGAAGGGAGCCACACAGAAGGGTGTGGAGCCACACAAAAAGGTTAGAAACGTGAAATAGTTTGCCTATAGGGTTATTTTGTGCAATTTTTCTATAAGAGGGTCATTTTTGTGTAAATCGCCAATATTTGTAGATGTAGAAAGAGTACATGAGGAATTTTAGATTGTGATTGCAAGGACGCATCCTATTAGCGTCACACATTGAACATAACCGTGAGCGCACACACGACGCAAGAGTGCCTTTTAGCTCACGGGGATCGGCGACATTTGCATAATCTCACTAATTTTCTACTCTAGTGCACACTAGTGGCTATCGGAAGGTGAACATGTTTAGTTATTAGGTTTTAGGAAGATACTTGGCTCGGTGAACTATCTCCGCAATATCTAGCCTTGTATAACATAGTGTGAAGAAAAAAATGTTTCGGTTGCTTATGTTATGTCTCAACTCTCAAGTGCCTCTAAACATAGATTTTAAAACATGCTTTAGTGGGAAATAGAGGAGATAGGTGGATTCATCTACTTCAAAGATTGCCGAATATTCACCTGCCCATATAGTTGAATTTTATTGGGTAATATAGTGGACTTTTATTTGCTTCCTTTTCCTTTGGTAATAAAGTACTCACACCAAAATTTAAACTATGTAGCGATAAGCTTGCTTTATAAAAGTTAACAGAAAAGAGGCATATGATAACTTTTGATGACTTCCCAAAAAAGTTGGAAGACAGCGGGACAAGAGGCTTTATCTAGCTCATCTCTATCTCTATCTCTATCTCTACTACTTATAAAGGCACGAAGTTGCGTAGAAAAATTCAATCCGAGACGTCCATCTACTTGCATCACACGGTCCACAATGGTTCTTTCTCCCCCTCCCCGTCCTCCCTGAAATTTAGGCACCTTCCTATTCCTATTGCTCAATTACATTCAACAAATATCAGCCTAAACAACCTCGCTGATCACCTCCTCTGTTTAGATCCGAAAATTAAGCCACAAACCGATCCCGCACGCAAAACACACCTCAACGAAGCGAGACCTAGCCGCCACCTCCGTAGACGCCGCCGCCTCCTGCCCCTTGATCTCCACTCTGCAGCCACCACACGCGGAGCGACTAATGCGATCTGGTGAACCTTCGTCTTCCACTCGCCGCTCCCAGAAGTAGGTTGCCGTGGAGGCCAACCTTCTTAGCCATGTCTGGAGGCCACGTCCTCGCCGGCATGGAGACGAAAGCGTCGCCGAGGATGGGGTGATAGCCGCCGCAGCCCGCTTTGTCCTCTCCCTCCAATAGCACTTCACGCCCTCTTGGCCCCGATGCAATGCAGCCGACATCTCTATCCGACCGCCAAGGTCGAATGCCTGGCTATAGTACCAGGACCTCGGCTTCATCCATGTCCAAGACGGCGGGGACACCAGTCCTAACGGACTTGCTAGCACACATTGACGACCAGAGTCCGGCGCACCAACTCAACGGCGAGTGACACCTCCGGAGATCATGTCCAATCAGCCATGATGGTTGTACTGTACTCCATTGTTACGGCAAAATAAAAATTCAGGTTTGAGGTACTCAAATTCAAATGGGGAATACGGAGTATGAATTAGTGGTCCATACATCCATATTTATCATGACAACTTTATACCGTTATCCATGTACGGGCAGATCTTGGAAGAACTAATCCACCACGTGGTATTCTTGGAGATCTCACCAAGAGAAGTTCTTAATTGTCTGGCTTAACACAAGGTAACTTACAGGTATCAGCTCTCAACAAATTGTTTACCTCGATCTGAATTGTGCATTTCGGTTATCTTTGTGTTCCTCTGAACCTAACTTTAATGTATATGTATCAAAGATAAGCAGGGTTATCAAAGCCTGCTACTTCACAATGACAAATGTGCAATATGATGTGCAATTTCCATAACCATGCTCCCAATGATCATTGCATTGGAAAATGGCGAAGCAGACCTGGTCGTCGTAGTTCCGTGGGTGCCGCCCCCTGTTGCCCCTTGCGCTTCACTCTGCGGCCACCACATGCGGAGGATTAATGCGAGTTAAGTTACTTTGTGGCTACATAATGATTTACCGGTGTCTAGCTTATTATTCTACTATATTTATTTATATGTTTGCTGAAGCTAACATGTTTTCATAAGGCTTGCATAGGCTAGAAGAGCTTGAAAATAAAACCCACACGTTTAAGAAAATTCGTTTGAAATGCCATGCTGCAGGCGCAAGTTTTGTACTACTAGGTTCTGATATTTGGGATAAGAATGGAGACCAATTGATATATTATTTGATGGCATGTATAGATTCGTAGTATTGCGCAGTTAAATGTAATAATCTCCACAGTGGGGAGTAGATTGTAGACCAAGTTAACATTCATAGTTATTGATGAATTTCTGTTGTGGAAGTTGAAATGTATTTATGCAGGTTCGAGCACACTGATGGAGTGGCACTTGTCCTGAGGTAAAGTTACGATATTCGCATTGCAGTTTATTATGACCACCGGTTTGCTTCTTTGCAGCTATATACTTGGTCTTCGCGGGCGTTTCTTATTATTTGAAGTAACAACCATCATGTAATATTTTACATTTTCAATCAGTTATGGAACTTTGTCAGACCACTAAACTGATTTAAGGAAAAAAATCAGTATGTTCCATATGGATTAGTTCAACATGATTTCCAAGAGATGTATCATCCATCAGTCCATACTGCGTGTTCTGCCTTCTAGCTCATGATTTTTATTGGTTGATATCTATGTTTGTCTACCTTTCGTCAGTATCTAAGTACAGTTTGCTTCCATTAGCTTAACGTACAACATTTTATGGTCTTCGCATTCACCACTTTTGAGCTTTTTTTTGCACCTATTTGATTCATCATATTGTTGGTTTCAATTGGCTTGTTGTGCTTTTGTACTTTTTATTTACATGCCAACTATATAATGAGATGTAGCATATTTTTTTGCAGGGATTCTATAACACATCATGGTTGTTCAAGTGTATGTGATTTTTTTTCTTTCTAACTAAGAGCAACAGATTGTCCTAAAAAGATCTGTGCATAAGGATTTATCTGTTTGCTAAATTCATGTATTCCCCTTGCAGAAATTGGTTGGACTTGGTTACATGACTTTCCAAGTAATATAAATTTGCATTTGTCAATATTGTTTTGTCCTGCTTTATTATTATTCTGCATGGCTCAAGCTATACTATATGCACTTACTTCAAATGGAATTGTGAACACTTTTTCTCATACTACCCTTGTAGTTTGTGTTTGTGCTATGATGATAGATGAGAAGATGCATGGATCTTTTCTGTTTCATATTTCTCTTATTTTTTCTATCTTTGCGCAACTGATTTACAATAATGTATGTTTAGCAACATGGATTCTAATATTGGCAGTAACTTATGTATGCTGCTCTTTCCTGTGCAAGCTCTCATATATGTAGATGCAAAGTCCTAGGTTGTATTTGTGGTGTTTAAGGTTATGTTTGTACATAGATGGCACGTTCATTTTTTCTATCAATGTATTGAGAAATTTGTAGTTAATTCTGGTGAATCAAACAAATTTAAAAAAGAGTGTTTCAGGTTCTGGATAAATGATTAGTTCAATCTTTAGAATGTTGATACCATGTCATTAAATTTTTGTGGCTTATTGATTATATATTTTAAACGTTATAGCTTAATTACATACGGAGTATTTCATTTCTGTAGAAACACATTCTATACTTCAGTGGAAATAATAAGTAATATAATTTGAACATATATTTTTGGTTCCATGATATTTGTTGAGAGGTTCCTTGCATGTATATTGGTGGTGGCACTCATGAGACCACTCACCATGTCGACTCACAAGTTAGGAATGGAGGTGGCAGTCAGTGCAATGCTAATATTGTCTTTGCCTAGGTGATAGAATGGATGAAACACTCACTACATCACCAAAACCTTGTCGAGTGATTCTTACTGTTAAGATAATAAAGTAATTAATGATATTTGTATTCAAAACGTGCGTTGCACGTGCACGCTTACTAGTTTTAGAAAGCGTCTTCTTTACGGGACATCCTGGCCTAGGGCTCAATAGGATTGATAGAATACTTATATCAAAAAGTGGCAACTTCTTTCGCAGAAGCTCATCTCCAAAAAAATCCGAGGGTCTGGAGCGATTTGAGGATGGGAGCAGACCGAGAAGTTTTTCTTGGGTGCGCACGAGTGAGGACAAAATGAACAGAAAAGATATGTGTTGGTTTGTGGGGCTAGTCTAGAGACCCTAAAGAGCTGCCATGGGTAACAGCCCGGCCAGGGGTGATCGGGTGTTACATTTGGAACCAGAGCCGACCTTTACGGTTACACGACATGTGCAGGTCACGGGATCGGACATGTGACACATGTATGGTTTGGCCCGTCGTGGCACACGGCATGGCACATGTGCCGACACTTACGCACAAACATGTGCCAAGACGGGAAGTTCCTGGCTTGGGGATGATCCACGAGGACATCGATCTTCTAAGAGGGATGAGCGTGACATCCTGGTCCAGGGCTCAATAGGATTGATAGGATATTTATATCAACAAATTGAAGCTTCTTTTCCGAAAGCTTATCTCCAAAGAACTTCGAGGTACGTGCTTGGCCTGGAGTGATTTGAGGATGTGAGTTTTTGACACAAAGGACCCACTGAATTGTCAAAAAATACCGCCTATGAGTGCAAATTCCAGAAAAGATCACCTTCGGTGTGACGACACGACCTCCAGGCGACACGTAGCACCTGCCACCGTTAGTCGTTTGTGGCAGGGCCTGCCGTCGTGCAAGGTGGTGACATGTTTGCTGACCAAGGTTGCCGTCGAGCGTGGTGACAGGGCCTGCCGTCGTGCAAGGTGGCGGCATGTTTGCTTACCAAGGTCGCCGCCGAGCGTGGTAGGCCATGCAACCGTTGACTAAGTCAACATGCTACCATGGCAATCGGCCGACAGAGGCTGTGGCGGCATCCATGTACATTTCTGGTACTGGTACCACCTACGATAAGTCAGAACATGTACTTCTCTTATTATACATGTGCGCGTAGGTATACGTGTTAGGAAACCAATGTCGCCTCGAGCTTTCGCGGAACTATGGCGTTTCCTAGAATAACGTCCCATGTTAGACGTACATTTGGTGACGTTTGGTCATGAACCTTGCCTTCCCGCGTAGTTAAGGTACCAATTGACAAATGATCTTCTAGACCTGCCGCTATGGACAACGGCGGCATAGCCCACCACGCTCGACGGCGACCTTGGTAGGGAAACATGCCACCACCTTGCAAGACGGCAGGCCCTGCTGGCCCTGCCGCCACGGCAGGTGCCACCTGTCGCCTGGGGGCTGTGCCACCACGCGAAGGTGGTCTTTTGTGGCATTTGCACTCACAAAGTGTCTTTTTAACAATCGGTGGGCATGGTAGTCCTTTGTGGCAAAAATTCTAAGGGTGAGTGCGCTATGAGTGATGACAAAGTGCACAGAAAAAATATGTGTTGGTCTATGAGGCTAGAGGAAATAGCGCATAACACCAGTTGTTGGTGAATCTTTTGCATAGAACCACATGTTGAAGTTTGTTTTGCACAAAACACCATATTTCCCTGTAATCTTTGCAAGAAACACATAAAACAGAATTAGCTATTTGACACAGCAATTAGGTGAGTGGTCTGGTTCGATCAATCTGGTTCGACCAGTATATTCTTCTACTAACCAAGTGTTGTAGTGTAACGTGCAAAAAAATACCTCTATATTAACACAATCAACATATCCATTTGGTTAACATATCCATCCAAAAGCTTGAGAAGATCATATTTATCCAGATTTAGTATCTCACTTCAAACACAAAAGTAAGAGTCAAGATAATTTGTTCTGCATCAGCCATGCCACGCTGACGGGCAGCGCCACCCTGTGCAGCCGCTCCGCCTTGTTGGTGCCACTCTCGGATGCCTCGAAATCGTTTTTCTTCTTCCCCATGGTGGTGCGGTGGCGCGCGGCGGTGGTGGTGGGAGTGGAGGTGTGGGCGATGGAAGGAACGATGCCGGTCGACTTTCAAGGCCGACCGCTCGCGGGAAACGATGCCATTGAAGGCGGCGTAGAACCCCAGCCGCCGCATGCCAGTGCGCGCTCAGAAGAGGCAGCCGCCACATTGATGGCGAAGGCTACGACGCAGACGTGGAAGTGCTGACCGCGGAAGCGATGGCCGCGGAAGCGATGACCTCGATACAAGCTCGCTACCAGGCGGGCCTGGTGGAGAAGCGAGCGGTCACTTGGGGCGTCCGCTGCGACGCATTCCAGGCGCAAATATGCGTCATGTTTGCGTCGCTGCGGACGCCCCGGTCACTTTGCTTCGCATCGCTGGAGGGGTACCAAACACATTTTCGGCATGCGCAGACGCAAACGGACGCTGAGCAACCATTTGCGTCGCCCCGTTGGAGATGCCCTTACTACTAGGGCCTGGTCATCCAATTGCTGTGTCAACAAAGGCTAATCAAGTATTATGTGTTTCAAGTATTATGTGTTTTTTGCAAAGATTACCAAGAAATCTGGTGTTCTATGCAAAACAAACTGCAACCTGTGGTTTTGTGCAAAAGATTCACCAACAGCCTAGAGATCTTAGAGAGCTGCCAGAGGTAATAGGTCCAACCGAGGATGGGTCGGGTGTTACACTTTACTTCTTCCACAAACTTGATGGTGGGAAGATCAATAGATCATTTTATAGGGAGAATATTTGCCAAATATCAACGCATCTTAACTTTAGGTAACGTGATCCAGCCTTAATTGCAACCCAGTAATGTTGCAACTCATTAATAACACGAATCACAGCGGAAGCTAGCAGTTTGGAGTATTTTTATGAGTTGCAACTTAGACTGCTCAGAGCAAGTACAATAGAGTCCAGTCAGTTGACTATAAGACATTAAATAATATATTTTAGATGAGTTGGATGAGAGAGAAGAGGAGAGAGAAGGGAGGTGGGCTACTATGCAATAGCCAGCTCTTGCACGTGCTCCTAGGCACCTTGTGAGAGTGAAAAGTGGGCCATATATTAGTAAAGTACTACATTCTTATAGCCAACTATTGTACATGTTAGCTATATGATGACTACAAATGATATGACATCTTATTATAGCCAACAGTTGGCTATACTATTGGAATTGCTCTCATAGTGGGAGTAACATAGCTAGTAACATCATACTACGTCCGAGTCAAGGAATAAGGTGCCCTCGTTTTACGTGCTTTTCGTTTGACTACGTATTACTTCAAATATATAAAGATTATTTGTATACAATTAACATCATTAGAAAGTGCTTTTCAATACGAATCTAACGATACTAATTACATATAATATAACCAAGATTTTATTGCTCAATTTTTATGGTCAAAGTTCGTCTTGGAATACGCGTGCGCCTTATTCCTTGGGACGGAGGTAGTACATCTCAATGCATTTTGGTGACATGGCATGCCAATAAATGAAGAAAGAGAGTGAGGTGGTAACTAGCTATGTTACCATAACATCACACACCCCAAGCCAAAATGAGTCTACAACATAATAAATGATACAATGCATGACATCACATATAAGTTACTACCCACTATGAAGGTAATAACCTAGACTAGTAACATGGTATATGTTACTAGTCTAAGTTACTCCCCACTATGAGCAGCCTTAGGCTAGTCATAGTGCTAGTATCATAGCTAGTATCATGCATATTGGTCCCACAAAAATGCTGATGTTGCAGCTAATTAAGGAGGAAAGAGGAGATTAGAGTAACATAGGTAGATACTGTATCATAGTGCATATCACGAGAAAAGTTAATGCCAAAGAAATCTTGTGCACACATTTGCATTGAGATTCTAAAAAAGCAATAAATATAGCATGACTATGATACTACTTCATGATACTAACCACTATAGAGATACTACCTCCATACCGGATTATAGGCCTATTACGCGTTTCGAGAAAAAAACTTCAACTACTAATTTGATCAACAAAATATAAAATATGTATCACAAAAAAATATACTATTGGAAACTTCTTTTGAATATGAATCCAATGATATCATTTTTGTATCATATATCTCATATTTTGTTGATCAAATTTGTAGTCAAACTTCTTTCTCAAAATACGTATTTGCCTATTAAACCGGTATAGAGGTAGTAGTATCATATACAAGTATTATATGCATGATACTACTACATGATACTTACCACTATGACCAGCCTAATTACCACGAATCATGAAACAATCCAATAGTCCAGACATTTTTGTTAGTTGCAAGCTCGGTGCAGCTAAGAAATCCTAGTTGCATCCTATATTCAACTTATTGTTAGTACGAATCCTGACGCAATCCAATAACATTCAACTAAGAATAAGTTTATTCTAATGTACCCGAGAATTAGCAAAACCGTATAAATAAACAATTGTATCATTTATATGCAAACTATGAGAGCACACGATAATCGTCTCATCATGGGCTTAATACACACCACGTACAGTACAATACATAAGTTGGAACTTTTATTGAGAAGACCCCAGCAGCCACTGGTCGACGTGTGTACGTCGCTAATTAAGCCGGGTCCAAACCAGCACAAGCTAGCTGGTGGCACGACACAAGACACATTATTTAGGCATAGAGTAGCAGACGTGAGTACGCTTTGTGGCGCGCACCACTATATATATCCGTCGCCGGACGGCGAGGCCGCGCACGCGTCCTCGGTCCGATGTAGAGGCGGGGCAAGCGAGGCCGGAGACCTCGGAGAGGTCGCAGACTACGCGCACGGCGTTGACGTTGCCGGCTAACTCGGTGGGGTCGGTGACGCCGGCACGCCGGAAGGCGGCGCACGAGCATTCCGTGGCGCTTGGCTTCCCTCGGACCTCCCGGCAGCACCGCTCCCTCTCCAAAGCCAGGTTCTTCCCGCGGAGGTCGGCTCTGCCCAGCCGAAAGTCGACGCAGAGTCCGAGGTCCTTTAGGTAGTCCGTCGTGCACTGCGCAGCCGGAGAAGGTGGAGGCGCCGGTGCCGGTGCCGGTGGATTCTGGCCCCGGACGGGGCCCACAGCCGCAAGGGTCGCGGCGAGGAGGAGGAGCAGGACGCGGGAGGACGGCCCTTTTTTATCTGAAAGTCATTGTCGCATCGCTGGAGGGGTACCAAACACATTTTCGGCATGCGCAGACGCAAACGGACGCTGAGCAACCATTTGCGTCGCCCCGTTGGAGATGCCCTTACTACTACTGGGCCTGATCATCCAATTGCTGTGTCAACAAAGGCTAATCAAGTATTATGTGTTTCAAGTATTATGTGTTTTTTGCAAAGATTACCAAGAAATCTGGTGTTCTATGCAAAACAAACTGCAACCTGTGGTTTTGTGCAAAAGATTCACCAACAGCCTAGAGATCTTAGAGAGCTGCCAGAGGTAATAGGTCCAACCGAGGATGGGTCGGGTGTTACACTTTACTTCTTCCACAAACTTGATGGTGGGAAGATCAATAGATCATTTTATAGGGAGAATATTTGCCAAATATCAACGCATCTTAACTTTAGATCTTAACTTTAGGTAACGTGATCCAGCCCTAATTGCAACCCAGTAATGTTGCAACTCATTAATAACACGAATCACAACGGAAGCTAGCAGTTTGGAGTATTTTTATGAGTTGCAACTTAGACTGCTCAGAGCAAGTACAATAGAGTCCAGTCAGCTGACTATAAGATATTAAATAATATATTTTAGATGAGTTGGAGGAGAGAGAAGAGGAGAGAGAAGGGAGGTGGGCTACTATGCAATAGCCAGCTCTTGCACGTGCTCCTAGGCACCTTGTGAGAGTGAAAGGTGGACCATATATTAGTAAAGTACTACATTCTTATAGCCAACTATTGTACATGTTAGCTATATGATGACTACAAATGATATGACATCTTGTTATAGTCAACAGTTGGCTATAATATTGGAATTGCTCTCATAGTGGGAGTAACATAGCTAGTAACATCATACTACCTCCGATTCAAGGAATAAGGCGCCCTCGTTTTACGTGCTTTTCGTTTGACTAAGTATTACTTCAAATATATAAAGATTATTTGTATACAATTAACATCATTAGAAAGTGCTTTTCAATACGAATCTAACGATACTAATTACATATAATATAACCAAGATTTTGTTGCTCAATTTTTATGATCAAAGTTCATCTTGGAATACGCGTGCGCCTTATTCCTTGGGACGGAGGTAGTACATCTCAATGCATTTTGGTGACATGGCATGCCAATAAATGAAGAAAGAGAGTGAGGTGGTAACTAGCTATGTTACCATAACATCACACACCCCAAGCCAAAATGAGTCTACAACATAATAAATGATACAATGCATGACACCACATATAAGTTACTACCCACTATGAAGGTAATAACCTAGACTAGTAACATGGTATATGTTACTAGTCTAAGTTACTCCCCACTATGAGCAGCCTTAGGCTAGTCATAGTGCTAGTATCATAGCTAGTATCATGCATATTGGTCCCACAAAAATACCGATGTTGCAGCTAATTAAGGAGGAAAGATGAGATTAGAGTAACATAGGTAGATACTGTATCATACTGCATGTCACGAGAAAAGTTAATGTCAAAGAAATCTTGTGCACACATTTGCATTGAGATTCTAAAAAAGCAATAAATATAGCATGACTATGATACTACTTCATGATACTAACCACTATAGAGATACTACCTGTTGTGGATATACTTCATAGGTATACCATCGACATGGTCCGATTTCGGCAAGCCCGGGTGGCCCACAGATGGTGGTGATGGCATATGGCCCACCGGGCAGCCCAGTTGTTGTTGATCAAGATGGAAGATGTCCAACCCAGGAACAAGGACTCGGATCCCAACCGACCTATGAGGTAGCCGGATCCGAACCGCCCTACAGAGGTACCCGGATCCGAACCGCCCTACAGAGGTACCCGGATCCGAAGAGGTCTATGCGAGAAGTCAGATCCGTGAAGGCCCATGAAGGAAGCCGGATCCATGACGACAAGTTAGGAATAGGTGGATCCTTGACGTACACGGCAATGTAATATTCCGTAGTTAGGCAACTTGTATTCCGGGTAGGACTCTCCATAGAAACCTTAGATCCGGGCGCCTATATAAGCCGGATCCCGGGAGCCCTGAGGGCAGATCTCGAGCTAGAAGCGAGACAACCACAACTCATTGTAACAACGCGAAAGCGCCCAGATAATTCCAGACAAGCAGCAGTAGGCTCGTCATCGTGCGGGTGTTCCGAAGCCGGGTAAATCGCGTACCACCGTCCCGTGTGCACTCCGCCCTATGGCCCCTACTTCTTCTCCCCTCGTGAGGATCCCTCCTCCGAGGTACCGTCGATTAGGCAACGACAGTTGGCGCCCACCGTGGGGCCTGCGGCGTCTGGAGGCCGGAACCGGGCGGGTTCCACATCTTCATCTGCGAGACCGTTGATTTCGACGGAAACACACTGGTAAGTACTGCAGCTACGACCGCCGCCGAGCTGGACGCAGCTGCAAAGATTCGATCTGAGTTGCTGGACCTTCCCAAGGAAGACTCCGCCTGAGATCTGAAAATTTCGAATCCTGGTTTTGGTAGTCGGATCCGCACCTATGTTTTGGTAGCCAGATCCATACCCTACTTTTGGTTGCCGGATCCGCGCCTACGTTTTTGGTAGTCGGATCCGCACCTATTTTTTGGTAGCCGGAGCCATACCTATTTTTGGTAGTCGGATCCGCACCTATATTTTTGGTTGCCGGATCCGCACCTATATTTTTGGTAGTCGGATCCGCACCTATATTTTTGGTTGCCGGATCCGCGCCTACGTTTTTGGTAGTCGGATCCGCACCTATATTTTTTTGTGGCCGGATCCATGCCTATTTTTGGGAGTCGGATCCGCACCTATATTTTTGTAGCCGGATCCATACCAAAATTTTGGTAGGTGGATCCACACCTAAATTTTGGTAGGTGGATCCGCACCTAATTGTTGGTCGCCGGATCCGCACCTATATTTTGGTGATCGGATCCGCACCTACAGGACCACCGCGATAATCATTCTCGCACCGGCTCGACGGAACGCCGAAGAAATACCGCCACGACCGACGTATTCCGCTCCAAACAGCTAAGTCCCTATTTATATTTAATATTTTAAAATTTTATGATCATGAGATTAAGATTGGTTCACTCATATCCTGAGTCTTTTACCGCTTTCACTGTTGGTCATATCTTTCCCACGATTTGCCTCGCGCTCGTGAAAAACTTTGTACTGTTTTTGCCGCTTAAGGCTCCAGTACGCTGCAAAATTTCCGCTTTCGGGCGTTAGCTTAAGTTTTCTGGCCTACACGTTTTCTGTTGTTTTATGTGTGAATTCCTTAGTAGTGACATCTCGGTACTTAAAGCCGACCTCTGTTTCTGAGGTTCTTGATTGTTTCGCTATTAAGCGCTATCGCTTCAGCAGATGTTCTGTGTTTAAAGTTTGCCGTCTCGCGAAAAGTCAAGCATATAAACCAGAAGAACGGATAAACCAGCACTTGCTTAAAACATATAAATTACATTAACTGTTCAAGATAGTCGAGTTTTTTCCGCCTTGACAGTTTTATGTTGTTCAACTGCTGCATAGTTTCAGCTTTAAAACATTTGTTCAAAGGTCGTTTTTGTTCCGCCTTACATTTGTTCGTTGAACATGATCAAAGAAACAATTTAATACAAATATGTTTTTATGTTTATGTATCAGGTACATGACACTTGGACGTACAACAGTCCTTGATTTAAGGTGTTTTCAAGCAGATCTAGCACCGCGCGAAGCCCCAGGGGAAGCTAGCCGGATCCAATGAGAAAAGGTTAGGCGGATCCATGACGTGCACAGCTGGAAAAGCAACTTGAGTCTTGATTCCGCTATGCTTAGCCGGAACCAACCCTCGGGGGCTGCGGTTTGATCTTAGGTGAAAAGTGTGTTTCCTTTCGGGTATCAGTGCTGGAAATTTCCGCCTAGATGCTTGGGATTTACGCTATTCCTAAGTCACATATAAAGATAAAGCTACTCTAAGAGCACCAAGCCGGAAATTTTCCACATTGACGCTTGGGGGCTAAGTTTCTGAGCATCGAGTCTCCTTGGAGCAAGCCGACTCAACGCTCGGGGGCTACATACATATGGTTATGTCAAGAAAAATTTCAAAGATGGCGAAAATCTGGCTAACTAGCCGGATCCGCACCTAATTTTTGGTAGCCGGATCCGCACCTAATTTTTGGTAGCCGGATCCGCACCTATATATTTGGTAGCCGGATCCGCAACTATTTTTTGGTAGCCGGATCCGCACCTAATTTTTGGTAGTCGGATCCGCACCTCAATTTTTGGTAGCCGGATCCGCACCTAATTTTTTGTTAGTCGGATCCGCACCTATATTTTGGGTAGTCGGATCCACACCTATATTTTGGCTAGTCAGATCTGAACCTACATTTGACTAGTCGGATCCATACCGAAGATTACGTTGGATGGTGTCTTCGAAGAATCTGACCATTGGATCATGAAGTTTCCGACCAATACTTGGTTGGAGATATGAAGTTTGGAGTCCTTCAAGATTCTCTATTATTCGTTCCAGCCAAAGGATGAAGATACATGCGCAAGCTGAGCTGGATGGAAGAACGGTGAATCTTGGAGAACTCCGGGGGCTACTGTTGTGGATATACTTCATAGGTATTACCATCGACATGGTCCGATTTCGGCAAGCCCGGGTGGCCCACAGATGGTGGTGATGGCATATGGCCCACCGGGCAGCCCAGTTGTTGTTGATCAAGATGGAAGATGTCCAACCCAGGAACAAGGACTCGGATCCCAACCGACCTATGAGGTAGCCGGATCCGAACCGCCCTACAGAGGTACCCGGATCCGAACCGCCCTACAGAGGTACCCGGATCCGAAGAGGTCTATGCGAGAAGTCAGATCCGTGAAGGCCCATGAAGGAAGCCGGATCCATGACGACAAGTTAGGAATAGGTGGATCCTTGACGTACACGGCAATGTAATATTCCGTAGTTAGGCAACTTGTATTCCGGGTAGGACTCTCCGTAGAAACCTTAGATCCGGGCGCCTATATAAGCCGGATCCCGGGAGCCCTGAGGGCAGATCTCGAGCTAGAAGCGAGACAACCACAACTCATTGTAACAACGCGAAAGCGCCCAGATAATTCCAGACAAGCAGCAGTAGGCCCTGTCATCGTGCAGGTGTTCCGAAGCTGGGTAAATCGCGTACCACCGTCCCGTGTGCACTCCGCCCTATGGCCCCTACTTCTTCTCCCCCTCGTGAGGATCCCTCCTCCGAGGTACCGTCGATTAGGCAACGACACTACCTCCATACCGGATTATAGGCCTATTACGCGTTTCGAGAAAAAAACTTCAACTACTAATTTGATCAACAAAATATAAAATATGTATCACAAAAAAATATACTACTGGAAACTTCTTTTGAATATGAATCCAATGATATCATTTTTGTATCATATATCTCATATTTTGTTGATCAAATTTGTAGTCAAACTTCTTTCTCAAAATACGTATTTGAATATTAAACCGGTATGGAGGTAGTAGTATCATACACAAGTATTATATGCATGATACTACTACATGATACTTACCACTATGACCAGCCTAATTACCACGAATCATGAAACAATCCAATAGTCCACACATTTTTGTTAGTTGCAAGCTCGGTGCAGCTAAGAAATCCTAGTTGCATCCTATATTCAACTTATTGTTAGTACGAATCCTGACGCAATCCAATAACATTCAACTAAGAATAAGTTTATTCTAATGTACCTGAGAATTAGCAAAACCGTATAAATAAACAATTGTATCATTTATATGCAAACTATGAGAGCACACGATAATCGTCTCATCATGGGCTTAATACACACCACGTACAGTACAATACATAAGTTGGAACTTTTATTGAGAAGACCCCAGCAGCCCTGGTCGACGTGTGTACGTCGCTAATTAAGCCGGGTCCAAACCAGCACAAGCTAGCTGGTGGCACGACACAAGACACATTATTTAGGCATAGAGTAGCAGACGTGAGTACGCTTTGTGGCGCGCACCACTATATATATCCGTCGCCAGACGGCGAGGCCGCGCACGCGTCCTCAGTCCGATGTAGAGGCAGGGCAAGCGAGGCCGGAGACCTCAGAGAGGTCGCAGACTACGCGCACGGCGTTGACGTTGCCGGCTAACTCGGTGGGGTCAGTGACGCCGGCACGCCGGAAGGCGGCGCACAGGCATTCTGTGGCGCTTGGCTTCCCTCGGACCTCCCGGCAGCACCGCTCCCTCTCCAAAGCCAGGTTCTTCCCGCGGAGGTCGGCTCTGCCCAGCCGAAAGTCGACGCAGAGTCCGAGGTCCTTTATGTAGTCCGTCGTGCACTGCGCAGCCGGAGAAGGTGGAGGCGCCGGTGGATTCTGGCCCCGGACGGAGCCCACAGCCGCAAGGGTCGCGGCGAGGAGGAGGAGCAGGACGCGGGAGGACGGCATGACATTGCTGGTTGCCATTGGTGATGCTCCAATGCTCGCTCTCGATCGATGCTTCTTTTACGTACTTGGATTCTTAGATGTGTTGATGACGAATTGCCGATCGATGTTTGTGCAAACCGGAAGGTATTTATAGGGGGCTAATTAGCGTACGTCCATCGATCGGCGCTCGATCGGGGGTCGTTTTGAGCGTGCTCAAGGTCTCTGTGGCGGTTTGGTACGACCGTACTCCGTTGGTATACATTGACTAATCCTTGTTGTGTACTGAATATTGAAGTATATATATGTGGTTTTGAATTGCACTTTTTTGTGCTTTGTTTTTTTCTCGACATGGGGAGAAAACTCCAGCCTCTGCATCAATAGATATACACAACTATTTTTATTACGAAGTCATCAGATTTAGAGTTTATAGCGTAAGGATCACAAAGGGTGGATACATAAATCAGCCAGCAGAACAAGAAAGAAAACAAGTCGCCTATGCATTTTATATTCGTCTAGTAGGCCACCAGTCAACCTGGTTGAAGATATTCCGTGCAACCGTCTCCAGACGGGTGCATCCAGAATTCATATGTGCCCGTTGCGCCTCCGGCAACAGAAAATACCACTCGTGGATCCAATGAGTAGCCATACAGATAACCTGTAAAAAATGAGAAGTTTCTTTTTTGTTAAAGATTATATCATTTCTGTAATTTCATAAAGACCATGCAATAGCACAAGCTCCAACTCGAATTCGTGCCTTTGTATCCTTATCAATCCCATTCAACCAATAACCAAACAAATTTGTACAATTAGTTGGCGGGACAATATTGAAAGTAAAATGAACTACTTTCCAAACAAGACGAGTAAAGGGACAATAAAAAAATAAATGATTAATGGATTCCTCATGATCACAAAAAGCGTATTTTTTTACAACCATGCCAATTCCCTTTTGACAAATTATCTTTTGTAAGAATCACTTTTTGTTGAAGCAACCACAGAAATATCCTAATCTTTAGTGGTATCTTAAGCTTCCATATATACTTCTTCAAATAGACTGTATGTCCATTCATATTATCAGTATACATAGACTTGACAGAGAAAGAGCCAGAATCAGAAAGCTTCCAAACAAATGTATCCTCTTCATCATTCAAATTAATAGATAAAAGATGCTGAACCAAATGGATCCACGCATCCCATTTAGCATTAGATAAAATCATTCTGAACTCAACATTTAGAGGATTATTTGCTAACACATCAGACACCAAGACGTTTCTTTGTCGAACAATAGAATACAATGAAGGATATTGATCGGCTAGAGGAGTTTGGCCCAAACAAGTATCCTCCCAAAATCTGGTTAAATAGCCATTTCCAACACCCAAAGAACCTCTCTCGAAGAAGTTATCTTTCACTCTCATTAAGCCCTTCCAAAAAGGGGAGTCCGTCGGCTTTTCGACAGTGTTTTATTGTAAAGGTACTTTTTGCGTAACAGCTCCAGCCACACACCATCTTCATTAAGTAATTTGAAAAGACATTTTCTTAATAAACACCTATTTTTGATCTCAAGTACCTCGATACCTAGCCCCCCTTGATCCTTTGGTCGATAAATAATATTCCACTTGGTCAATCAGTATTTTCGCTTAGACTGGTCACTTTGCCAGAAAAAACTAGACCGGTAAAAATCCAACCTTTTCAATACCCCTTTAGGTATTTCAAGAAAAGATAGCATGAACATAGGTAGACTTGTCAAAACCCAATTTATAAGGATTAACCTATCTTCATATGAGAGTAGCTTGCCTTCAACCAAGTTTCTTTTCAAACCTATCCTCTACTGGGTTCCAATCTTTATTCAAAAGCCTCCTATAGTGAATTGGTATACCTAAGTATTTAAAAGGTAGGGAGCCGGCCTCACACCCAAAAATACTTTTATACTGATCCACCTCATTTTCTGCCTTGCCGAAAAAAATATCTCACTTTTGTGGATTCATTCCGGACAACTGTTCAAAGATACAAAAATTTAGTTTCATGTTCGCTGCCTTCTCGAGGTTGTGCTCCATGAATAATATTGTATCATCTGCGTATTGACTCCACTCTCAACTAGATGAGGAATAAGGATGCCAATCTTCCAATCCTCTTTAGCCCGTGCTATGAGGATGGCCAACATTATTATATACATTATATATACACTATATAAAAGCTAAACGTTTTAGCGTCTCCCGGATTGATCGGCAACTGTAGATGCACAATTTCAGTTTGCTACGTCCATACGCTCAGGGACACGTGCCCCTTTAGTTACTGTAGATCCGTAAATTTGGTTCGTCACCATTTTTTCCCCTCTTTCATTCTTCGGTTACCGGTTGCCTCCCGGTTTCCTTTTCCCACACGGTCAAAGCGGTGGGCATGTCCCACCCCGAACAATCCAAACCCATGGTTATCTTCCTCCCCAATTCCTATCATTAGGTAAAAAAAAATCCATCCCTGCCGCTCACCTCCACTCCAAGGTCAGGCGCTCTCCTCTCCCTCCGTGGCTGCCGTCCTATGCGGCCGGCGGCTGGTGGCCATGGGGTGCCTTTCCGTCTGCAGCTCCTCTCGACCTTGCTGGCCGGTCCACGGTGTTCCTGCTCAGTGGCCAGTAGCGCCGCCACCTGCTTTGGATACAGGGATGCGTCCTCGCCTCAAGCCGCTAGGAGCAGGGCGACATGACAACGAGCGGACGCAGATGGAGTGGTCCCTGTGGCGGGGGTCCATACGACCACATCAGCCAGGCCCCATGACAGGCTGCTCCCTTGCTCCATGTTGTGGGCATCCCGTGGACTTCCGGTTCACACAAAGGGTTGTACTCGACCACTTCTAGGTTGTCGGTGCCGGAGGACTACTACAGAGGCAAGGACATGGCCGATTGGCTCGTTTGCCTTATGCTTGCTTCCAGTTTCTCTCCCTCCCGCGCCGGAGTCGTTGAGGTATGGGTTCACGAGCTATTTTCCTCTTTGGTTTCTTAATTATCTTCTCAGGTTACAAATAAAATTATTGTGCTCCTCAATATTCTAGATGACATCAATATTGTTGTTCCCCAATTCATGCAGAACACGATGCATAAGATGTGTATGGAGTATTACACGTCGTTTTTTCCTTTTGTCTTTGCAACTTATTTCTTAGGTCCAATCACTCGCATTATTGATTCACTTCATCTCAATTGTTGCAGATTTTGTGCAAGTTGGCAGACATGGATTTTATAGATGATGCAGGTAGTTCATCCACTCCTGGATATTAGGAGGACACCTAAAAAACCTCAGTATACTAAGGCACCAGAGCTTCCATTGATATTACTACTTTACCCATTTGATAAACTCAGCTATGTGTGTTCATCAGGTATGCACTTTCCTAGAGCATACTCACATCAGATTTTATTTCGTCTTATTTAGGTTTGCTAGATTTATATGGTACTACAAGTAGTTGATTTGCATGGATTTTATATGATTTTGTAGGTAGTTAATTCGCTCCAGGATTTTACAAAGCCTCCTACAAAAAACTCAGTATACTATGGCACCAGAGTTTCATTGATTTTACTAATTTACCTATTTGATAAAGTCAGATCCAGCAGGTATGTACTTTGATATCTCCGCGCTGAATGATGCATCCATGGGGGATTTCAGCTTGCCAAATACATCAGCAAGTTGTTCTAGCCATGACATTGTAGTTAGCCCAGAACTACCAGAAATGGCTTAACTCAATTATAAATAATATCTACGTTACCATAGAAATGAGCCATACGTTTATATGATGTTGCAGATCTTCTTGACAAATTTGGTAGAAGAAGTATAAAAACTGCCTTCTCACAACTTTTAGTTGTCCTCAACCACCTATTTCCTATGCTCCTGTTATTATTACTCTTTTTAGCATAGATAGATAAATGAGCAAGGGAACATTTAGTTTGGCTTCGAAGGGATCCATTAGAGGCTGCGACAATGCAAACTTTTATTTTATCTAAGGAAAAAAATGCGGATCAATGATTCTTTGCATCATAGGTGTTGCTGCTTCATGAGATCAACATTGACATGGTTCCACAATTACAAATAATGATTTTGAGAAATCTGCATTGTTTGTGTTCCGTGTGCTATTTAGATGCTGAGTTAGGTTCTCTTCATTTTGGTGGAAAAAATGTTGTTTTGGGAGGTGATTTCTAGCAAGTGTTGCCTGTTGTAGAAAGGAGCAGCATAGCTGAAGTCGTCGACTCTTTGCTTATTAGGTCCCTATACCAGCATGTGATTGTGCTTAGGCTGCCATAAACACGAGGTTGTCTAATCATGCGCTATCAGATGAGGAGCAGGCTGGTTCGGAAGAATTTGCACAGTGGATTCTTCATGTTGGTGAGGGAGCAGTACCCATGGATATACGAGAGGGGTAAGCTAGCCCTTCTTGGATCTCTTTGCCACTTGATATAACACATCGGCCTTTTTCTGATCATGTCTTTCTGAGATGTATTCCGATGCATCTAGTTGGCATAGCGTGCTCCTACTAATAAGGTTGCCGGCTGTCTTCTATCGGTACCTTGAGAAGAAATAGTTTTCGAAAGTTGTGATAGTATGCAATGACCATTGACAAAATTTCATGGTAATGCTCTTAACAAGGTTGGCAATTACTTGCAAAGCCGGCTTTCTCACACGGCCATTTTTATGTTGCAATCTCAAGAGTAACATTAAGGGAGGGATTGAAAGTGTTAGCGCTCGATGAATCTGGTGAAGCGACCAAGTAATATAGTATACTGAGAAGTGCTTGGTCATCTCTAGGCGTTGTTATACACGTGTTTCCATGTACTACATTTTTCTGCACTGTCGCATTTTTTGGTGGATGTTCGTTTTCTTATGCTCTTCCATTCTCTGTATGTAGATTAATTATTATTACTTGGACCTGCTGGCTAATGCTTTTGTTCATTTTGCTTTTGTTCTCAGGGATGAATGCGTATCTTTTAGTAACTGCTTATAAGTGCACCGCATGGTGTACCACTACTGAAACTATACCAAAAACACTGGAAATTAAGGTCCTGCAATTGCACTTAGCTGATCTATCCTGGACATATATCCAGACAAAGTGCAAATGCGTGGTGCTCCATCTATTTCTATATGTTGTCGCCATGATGGAACCCTTTCTGTTTTGGTACTGCTAAGGTAACCTCTCAGATTCTATTTTATTTAGTCATCTCTATTAAAATGGACAATCTCAAAGCTAACCGCATAGCAGTAATTGCAGGCGCAAGTTTAGAAGTTGTGTACAAACCTCAGGAGCTAAAGTCGCTTCATGCATTTGGTTTAAATACAAGAAGAGTGGCCATGGCCAGTTCTTAAATTTTTTGTATGTTTTCTAGCGATATAAGGAGCATACGACCAACACTTAGATTTGTTACATTTTCAAGCAATAAGCTGAGAACTGCTTCGTCTGACTGTTTATTATGTGATGTATGTTATCTTGCATATCTGTATTGTACAAACATGTAAAAGGTAGTTTTTTATGCTTCCTGTTTTTATGCTGCTCTCTATTGTTGTTGACAATACGTGCAACTGTATGCTCACGGTAGAGTTCAGCTCACTGAATCTGCACCTCGCCACTGTCACCTCTCAAGCCCAAAGCTATCTACATGACCTAAAGCTGCCTAATCAATTTAGCTTAGAGATTCTAAATAAGCAAGACTTCGATAGAGAGAATACCGATAGAGCAAATTACTCATGTGATCCAACAGACAGTGGACTGTTAGATTCAGAAATACTGCATCTACGTTGTTTGTTCTTTCTTCAGTTTTCAGGAACCAACCACAGTATAGGACACTACAGGAGAAGATAACATACCAGTCATTGATGGCTTGGTCCATGCTCACTCTTGCTCATCGTCACACAGTTACATCCCCATGGATCTTCTTTTCGACAGAGCGCCTCCTAGCTTGCTAACTCCTCTGCAGCGGAAGAGAGCGCATACCCAGCTGCTTCAGCCCCAACCACCGCTCCAGGCCAGTAGCCAACGCTGATGGAGGTCGGCCTTAGCACCTGCAAGGTAGAGCACGAACTAGCCACGGAGGGTCTAGATCCGGTGCTCTGGTCACACCAGTGCCAACGCCCAAAAATAAGCAAAGAGAGGGCCTGCTGCCCAGCAATCTCACGCCCGGCCACCACCCCAACGATAGTCGCCTCCATCCCCCTTCTACACCCATTCTCACCATCTTCTTCCCCCAGATTGCTCACTTGTTTTTTTCTTTTTGTTTCTCTTTCGACCTTCACCTTTACAACATCCTCACAAGAGCATATCACTTTTTTAAGGGGAAGCAGAGCATATCACTGGAGTTGCTAAACTAAGTACGGGCCGCATTTCCTGCCGTGGCCCATTTAAATTAGCCTGCTGATACGTCTCAAACGTATCTATAATTTCTTATGTTCCATGCTACTTTTATGATGATACTCACATGTTTTATACACATTATATGTCATTATTATGCATTTTCCGGCACTAACCTATTGACGAGATGCCGAAGAGCCAGTTGCTGTTTTCTGCTGTTTTTGGTTTCAGAAATCCTAGTAAGGAAATATTCTCGGAACTAGACGAAATCAACGCTCAGGAGCCTATTTTTCCACGAAGCTTCCAGAAGACCGAGGGAGAAACGAAGTGGGGCCACGGGGCGCCGCCAAACTAGGGCGGCGCGGCCTAGAGGGGGCCTGCGTGGCCCTAGCGTGTGGGGCCCCCGTGACGCCTCCTGACCTGCCCTTCCGCCTACTTAAAGCCTTCGTCGCGAAACCCCCGGTACCGAGAGCCACGATACGGAAAACCTTCCAGAGACGCCGCCGCCGCCAATCCCATCTCGGGGATTTAGGAGATCGTCTCCGGCACCCCTGCCGGAGAGGGGAATCATCTCCCGGAGGTCTCTTCATCGCCATGATCGCCTCCGGATCGATGTGTGAGTAGTCCACCCCCGGACTATGGGTCCATAGCAGTAGCTAGATGGTTGTCTTCTCCTCATTGTGCTATCATGTTGGATCATGTGAGCTGCCTATCATGATCAAGATCATCTCGTTTGTAATGCTACATGTTGTGTTTGTTGGGATCCGATGAATATTGAATACTATGTCAAGTTGATTATCAATCTATCATATATGTTGTTTATGTTCTTGCATGCTCTCCGTTGCTAGTAGAGGCTCGGCCAAGTTGATACTTGTGACTCCAAGAGGGAGTATTTATGCTTGATAGTGGGTTCATGCCTCCATTAAATCCGGGACGATGTGATGAAAGTTCTAAGGTTGTGGATGTGCTGTTGCCACTAGGGATAAACATCGATGCTTTGTCTAAGGATATTTGTGTTGATTACATTACGCACCATACTTAATGCAATTGTCTCGTTGTTTGCAACTTAATACCGGAGGGGGTTCGGATGATAACCTGAAGGTGGACTTTTTAGGCATAGATGCATGTCGGATAGCGGTCTATGTACTTTGTCGTAATGCCCCGATTAAATCTCATAGTACTCATCATGATATATGTATGTGCATTGTTATGCCTTCTTTATTTGTCAATTGCCCAACCGTAATTTGTTCACCCAACATCTCGTTTATCTTATGGGAGAGACACCACTAGTGAACTGTGGACCCCGGTCCAATTCTTTACATCTGAAATACAATCTACTCGCAATTGTTCTTTACTCGTTCTTCGCAAACAATCATCATCTTCCACACAATACGTTTAATCCTTTGTTTACAGCAAGCCGGTGAGATTGACAACCTCACTCGTTACGTTGGGGCAAAGTACTTTGATTGTGTTGTGCAGGTTCCACGTTGGCGCCGGAATCCCTGGTGTTGCGCCGCACTACACTCCGCTACCAACAACCTTCACGTGCTTCCTTGACTCCTACTGGTTCGATAACCTTGGTTTCTTACTGAGGGAAAACTTGCTACTGTACGCATCACACCTTCCTCTTGGGGTTCCTAACGAACGTGTGTCAACTGCACGCATCAAACTCTTTTTCTGGCGCCGTTGCCGGGGAGATCAAGACACGCTGCAAGGGGAGTCTCCCACATCCAATCTCTTTACTTTGTTTTTGTCTTGCTTTACTTTACTTTATTTACTGCTTTGTTTGCTTCTTATATCAAAAACACAAAAAAATTAGTTGCTAGTTTTACTTTATTTACTGTCTTGTTCTCTATATTAAAAACACAAAAAAATTAGTTACTTGCATTTACTTTATTTAGTTTGCTTTATTTACTATTACTAAAAATGAGTAATCCGGAAGTTGAAGTTCGTTCGTTTAAGCAACAAGGGGAGAAAGTTTTAAAGATGCTTGGTATAGAATTAGTGATGCTCATCATAGGTGCATTAAGAAACACTCCACTATTATACTACTTAGGAACTTTTATGTTGGTATCTCTAGTTGGAATAGGTATGTTCTTGATACTCTTGCGGGAGGTAATTTCCTAGGCACTCCCGCTTTAGAAGCTAGTTGCATTATTGAGAGTCTAGTTGGAATACCACCTGTTAATGGAGCTAAAATTGAAATCTCTCTTGAAGATGTCATGAAAAAGTTGGAGGCCATAGAGAAAGATCTTCCAAGTATTGAGACTAAATTGAGAATATTACTTAATAGCACTGATAAACTTGATAAATCTTTAGGTGGGATTAATGAGAGAATTGTTGTTTTAGAAACTTGTGCTACTCATGATAATCGAACCCATAGGATTAGTGAACTTGAAGAAGCTATGGGAACCTTGGGTTCAACTTTTTTCTTCTCTTAAGTTTAAGGAGAAAGCCTATGTGGGTAAGGAGCAAAAGTTCATGTATGTCTCTAAAGTGCCTAAGCCAAAAAACTATTATAGGCCTAAAATTTACAAAGCCCTTAGCACCACTACGGATGATGGAGCATCTAAGATACCTATTGATGTTGATGCTTCATCTCTCGATAATACTTGATACACACTTTCTGCGCCTAGCTGAAAGGCGTTAAAGAAAAGCGCTTATGGGAGACAACCCATTATTTTACTTATGCATTTTATTTTATATTTGAGTCTTGGAAGTTGTTATTACTGTAGCAACGTCTCCTTATCTTTATTTTATTGCATTGTTGTGCCAAGTAAAGTCTTTGATAGTAAAGTCAATACTAGATTTGGATTACTGCGCAGGAACAGATTTCTTGCTGTCACGAATTTGAGCAGTAGTCTCTGTAGAAAATTTATAAAAATCTTCCAATTTACGTGCGTGATCCTCAGATATGTACGCAACTTTCATTCAATTTGGGCATTTTCATCTGAGCAAGTCTGGTGCCTCTTAAAATTCGTCTTTACGGACTGTTCTGTTTTGACAGATTCTGCCTTTTATTTCGCATTGCCTGTTTTGCTATGTTTGATGGATTTCTTTGTTCCATTAACTTTCAGTAGCTTTGAGAAATGTCAGAAGTGTTAAGAATGATTATGTCACCTCTGAATATATGAATTATGCACTGACCCTCTAATGAGTTTGTTTCGAGTTTGGTGTGGGGGAAGTTTTCAAGGGTCAAGAGAGGAGGATGATACAATATGATCAAGAAGAGTGAAAAGTCTAAGCTTGGGGATGCCCCCGTGGTTCATCCCTGAATATTTTAAGAAGACTCAAGCATCTAAGCTTGGGGATGCCCAAGGCATCCATTCTTCATCGACAACTTATCAGGTTCCTCTAGTGAAACTATATTTTTATTCCGTCACATCTTATGTGCTTTACTTGGAGCGTCTGTTTGTTTTTGTTTTTGTTTGAATAAAATCGGATCCTAGCATTCTTTGTTTGGGAGAGAGACACGCTCCGCTGTTTCGTATGAACACATATGTTCTTAGCTTTATTCTTAATGTTAATGGCGAAGGTTGAACTACTTCGTTCATTGTTATATGGTTGGAAACAGAAAATGCTGCATGTGGTAAATGGTATAATGTCTTGAATAATTTGATACTTGGCAATTGTTGTGCTCACATAGATCATGTTTAAGCTCTTGCATCATGTACTTTGCACCTATTAATGAAGAACTACATAGAGCTTGTTAAAATTTGGTTTGCATGATTGGTCTCTAGAGTCTAGATATTTTCTCGGTTAAGGTGTTTGAACAACAAGGAGACGATATAAAGTCTTATAATACTTACAATATGTTCATATGTGAGTCTTGCTGCACCGTTTTATACTTGAGTTTGCTTCAAACAACCTTGCTAGCCTAGCCTTGTATTGAGAGGAATTCTTCTCGTGCATCCAAATCCTTGAGCCAATAACCATGCCATTTGTGTCCATCATACCTACCTACTACATGGTATTTCTCCGCCATTCCAAAGTACATTACTTGAGTGCTACCTTTAAAATTTCTATCCTTTGTCTTTGCAATATATAGCTCATGGGAAAAATAGCCTAAAAACTATTGTGGTGAAGAATATGTACTTATGTGTCTTATTTCTTAGTAAGTTGCTTGTTGAGCGGTAACCATGTTTCTGGGGACGCCATCAACTTTTACCTTTGTTGAATATCATGTGAGTTGCTATGCATGTTCGTCTTGTCTGAAGTAAGGGCGATTTTCATGATCATATGGTTTGAGTATGCATATTGTTAGAGAAGGACATTGGACCGCTAACTAAAACCATGATCCATGGTGGAAGTTTCAGTTTGGACAATTAATCCTCAATCTCTTATGAGAATTTTAACGGTTGTTGAATGCTTATGCATTAAAGAGGAGTCCATTATCTGTTGTCTATGTTGTCCCGGTATGGATGTCTAAGTTGAGAATAATCAAAAGCGAGAAATCCAATGCGAGCTTTCTCCTTAGTCCTTTGTAGAGGCGGCATAGAGGTACCCCTTTGTGACACTTGGTTGAAACATATGCTATGCTATGATAATCCATGTTAATCCAAGCTAATTAGGACAAGGTGCGAGCACTATTGGTATACTATGCATGAGGCTTGCAACTTATAGGATATCTTATACATAACACATATGCTTTATTACTACCGTTGACAAAATTGTTTCTTGTTTTCAAAATGAAAAGCTCTAGCACAAATATAGTAATCCATGCTTCCCTCTGCGAAGGGCCATTCTTTTACTTTATTTTTGAGTCAGTTTACCTATTCTTTCTATCTCGGAAGCAAACACTTGTGTCAACTGTTTGCATTGATTCTACATGTTTACCTATTGCACTTGTTATATTACTTTGTGTTGACAATTATCCATGAGATATATATGTTGAAGTTGAAAGCAACCGCTGAAACTTATATCTTCCTTTGTGTTGCTTCAATGCCTTTACTTTGAATCTATTGCTTTATGAGTAACTCTTATGCAAGTCTTATTGATGCTTGTCTTGAAAGTATTATTCATGAAAAGTCTTTGCTATATGATTCATTTGTTTACTCATTGTCTTTGCCATTGCTTCGAATCGCTGCATTCATCTCATATGCATTACAATAGTATGATCAAGATTATGATAGCATGTCACTTCAGAAATTATCTTTGTTATCGTTTACCTACTCGAGGGCGAGTAGGAACTAAGCTTGAGGATGCTTGATACGTCTCAAACGTATCTATAATTTCTTATGTTCCATGCTACTTTTATGATGATACTCGCATGTTTTATACACATTATATATCATTATTATGCATTTTCCGGCACTAACCTATTGACGAGATGCCGAAGAGCCGCTTGTCGTTTTCTCGCTGTTTTTGGTTTCAGAAATCCTAGTAAAGAAATATTCTCGGAATTGGACGAAATCAACGCCCAGGGGCCTATTTTTCCACGAAGCTTCCAGAAGACCGAGGGAGAAACGAAGTGGGGCCACGGGGCGCCGCCACACTAGGGCGGCGTGGCCTAGAGGGGGCCCGCGCGGCCCTAGCGTGTGGGGCCCCTGTGACGCCTCCTGACCTGCCCTTCCGCCTACTTAAAGCCTTCGTCGCGAAACCCCCGGTACCGAGAGCCACGATACGAAAAACCTTCCAGAGACGCCGCCGCCGCCAATCCCATCTCGGGGGATTTAGGAGATCGTCTCCGGCACCCTGCCGGAGAGGGGAATCATCTCCCGGAGGTCTCTTCATCGCCATGATCGCCTCCGGATCGATGTGTGAGTAGTCCACCCCTGGACTATGGGTCCATAGCAGTAGCTAGATGGTTGTCTTCTCCTCATTGTGCTATCATGTTGGATCATGTGAGCTGCCTATCATGATCAAGATCATCTGTTTGTAATGCTACATGTTGTGTTTGTTGGGATCCGATGAATATTGAATACTATGTCAAGTTGATTATCAATCTATCATATATGTTGTTTATGTTCTTGCATGCTCTCCGTTGCTAGTAGAGGCTCGGCCAAGTTGATACTTGTCACTCCAAGAGGGAGTATTTATGCTCGATAGTGGGTTCATGCCTCCATTAAATCCGGGACGATGACGTGAAAGTTCTAAGGTTGTGGATGTGCTGTCGCCACTAGGGATAAACATCGATGCTTTGTCTAAGGATATTTGTGTTGATTACATTACGCACCATACTTAATGCAATTGTCTCGTTGTTTGCAACTTAATACCGGAGGGGGTTCGGATGATAACCTCGAAGGTGGACTTTTTAGGCATAGATGCATGCTCGGATAGCGGTCTATGTACTTTGTCGTAATGCCCTGATTAAATCTCATAGTACTCATCATGATATATGTATGTGCATTGTTATGCCTTCTTTATTTGTTAATTGCCCAACTGTAATTTTTTCACCCAACATCTGTTTATCTTATGGGAGAGACACCACTAGTGAACTGTGGACCCCGGTCCAATTCTTTACATCTGAAATACAATCTACTGCAATTGTTCTTTACTGTTCTTCGCAAACAATCATCATCTTCCACACAATACGTTTAATCCTTTGTTTACGACAAGCCGGTGAGATTGACAACCTCACCGTTACGTTGGGGCAAAGTACTTTGATTGTGTTGTGCAGGTTCCACGTTGGCGCCGGAATCCCTGGTGTTGCGCCGCACTACACTCCGCCACCAACAACCTTCACGTGCTTCCTTGACTCCTACTGGTTCGATAACCTTGGTTTCTTACTGAGGGAAAACTTGCTACTGTACGCATCACACCTTCCTCTTGGGGTTCCCAACGGACGTGTGTCAACTGCACGCATCACCTGCTCCTATCGTTGCCCAGCTTATGAAGGGTTTTCTCAAAAAAATCGTCAATATCAGTGCCTCTTGCATGAGCACAGCACACGAGCAACTATTTAGCATGAACAAAATCTGGTGTGCACAACTTCACTAGTGGTGTCTCTCATAAAGAACCACGAAGATCCAATCCTTATGGTAGTTATTATCTCCACCGTGTAATTTTGCTAGAACACACATGAACTCCGTTTGGCTTAGCCCAGTGTACATAGGGTCGACACCCTGCAAGGCAGTTACCCCTGATTGGATATATGTGCACTATACCTGCCCATGGGCCGATCCTGGGCCTAGACCTAGGTGTGTTGGCCCGATGGCCAGGCCGGGCCTAGGTAGCCCAAAATCTCCATTTAACAAAGTGGCCTGGCCCGTGGCTCGACGGGCTTTCCCTATGTTTTGTCCCGGCTAGGTTTGGGCATGGTTTTCACACATCGGGCTTTTCTCGGCCCGGGTGCAAATGCACATGTATAACGTGTGTTACTTTCACAACTACAACTAGATGGTCCTTTCTTACTATTTTATCCATCGGAGTTAATTTGTAACTCCACATAACTATCAACCTACATACAACTGTGCCATCACTCTTTCGAGATTCCACCACGGGCGCGGCGTGTCGCCGCGCCATTGCCTCCTAGTATCAATAATAATGTTAAATAAAAGAGGGGATAGGGGATCGCCCTGGCGAAGGCCCTTTTTTGTCTGAAAATAGTGGACAATGTCGTTATTGACTTTAACACCTACAGAACCCCCATCCAGAAAATTTGTTATGAGATCACACCACTTTTGGTCAAAACCTTTCATTTGCAAAGTTTTTTGGAGAAAATACCACTTCACTTTATCATAATCTTTTTCAAAGTCTATTTTAAACAAGACCCCATCCATTTTCTTCCGATGAAGCTCACAGATCGTCTCATGCAAAACCACCACATCATCAATAATGTGCCGTCCAGGCATAAACGCTGTTTGGGAAGGTCTAATAACATTGTGAGCTATCCTGGTTACCCTATTAGTCCCCACCTTTGTGAAACTTTTGAAACTCACATTTAGCAAATATATGGGTCTGTATTTTGTGCTTTGTTATCTTCTTGGCCCACCCAAGATTTCTTTTGTAGCTCCACCACGGGGCATAAGATTGCCTTTTAACCCGTGGAGATCGGAGACAATTTCATAAGCTAACTATAAATTTCAGTGTAGCGCTCACAAATGTGAGTGCAGGTGACTATCGCAATTGGAAACTTTAGGGTGGAGTTGCACACATCAATTCAAAGCCATTCTTGCACACATGGGTTTTCAAAATCTAGATAGAACAATGATACGTCTCCGAAGTATCGATAATTTCTTATGTTCCATGCCACATTATTGATGATATCTACATGTTTTATGCACACTTTATGTCATATTCGTGCATTTTCTGGAACTAACCTATTAACAAGATGCCGAAGAGCCAGTCTGTCGTTTTCGCTGTTTTTGGTTTCAGAAATCCTAGTAACGAAATATTCTCGGAATTGGACGAAATCAACGCCCGGGGTCCTATTTTGCCACGAAGCTTCCGGAAGACCGAAGAGGAGTCGAAGTGGGGCCACGAGGCGCCGCCACCATAGGGCGGCGCGGCCCGGGCCCCGGCCGCGCCGACCTGTGGTGTGGGGCCCTCGTGTGGCCCCCCACGTTGCCCTTCCGCCTACTTAAAGCCTCCGTCGCGAAACCCCCGATACCGAGAGCCACGATACGGAAAATCTTACCGAGACGCCGCCGCCGCCAATCCCATCTCGGGGGATTCCGGAGATCTCCTCCGGCACCCTGCCGGAGAGGGGATTCATCTCCCGGAGGACTCTTCACCGCCATGGTCGCCTCCGGAGTGATGAGTGAGTAGTTCACCCCTGGACTATGGGTCCATAGCAGTAGCTAGATGGTTGTCTTCTCCTCATTGTGCTTCATTGTTGGATCTTGTGAGCTGCCTAACATGATCAAGATCATCTATCCGTAATACTATATGTTGTGTTTGTCGGGATCCGATGGATAGAGAATACTATGTTATGTTAATTATCAAGTTATTACCTATGTGTTGTTTATGATCTTGCATGCTCTCCGTTATTAGTAGAGGCTCGGCCAAGTTTTTGCTCTTAACTCCAAGAGGGAGTATTTATGCTCGATAGTGGGTTCATGCCTCCATTGATATCCGGGACGATGACGGAAAGTTCTAAGGTTGTGGATGTGCTTGTTGCCACTAGGGATAAAACATTGATGCTATGTCTAAGGATGTAGTTGTTGATTACATTACGCACCATACTTAATGCAATTGTCTCGTTGTTTAGCAACTTAATACTGGAAGGGGTTCGGATGATAACCTCGAAGGTGGACTTTTTAGGCATAGATGCAAGTTGGATGGCGGTCTATGTACTTTGTCGTAATGCCCAATTAAATCTCACTATACTTATCATGACATGTATGTGCATTGTTATGCCCTCTCTATTTATCAATTGCCCGACCGTAATTTGTTCACCCAACATGCTTTTATCTTATGGGAGAGACACCTCTAGTGAACTCGTGGACCCCGGTCCATTCTTTTATACTCGAAATACAAATCTGTCGCAATACTTGTTTCTATCGTTTTCTCGCAAACAATCATCTTCCACACAATACGGTTAATCCTTTGTTACAGCAAGCCGGTGAGATTGACAACCTCACTCGTTTCGTTGGGGCAAAGTACTTTGGTTGTGTTGTGCAGGTTCCACGTTGGCGCCGAAATCTCTGGTGTTGCGCCGCACTACATCCCGCCGCCATCAACCTTCAACGTGCTTCTTGGCTCCTCCTGGTTCGATAAACCTTGGTTTCTTTCTGAGGGAAAACTTGCTGTTGTGCGCATCATACGTTCCTCTTGGGGTTCCCAACGAACGTGTGAGTTACACGCCATCAAACTCTTTTTCTGGCGCCGTTGCCGGGGAGATCAAGACACGCTGCAAGAGGAGTCTCCACTTCCCAATCTCTTTACTTTGTTTTTATCTTGCTTTATTTTATTTACTACTTTGTTTGCTGCATTATATCAAAACACAAAAACAATTAGTTGCTAGTTTTACTTTATTTACTGTCTTGCACTCTATATCAAAAACACAAAAAAAAAATTAGTTACTTGCATTTGCTTTACTTATTTCATCATGCTTCCTTTTAATTTTACCACAAAAGACATACCGGTAGGACGCGGGTCCATAGTTGGGAGAAACAATATAGAAGAATTTTTCAATCATGTTAGTACCGTTGAAGATTTTGAAGATAGACACTTGGTAGAACTTGCTCCTACTTATGAAATTGCTGCTACTGCTTTAGTTCGCATGTTGGAAACTAAATTTGTTAATCTCAATCCTATAATCCAACATATGTTTCTTACACTCCGTGATATGGAAGAGGGGAAAAGAAAGATTTTGTTTTAGAAACCCTTCTTAGAGAATTTGGTGGTCTAGCAAGAGAGGCTAGAAAGGTCTTTGCTAAATTTAATATGCTTGGTTCTCATACTAATTTTGTTGGTCTCCTTGAAAAAATGGACATGGATAGAATAAGGTACACTAATAATATTAATGATGGTGGGGAGATCAAAGCACCAATACCATGTAAACTCCTAGCTATGAATGATGCACTAGAAAATAACTATGCTTGGCTTGTTCCTGAAAATTTGTTCGATGAGAGTAGCAAGCCCAAGACTAATGAAAAGGGAGACGCTGAAACTTATGTATCCAATATACTATGCTTGGTTGAGAAAACTCCAAACCCCGCTGTAGATGCACCACCCTTTGATAATACCTGAGATACACTTTCCGCGCCTAGCTGAAAGGCGTTAAAGAAAAGCGCTTATGGGAGACAACCCATATTTTTACTACAGTATTTTTGTTTTATATTTGAGTCTTGGAAATTGTTTACTACTGTAGCAACCTCTACTTATCTTAGTTTTGAGTTTTGTTGTGCCAAGTAAAGTCTTTGATAGTAAAGTAAATACTAGATTTGGATTACTGCGCAGAAACAGATTTCTTTGCTGTCACGAATCTGGGTCTAATTCTCTGTAGGTAACTCAGAAAATTAAGCCAATTTACGTGAGTGATCCTCAGATATGTACGCAACTTTCATTCAATTTGGGCATTTTCATTTGAGCAAGTCTGGTGCCTCAATTAAATCCATCTTTACGGACTATTCTGTTCTGACAGATTCTGCCTTTTATTTCGCATTGCCTCTTTTGCTATGTTGGATGAATTTCTTTGATCCATTAATATCCAGTAGCTTTATGCAATGTCCAGAAGTGTTAAGAATGATTGTGTCACCTCTAAACATGTTAATTTTTTATTGTGCACTAACCCTCTAATGAGTTGTTTCGAGTTTGGTGTGGAGGAAGTTTTTAAGGATCAAGAGAGGAGTATGATACAATATGATCAAGGAGAGTGAAAGCTCTAAGCTTGGGGATGCCCCGATGGTTCACCCCTGCATATTCTAAGAAGACTCAAGCGTCTAAGCTTGGGGATGCCCAAGACATCCCCTTCTTCATCGACAACATTATCGGGTTCCTCCCCTGAAACTATATTTTTATTCGGCCACATCTTATGTACTTTGCTTGGAGCGTCGGTTTGTTTTTGTTTTTTGTTTTGTTTGAATAAAATGGATCCTAGCATTCACTGTATGGGAGAGAGACACGCTCCGCTGTAGCATATGGACAAGTATGTCCTTAGGCTTTACTCATAGTATTCATGGCGAAGTTTCTTCTTCGTTAAATTGTTATATGGTTGGAATTGGAAAATGCTACATGTAGTAATTCTAAAATGTCTTGGATAATTTGATACTTGGCAATTGTTGTGCTCATGTTTAAGCTCTTGCATCATATACTTTGCACCCATTAATGAAGAAACACATAGAACTTGCTAATTTGGTTTGCATATTTGGTTTCTCTAGAGTCTAGATAATATCTAGTATTGAGTTTTGAACAACAAGGAAGACGGTGTAGAGTCTTATAATGTTTACAATATGTCTTTTATGTGAGTTTTGCTGCACCGTTCATCCTTGTGTTTGTTTCAAATAACCTTGCTAGCCTAAACCTTGTATCGAGAGGGAATACTTCTCATGCATCCAAAATCCTTGAGCCAACCACTATGCCATTTGTGTCCACCATACCTACCTACTACATGGTATTTCTCCGCCATTCCAAAGTAAATTGCTTGAGTGCTACCTTTAAAATTCCATCATTCACCTTTGCAATATATAGCTCATGGGACAAATAGCCTAAAAACTATTGTAGTATTGAATATGTACTTATGCACTTTATCTCTTATTAAGTTGCTTGTTGTGCGATAACCATGTTTCTGGGGACGCCATCAACTATTCTTTGTTGAATATCATGTGAGTTGCTATGCATGTCCGTCTTGTCTGAAGTAAGAGAGATCTACCACCTTAATGGTTGGAGCATACATATTGTTAGAGAAGAACTTTGGCCCGCTAACCAAAGCCATGATTCATGGTGGAAGTTTCAGTTTTGGACATATATCCTCAATCTCATATGAGAATAATAATTGTTGCCACATGCTTATGCATTAAAGAGGAGTCCATTATCTGTTGTCCATGTTGTCCCGGTATGGATGTCTAAGTTGAGAATAATCAAAAGCGAGAAATCCAAAATGCGAGCTTTCTCCTTAGACCTTTGTACAGGCGGCATGGAGGTACCCCATTGTGACACTTCGTTAAAACATGTGTATTGCGATGATCCGGTAGTCCAAGCTAATTAGGACAAGGTGCGGGCACTATTAGTATACTATGCATGAGGCTTGCAACTTGTAAGATATAATTTACATAACTCATATGCTTTATTACTACCGTTGACAAAATTGTTTCATGTTTTCAAAATAAAAGCTCTAGCACAAATATAGCAATCGATGCTTTCCTCTTTGAAGGACCATTCTTTTTTACTTTTATGTTGAGTCAGTTCACCTATCTCTCTCCACCTCAAGAAGCAAACACTTGTGTGAACTGTGCATTGATTCCTACATACTTTCATATTGCACTTATTATATTACTCTATGTTGACAATTATCCATGAGATATACATGTTATAAGTTGAAAGCAACCGCTGAAACTTAATCTTCCTTTGTGTTGCTTCAATACCTTTACTTTGATTTATTGCTTTATGAGTTAACTCTTATGCAAGACTTATTGATGCTTGTCTTGAAGTACTATTCATGAAAAGTCTTTGCTTTATGATTCACTTGTTTACTCATGTCATTACCATTGTTTTGATCGCTGCATTCATTACATATGTTTACAAATAGTATGATCAAGGTTATGATGGCATGTCACTTCAGAAATTATCTTTGTTATCGTTTTACACTGCTCGGGACGAGCGAGAACTAAGCTTGGGGATGCTGATACGTCTCCGACGTATCCATAATTTCTTATGTTCCATGCCACATTATTGATGATATCTACATGTTTTATGCACACTTTATGTCATATTCGTGCATTTTACGGAACTAACCTATTAACAAGATACCGAAGAGCCGATTCTTTGTTTTCTCGCTGTTTTTGGTTTAGAAATCCTAGTAACGAAATATTCTCGGAATTGGACGAAATCAACGCCCAGGGTCCTATTTTGCCACGAAGCTTCCAGAAGACCGAAGAGGAGTCGAAGTGGGGCCACGAGGCGCCGCCACCATAGGACGGCGCGGCCCAGGCCCTGGCCGCGCCAACCTGTGGTGTGGGGCCCTCGTGTGGCCCCCCACGTTGCCCTTCCGCCTACTTAAAGCCTCCGTCGCGAAACCCCCAGTACCGAGAGCCACGATACGGAAAACCTTACTGAGACGCCGCCGCCGCCAATCCCATCTCGGGGATTACGGAGATCTCCTCCGGCACCCTGCCGGAGAGGGGATTCATCTCCCGGAGGACTCTTCACCGCCATGGTCGCCTCCGGAGTGATGAGTGAGTAGTTCACCCCTGGACTATGGGTCCATAGCAGTAGCTAGATGGTTGTCTTCTCCTCATTGTGCTTCATTGTTGGATCTTGTGAGCTGCCTAACATGATCAAGATCATCTATCTGTAATACTATATGTTGTGTTTGTCGGGATCCGATGGATAGAGAATACTATGTTATGTTAATTATCAAGTTATTACCTATGTGTTGTTTATGATATTGCATGCTCTCCGTTATTAGTAGAGGCTCTGGCCAAGTTTTTGCTCTTAACTCCAAGAGGGAGTATTTATGCTCGATAGTGGGTTCATGCCTCCATTGATATCCGGGACGAGTGACGAGAAAGTTCTAAGGTTGTGGATGTGCTTGTTGCCACTAGGGATAAAACATTGATGCTATGTCTAAGGATGTAGTTGTTGATTACATTACGCACCATACTTAATGCAATTGTCTGTTGTTTAGCAACTTAATACTGGAAGGGGTTCGGATGATAACCTGAAGGTGGACTTTTTAGGCATAGATGCAGCTGAATGGCGGTCTATGTACTTTGTCGTAATGCCCAATTAAATCTCACTATACTTATCATGACATGTATGTGCATTGTTATGCCCTCTCTATTTGTCAATTGCCCGACTGTAATTTGTTCACCCAACATGCTTTTATCTTATGGGAGAGACACCTCTAGTGAACTGTGGACCCCGGTCCATTCTTTTATACTGAAATACAAATCTGCTGCAATACTTGTTTTACTGTTTTCTGCAAACAATCATCTTCCACACAATACGGTTAATCCTTTGTTACAGCAAGCCGGTGAGATTGACAACCTCACTGTTTCGTTGGGGCAAAGTACTTTGGTTGTGTTGTGCAGGTTCCACGTTGGCACCGGAATCTCCGGTGTTGCGCCGCACTACATCCCGCCGCCATCAACCTTCAACGTGCTTCTTGGCTCCTCCTGGTTCGATAAACCTTGGTTTCTTTCTGAGGGAAAACTTGCTGCTGTGCGCATCATACCTTCCTCTTGGGGTTCCCAACGAACGTGTGAGTTACACGCCATCAAACAACTATGCCGATTTATCGATGAAATTTGTTTCTATATGTCGAATAAAATCCTAGATTGTTCGAGGGTTCCAATTCTTAATTATTGTATTCCACATAATAGTACTTAACAAGTATTTCTCCATTCCAAATTAGTTGACACAACTTTAGTTAAATTTGGTCTAGATGTACATGTATCTAGAAGCGTTACAGTGTATACGTTCCCTCACTTTTATTAAAAAATGTGTCAACTAATTTAAATCACACCCATGTAATTCAGTTACAGAAGGCAAGACACCGACACTCTTCTCCCCTCCCCCCCCCCTGATGTCATTGTCCTCCCGGCCAGCCGTGGCGGTAAGGGCGAGGATGCTGCTGGTCTGGAGGCTAATGCATCATGTAGATGGCATCGGGAGCTTCTGGAGTTGGCTCTCCCTGAGGCAGTTCCCTAGTGAGGGCATCATTTGGCCGCCGCTACTTTCATTCAAAAGGCTGACCCCGCCACGCTCGGCAACGCCTACTGCTTCATCTTCTTCATCCATCAGAGGATTCTATCCAAGCTCGGTGTGGCCTATCAAATCTGGCTCTTCCAAGTGGCGTAGGTGTCCGGCGAGAGTTCGAGTGACGGTGCCTGGAGGCTGCCGGTCGCCGACGTTGAGCAAGGTTTCAATCACGTTTTTTGCAATCCTTTTAGGGTGTTCTTTGAAAAATATTGGGCATCATTGTAATTTCTTCTTCTTGTATGGTCCTACTTGTAAGTGTTCACCCACCGCCGAAGTAATGCAAGCTCCCGGTCCTTCAGAGCCTCTTTAAAAATTTGCAATCCAATTACAAGAAAAAAAGTTTCTGCCAAGCTTCTTGCTAAATTTAAGAAAAGACTTAGCAAAGTGATACCCAAATGCATATAAGCGCTCTATACAAATCGTCACGCAGAGCGACGTACACAACACGTAGAGTAAGTAGATCACAACTTTTTAATTCGGATGATATTATCTTTAATAAACAAAAGGGAACACATTTTTTGCAGGTTATTCTTCGTGCGGCGCATTGGCTACAACTATGGGCATGTTTGCTCCCGGCGGACCAGTGGGATACCATGATTACTGGATGCAACCGGCTTCTGGAGGTCTGCTATTTTCAAGCTACTAGATGGCGACACATTAGCAGAATTCTAGATGGATAGTTCTTGTTCTACTTTCCATCTATTTTGGTCTCATCTAGATTTTGTCTAGTCTGCTTGATTTGCCAGACTATCTCTATGTAATAAGTACTTTATGTTTACATTTTTATTAATAAATGGCTGTATGCATCGATTGATGCAGAGGCTCCCATGTCTAAAAAAAACCTGTAACCAGCGTACCAATATTTTGAGCTGGGCATACAACTTAGTGAAAAGTTAGATGTATCTAGACTCTATTTAGTATACAGATACACCCAAATTTTGAAATTTTTTAAACTACATTTTATAAACAGAGATAGTTTGTTATGGTTGGAGGCTCTATTCAAGGGAGCAAGGCCTCTGGACGGACATTGCTCGCAACAAATACCTCCGGGATAAGGATCTTGTGGCGGACTCACATCATCAAGGGTCACCGTTCTAGAACGCTATCCAGAAGGCTAAACATATTGTGCGCAACGGTAAGGTCACCAGATTCTGGCACGATTGGTGGTAGGGGTTTGGGCCCTGAAGAATAGATTCCATGTGCTCTTTGCCATTGCTGCTGAGCCGGATGCCACCATGGAGACCATGCTTCCGCTGGATACTTGGAGGGTGATCTTCAGTCGTAAACTTGGCTTGGGGGAGCGAGTTAACTGGGATAATTTTTCTTAGGAGGTGCATATAGTTACTCTATCAAAGTCAAAAGATCTGATAGCTTTGGGCCTTGGAACCTTCAGGAAGGTTCTCTGTGCGCTCACTCTATAATATGATCTTCCATTGGACCCTTCACACACATTTCAGCGTACCGTGGGTCATCAACATTCCTCTAAAAGTGTGCATCTTCCTGTGGCAATTAGTTGGGAAGAGGCTTACATGTAATGAAAATATTTGGAAGCGTAGCGGCCCCTCCACTTGTTGTTGAGTGCCTTATGTGGGGAGACGCAACACAACAAGCACATCTTACTCTTGTGTTCCCTGGCTAGATTTATGTGGAGCAGGGCTGTTGAGTTGCCCCTGGAACCCCCATGCTTTGCTGACATCTTCAGGATATTGCACGTCAAACATGATGGTCTTCTGGTTGGCGTGCAATGCTCTTTGTTGGACTCTTCGGAACCTCATAAACAAATTCACGATTGAAGGCGTTTTCCCGAGTCAATCTGCTGATGGATTGTACAAAATAGCTGAGTACTTGCAGGCGTGCAAGCCACTGGCTAGGCGGCAAGACCAGGAGGCAGTGGAGTTTACGATTGGCAAGATTCGTGCACACCATGGGACTAGCAAGGACATAGATTAGTGTCCCCAGCGTGTATCTTTACCTTTCTTCCTTTGTTGTATCATAGGCGTTGTGTTGGGGCGCTTGCCTTTGTAGAGAACTTTCTCTTAGTACTATGTGAGCGAGGAGAATGTCTCCTCCACTATCAGGGGTGTCTGGTGCCGTGTGTGTTGTACTTTGTCGGATGATCTGTTTCTATGTCGTTGTAGCTTTTTTAAATTAAAGTTGGGCTATGCTCGAGCCTTGTGTTTAAAAATGAACAGAGATAGTACAACGGATGTGACATGTGCGTAGGTGCACCCACTGAGCATATCTCCCTGGCCGGATGGCAAGGCCAGTCGAAGCCTCAGTGTTAGATCCAACGATGCAAACTTCGTCATCAGAGACGCGAACTTTGCGGCAGGAGGCGGGGACGGTGTTGATGGCGTGAGCAACATCCGCGGGACAGGCATTGGACAGCGCATAGGCATCCCACGATGTCGGCGATCGGTTTCCCACGGATACCCCGACAACATTGGTTTCTGTCAGCCGGGCTCGTCCTGCCGAGCCGGAGGTTGACATACAATTTGAGTTTTTCTGCTCGTCTAGCTTGCCCACCGGTTGCCGGTGCCCCTGCCGGTGGAGCTGGTAGGCTGGTACCACGCTCCTAGATGGAGGCCGCAGCCGCCAACAGGACTGGAGGAGGAAGAGTAGGACCAGGGAGGATGACATGCCTTTGGTGTTGTTGTTGCGCCAATCATCGGCGCTGCGTTCTTCTATTTGCTTTGATCGATGTGTTTCAATTATGCGATGGATCGCATGTACGTAAGTACATACGAGTACATTTGAGGGCATGATTAGTTCCTCCCACCGAACATTTCCTCCAATATGCAACTTAGTCCGCCAACGGTCGAGATACCGATTTATCGTGAATTAGGTGGTAGCCGATAAGATTTCAGCACATCGACTAATTTATCACCGGCACCGATATTTCGGATGATTTAAGTCTGATAGCCGATATTTCGCTGGATTTTCAGTCAGATGTCCGATAATGCGGCCGATTTTCATTGAAATTTCACTGAAAATCGGTCCGTCGGCCGATATTTTCGTCCTATAGTCCTGGAGAACTTTGCATTAACTTACCGTTTTCCATTTTTATTGATTCAAATGCAAGGAATCAAGGTAATACTTCTGTTCGATGATCCAATAGTACTTTTACATAGCATACTATAGAAGGTTTAGTATGGAAAATTAGGGTTTTCAAAAAATAGGCCGATAAATGGTTGTCCGATAGAGTCGATTAATAGCCCGATAAGCGAGTAATCTCCATTTTAAGATTGACCGATAAGTTAACAATTAATGATTTCTTGAATATTGTATAAGTACAAACTTGATTTGAGCCTACGCATCGATTGGTTGCTAACAAGCTCATTTTTGCACTTTGGGAGAAATTTCAACCCATTGTTAGGTTAGAGTGATCATTTAGCTGTATTTTGCTTAACCAAACTAGATTATTTTAACACCCTCTAATCTATCTAGACACGCTCTCAAGGATGCGCCTAGATGTTGTGATTACATTGTCGTGACCGGTTCCTAGTTTCATCGAGTCTTTAAAGCTCTACAACTTCATGTTCATCGTTTCACATAACTTTTATGTTCTAAGTTTTTTTCTTTTGACAACCAATGAGATAATTTATGTGGCATATATCTCATATTTTATTGACCAAATTAATGGTTAAATTTTTCCTCAAATTGTGTAATACCCTAATAAACGGGTATGGAGTAATTACCTAGATATTGTACACATTGATTATAAGATTGGGTACAGATGACATGAAAATAAATTATAGTACATGCTCTTATATGACGAGTGTTCAGGACACTTGGCAAACCTCCATTTGCAATTAGTAAACAATTTCAGTATCATTTGCCAATTATTAAACATGCATAAGCTAATTTTGGGGCCTAACACTTGGCAACATGAGCTAGGTAGGACGATGCAGCAGGTGAGGTCACGTGGACAAGGGTTTGCCAAGTATTGGCACCTGGTACACTCCACAAAGATCCTCGTTTTTTTTAACAAACACAAAACTCCTTCCTTTGGTTGTCAAGAGGCCATCTATGCACTCAGAAAATCTAGGTCACAACCTTTTTTATTACAACTCTTTATTTAGGAGAACAACGGCACAACAGTACATACGTGTATTAAAAATTATAATTTAAGCGGTATATCTGCATAGGCGATCAAGTAGCAGAGGCACGCCGTCAATTGAGGCCTTAGGACAATCTTGGAATGCAAACGAGGTTGGAGACGCGAGCTATGCCGCAGATTTGGAGGACGGCATTGACCTTGTTGGTGACATCGACATCGGCACGAGCATTGAACTGCAAGAAGGTGGTGCATAGGCAAGTTATGGCGTTGACAACCGGCTTCCCGCGGATCCTCTGGCAGCACAGGTCCCTACCGGCCTTTCCTATCCTCCCCACGACAATGTTGAGGCACACTCCAAATCCAGCTATGTCGTTCAGCGTGCATTGCCCGCCACCGCCGGCCGGGGGTGATGCTACCGGTGCCGGAGGCGATGCTAACGGTGCCGGAGGCGATGCTACCGGTGTTGGGGGTGATGGTACCGGTGCCGGGGGCGATGCTGCCGGAGGCGATGCCACCGGTGCTGGGGGTGATGCTGCCGAAGGCGATGCTATCGGTGCTGGGGGCGATGCCACCGGTGCTGGGGGCCCTTGGGGCGATGCTACCGGTGCCGGTGCTGGTGTCGATGCTACCGGAGCCGGGCCCGATTCTACCGGTGCCGGTGTTGATGATACCGGAGCCGGGACAGATGCTACCGGTTCCGGTGCCGGTGCCGATGCTACCGGTTCCGGTGCCGGTACACATGCTACAGGTGCCTGTGCCACTGCCGGTGGAGGTGACAGGCTGTTGTTTTGCGCATGCACTGATGTCGAGGCCAGAAGAGTCGTGGCGAAGAGGAAGAAGAGGACTGGGGAGGACGCCATGGCTTTGGTGATGGCTACTTGCTTTGAGATGTGTTGCTGCTGTGGAGGTAGTGTGTGTAAACAGGGACGTATTTATAGGGGCCTAAACGTAGCGTGCGTCGATCGTGTAGCGGGTTTCGAAGCGGTGATTAGTGCTTGTACGTGCAAATTATAGAGTCATAGCTTTATGGATCGCACGTACGAAGTATGTGGAATTAGGTACGTTTGATGTTAGCTCATGGAACGTGGATGTATTGAGCGACTTCCAAATTCTCAATTTTGTCAGTTTGGCAGGTCCGTACTAGGAAATCAGGATGCAGGCGGACAGGTGGCCGCCGCGTCGGTAAACGCTAATCAAGTGATTAGCGGCGTCCGCTAGCTGCTACTCCATAGTTGGTGTTTGCGGTAGGAAATAACAATTGCGGATGACCGAGCTGCAAACTAGCTAAAAGAAGGGAAATACTGAAACTGAATAAAGAAAACAACGTGCTGCCGTTTCGTTCAGTAGCTATCTCTACTATTAAGAGCAAACTGGTGAATGCCTGGTGTCACATTTTCAGGATGGACAATAATACCCCCCACGTCTACTATCCAAGATGATTTATCTCAACGCAACAAACAACTCCACACCATTAGGCGTAGCTTTTCAAAATTTCAAATGGCACAACAAACACCTACTATTTTTCTCTCACCTAGCGGCTTGATTAAGATCCGGTTAATAGGGAGATGGTTTGGCTTTCCAAAGTCCCAATCTTTAACAACCAATGCTACAGCCACGCCTAAGATGGATGTTTTTCGTCATCCCGCACCACACGCTGCCCTTCTCCACATCTCTCTCGGCCGCCTCCCCGCCATCCTCCATCGCAGCCGACGCACACCATCTTCCCCAAGCAAACGCACGCCGACATCGTGGAATTCCCCGCACTGCAGGACCAGGAGGAAATAGACGAGGAAGGGAACAACACTAGCCCATTCAACCCTGACTTGCGTGGGCGGCCGCATCGCACGCCAGATCCCACCGCTCATCGCTCTCCGAGGCCGGTGCGCCGTGCAAGGCCATGCTCAACGACCTCCGACAACAACTCCAAACAAAGCTCGTCGCCGCAACGCGCGTCATCACGCCGCGGCGGACAACACACGGACGGCGGAGCTGTTCGTCGCCTGCGCGGAGAAGGCGCAGCTCCGTCTCCACTGTCATGGACATCAGCCTAGGATTACAGAAATTCTTGAAGTTACTTGTACAGGTACTACTCAATGGCGTGAGATGAGACTGTAGCTTCTCCATTCCCTGCAAATCCACCTCAGGATTTCAGGTGACCTACGATGCTTATTTCCTGTACCGGATATTTCACACTAAATTAAAGATCATGGTTCTACAACTTTTATTTCCAGTCCATTTGATTCATACAGTGATTTTAAGGACAAATGGTTGGACGGTTACCATCAATTTGATTCATGCAATGAGTATAAAGACAATGGTTCTGGTGTTACTTTCGTATGGTATTCTGAAGACAAACTACATTGATGAACTACTAAATTAGGAAGATGATTAATTAGTATGTCCCAACCCTTAAAATGTTGCTTGTTTTATTTTTCACTTGAAGTAGTCCTGATGAACTACTAAATAGAAAGAAGTTTGTCGATCTTGATGTGATTTTGAGTGTCTGGAGAACTGATAATTCGCTCTGCAGCAGACAATGATTACTTTAGTGTCCTACTACAACTAAAAGTATTCAGTTCAACAGTCCAATACAGTCCTACCAAAAAGGTAAGGTGAACATACAACATGCATTTTCTTGACTTTATTTTATGGTTGTTAGAACATTACTCAAATGCGTGGGATAGGATATGAAATTGGCCCTTTATAATTTTACCTCTGAAGGTTTTTTATTTTCCTATTTTAAATCCCTACGGTCGTTTAGTAATTGTGTTTATGTTCATGCAGACAATATGCATTCGTTCATTTGAGTGTCTAGCGTTGTGAAGAGCATATTTGTGTACCATTTTAAGTTCTTCTATAGTTCTATTCTATATGAAAGAAATTGGAATTAAGAATGAGAATAATCCTAGGCTTGCCATAATATAAACACTACAACGTGTTGATCAGTGGAATTGGATGTAATTAGCAGGGATGGAGATTGGATGCATGACGAGGCATACCAGTGACACACCTTTATTAGCTTTTCAGTTTCGAAGTTTTTGACCGTGTTATAATTTTTGTACTGAGTTACGCATTAATTCCTGATTTAAACCTCCGAGGGAATCACACATGTTGTAGCCAGGAATAACATCCTTACTCACTTGTTATTTTTGTGATTTATAATTGTACCTAATGTAAAGATTTCCTTTTTCTCTGTACATGTAATATGTTTACGGATGGAGTACACCCATCTTATCCGAGAAGTTACAATTTGGAGACACGATCAAGCGCAAGTTTAAAATATACAATTTTTAAAATGTGCATTTATATAGTTCTGCATAAGCGTGGAAAATTCCAATTAAAACACCTAATCCTTGGCTTTTGTTAGAGAAACATGGCATTCATACGGACTGTTACATAAACTCTTCTTTCTCTCTCTTTTTAGTGGTTAGTTATGGTGCGGAGATGTTTAGCTGAACTTACATAGTTTTAATCCAGTTGTTATTATTTGAAGTGAAAAAACATCAGTATTGACGAAGATCTTCCATGAGTTATATCTTAAACTGGAATTTTGTACTAAATGATGGAAATCAAAAAATTAAATAAAGTGAAGGGGTTGTTTTGTTTGATTGCTTAGAGTGCCAAAAGTTAAATTGGAGAGAGGGCTGGCATAGAGAGGATTCGCACAAATCAAATTAGCCAAATGGAGTTAATGGTTAGATTTTAAAATGTAATTGGCATACTACCACCAACATATATATGTAATTAAATTGTGCAACACGTTTCAAATCACTTAATGTCACGAGCATCCACAAAATAGAAACTAATCTAAACAACAACATCCAGAATTTAGTTTATATCACGTACCAACACACCGTGTCAATTTTAGAGGACTTCTGAATTTTTCTCAATCTCATGTTTAAATTTTCTAACGTCCTAACGTGTCTTGCTTTCTATCCTTTTTCCTCTCTTATGTTTCAAACTTGAGCCTTTCTAGAGCACCAATATGTAGTTTGCACAGAATTGACAGACGAGGTACGTGCTATAGGGAACAATGCATCATAGCCAAGGTCATTTTAATTGCACATGCTGAAATTGTATACTGCATTCGTGGTGTTGTTAGATATATAGATACCTACATCTGAAGATATTAATTGCCGTTTGCTCCGCAGCGAAGCACGGGCATTCTGCTAGTACAGCCTAATTACTTGCTTCAAGATGACCATACTTTTTAAACAGAAGGCCCTCCGGCCCAGCTTTATATATAAAGCCACACAGGTGAAGTATAGCAATACAACGAAACATCCGAAGGAAAGAAAGAAAAAAACAAAACTGGGGTTACCAGCTAACGCTACAAGCACAAGCGATGCAAAGCTATAGCCTAAACCAAGATACAAGGGCGCCCGAGACTACAGCTAAACATCGGCCGCTCGGCTGGAACTTCCAGCAACGAGCCGCCACTCCGTGGAGCCGCACCAAACTGAATCGGTACAAAGCCGCCTTGCAGAGGACCACCATCACCGAGGGAGCTGGCTAACGGCACAAGTGAGCATGCGATCCTCCAGAGTTCAAAGGGGGGAAGAACTTCACGACAACGCCTCCAGGAAGGGGAACGACGCTCACGAGCGTCGCCGTTGTCGGCACAGGGGAGCTGTGCCATGCTTTCGCGGAAGTCTTGACCCCACCCCAGGGAAAACCCAAGGCTTTGCACCTGCCATCAGGACAGCCACCGACTGTTTAGAACCACCGTTGTCCCCCGGTGCCACGGCACACTCTCCGACAGCCACCCTAGGCATGAGAGAGGCCGCGCTAACCGAAAGAACACCGTCTATATGAAGCCACAGCAAGACGCAAGGCATCGACTAGAGGAATTCCGAGGAGGACCTCGGAGAGAACGCAAGTCAGCAAGGCTGTAGACAGAGCCCCAGGGGAGGCAACCAGCGGCAGGACGTGTGTCATGGCCACCCTCCAACAAGGTGAACGACATCCAAAGACGTCGCCGTGGCCGGCAATGGCCGTAGCCTTGCGGTGCTTTCGCGGACACACCGTCGCGCACACAAGCGTCCCTGCAGGGCAAACCTCGCGGACCAACCAGTCCTATAGGCGCAACTCCGAAACGCGTCGTCCCCACGAGTGTCACGACTGGCCGGGGAACCAAGCAACTTGTGGCGATGAGAATCGCCGCCACTCCGATGAAGCGCCACCCACACAGCCAAGGAACCCAGATTCTGTCAAGCGGAGTAAACATGAGAGAACCGTGCAAGATGTCCCTGCCCCCTAGCCAATGGGCATCTGCAGCTAGTACAGGGCTTCGGGCCGCGCCGGTCGCCGAAGCAGCCCCAGCGCCGGCCACCAGCACAACTAGCCAGGGAGGAGCCGCACCCAGCAGCTCCAGCCGCATCTGGCCCTCCAACCCGCGAAGGCCCAGATGGGGCCCAGACCTAGGCCCGCCGGCCCAGATCTGGGCCCGCCGCCGCCACCCCTGGCCACGGCCGCCCCGGCGTCAAGGTCGCGCCAGCATCGGTGGCTGGGCCGCCGTGCCGCGCCGCCACCAAGCCGGGATCCGAAGGCACCCCCGCGTCGGCCGGAGGGGGATGGGCATCGACGCCGCTGAAGACCGCCCCGTGAGGCCCGCAGCAGCTCGCGCCGAGAAGAGCCACCGCCGCCGGCACCGCGCGGGCTTTGCCCGGCGGCTCGCGCCGGCGGCGGCAGCGGGGAGGGGCGGGGGAGGAGCGCTGAGGCGGGGAGGAGGAGGGGTCGCCCCTGTCGCCGCGGGGGCGACGCGGAGCGACGCGAGTCGTTTTCAGCTGGAGCTCTAGTTCTCGAGCCAAGATGACCATACTAGATTCAGTTGCGACGCAAAACTGAACACGACGTACGACCATTATGATTAGTGCTTGTGTACGCACATATTATAGAGTCATGGCTTTCATTGATTTTAGCTCATGGAACTTGGACGTTTTGATGAAGACTTCCAGGTTCGCTCTCAGTTTTGGCAGTTTGGCAGGTCCCGTAACCCAAATCAGGAGTTGTTTTTTGCATCATGAGCATCATGATCCTAGGAAAAATGGATTAAGTAAAATTTGAAAACACTAAATTTTGGCTTGGTTCCTCTCTGTTTCAATTGTTTTGAACTTTGTGTCAAACTTTTTCAAATTAAATACATGGGTACGATATTTTAAGAAGGCCATGTCTATTTTATAATATTCAGAAAAGTTTGAATCTTCAAATATATTTTGAAAAAAGAGTTTGAAAACCAGAAATAGCAAAAGGATCAGAAAACCCTCTCCTCTATTTGGGTTGGGGGGCCAATTCCTCCCTTTCCCTCTCTTCCCGCGCGCAGCCCAGCCGAAGCCCAGAAACCAACCCGGTCTAATCCTCTTTAGATGCACTTTAGATACAATCATCTTCTACCTTTTTTTCGAAATGGGGGAATTTACCCCAGCCTCTGCATTAACAATCATCTTCTACCTAGAGCAGATCCCGTCTAGTTCTGGGGTAGAGAAGCACCACCTTGTACACCATACTCCTCTTGGAGCAAGATCAATACCACTCCAAGGCAGGACGTAGGGATTTATCACACCACGAGGACCCTGAACCTCAGTAAGAAACCGTGTCTCTATATGCCGTGTCATTCTCGTGCAGCTCCTGCCCCACCATGTCGATGTTGAGCTCGGAGCGTTGCTTCTAGCCCCCCTGTGGGGTCTGATAACCTCAAGGGTCTCGACGACGTACATGTGTTCCTCTCGGATACCGAAACCCCGACAGCTGGCACGCCAGGCAGGGGGCTAAAGCGCGTTTTCGAGTTCCCCGACGGCATGGAAGGCAGCAGACATCTCCACTCCCAGCAGGGGATGCCCCAGGAACCTATTCGGAGCACGTCGCCCTACCTCCATTCAAAACCCCCACTGCTTGGCCGGTGGGCTAGGGGCTGGCGGATCTCCGTACACCAGGCCTCCCTCCCCGCCGAACGGTGGAGTTTCTTCGTGGGAGCTCGCCTGCCTTCAAACACGGAGAACTGGGGACATCACTGAATGGTGGAGTTGCTTCTATCTCCATGTGGTCTGAAAAACTCAAGGGTCTCGATGAGGTACCCGTGTTCCTCTCGGTTACCGAAACTCCGACACTAAGCATTGAACTACCCTTGACCAAAGCGCTGATGAGTGGGGCTTTGGTACATCCAATCACAAATGGGGTCGGGTACAAGTAGATTTTATGATGGAGCTCCACAGCGACAGCACATACAAGGTGGCCTACGCGGTGCCGAGATGAGAGCGGCATCCACAAAATACTCTATGAAGCGAGACCAGAAGCATTAAATAGATAGGAACTAGACGCGTTCAACTGTGTCAAGAAGATAAGAAATGGTGGAGGACATCAACGACAACCTCAACACTTTGACTGACGGTGTCGGACATGAACGCGAGGAATGTAGAGAGAGAACAAGTGTCTCTCCTTTCTGGCATGGATAGATGGGTGCCATGGGAGTGTGGGGGCGAAGGGAAATAACTCGCGGTGGTTTGTGGCGTTAAACACAGCCGGGGTGGCGTGGCCGTGCCCATAGTGACCGACATGTTCAGCATCGGCCTCGGCATGCATGCTCGACATTGATCTTGGCGGTATCCTAGGTGTGTCACTGATCGAGAGAGGGAACGGGAGTGAGGGTGCATCACCGGCGGTGACAAAGAAGTTAGGAACAGTGGTGAATGTCGTTCTGCCCTAGGGGGGCAATCACCTGTTCCACTCGCTGGATGAAGAATGATCAAGAGGGGGTCCAGTCGTCGGGCAACTAGGCTAAAACCCTGGCGATTGGGCTACAACCCCAGCGACTGGTCAGCGCATGAATCTCTCCAACTCGAGGCTGGAGATCACAACTATCACGTTCCACGGGATCATCCCCTTAAGGTCACGCTCCCGGTCACCTTCGACACGCCCTCTAACTACCGCACTGAGCGCATCTCCTTCGAAGTCGTCAACTTCCGCAACACATATCACTGCGTGCTAGGTCGCCAGACCTTCGCCAGGTTCTTGGAGGTGCCTCACTATGCCTACAACATGATGAAGATGCCGGGGCCGCGTGAAATCATCACCGTCTGTAGCGAGCCAGAGATGGCTTTTGAGCGCGAAGATGATGGCGCCAAGATCGTAGATGTCGTGATCGCTGAAGAGCGCGACAACTACACCGAGCTCGCCAAGTATCCCACGGATACCAACGACCCAGCAATCCTGGAGAACCTGACTGAGCTGCACTCGTTGTCGCCAACCGTCCAGGCCGCCACCGATACTCGTAAATTCAATCTCGTAGAGGGCGACTCCGCTAGGTAAATTACCATTGGGACGGTCCTATCCGCGCAATAGAAAAGCGTGATCATCGAGTTCCTCCATGAGAATCAGGATATTTTTGCTTGGAAACCTTATGATATGCCAGGTGTCCCGAGAAAACTTGCTGAGCACAAAATACACGTTGATCCGGGTGTTCTACCCGTGAAACAAACCTTATGCCCTGTAAATGAAGAACGTCGGCGTGCAATCGCCGAAGAGGTGAACCAGCTACTTGCCGCTGGGTTAATCATGAAAGTTAAGCACCCCAAGTGGCTAGCAAATCTGGTCCTGGTGCTCAATAAGAACAAAACTTGGAGGATATGCATCGACTACACCAACCTCAATCAGGCTTGCCCCAAGGATTCATTCGTCCTCCCTCGAATCGATCAGACCATAGATGCTACATCCGGCTTGGAGTCGCTCTACTTCCTCGACGCATACTCTAGTGGCGTTTCCTCCGGCGGCAACTCCGGTGGAGTTTACCCCTCCAATCTCCACTAATCTAGCTCTGTTTCGGTGCTTCTCTGTTTCCACGCCGCTCTCTTCGAGAAGCCTCGAGAAGTCCTTTATATATGGGGTTATAGGTCAAACAAAGTCCATGGGTGATAGAATCAAGCGAATCAGATGGTCGAAGAGGAAAAAATGGGTGGTGGCACACCCTACCTGGGCGTGCCACCAGACCTCTTTTGGCCCTCCTGGTCCATCTCTTGAGTTCCAAGCGCTCGAGATGCTTCTTTTGATAAAATAGTAACATCCCCGAAATCGTAGCTCAATTTGACTTCCTTAAGGTAACCCAAATAAAGAGCATTGGTAAATCCCCAAAAATCAATATAAAACATGTATATAACATCATATATGTTGAAAATATGTGGGAATATGTGTCAACAAACTGCATTGTTCATGAATGCATTCTACACTCATCCCATCCTCGGTCGAGCCATTTGCTACCGCCACTGTCGTTTGCAGTCTGCGACCACCGTCGGTTCATTTTGAAAGTGGATGTACAAATTTCATACTAGAGAGTGCAGTGTGGTTAATAAAACTGTGGGTTATGACTAGTGGATTTGGCATGGCGACACTCTCCTTTGACTTGCTGAAGGGTATGCCTCGGAGGTCAACTATGATTTCAATGGCCACTCATACAAAAAAAGGTAGTATCTAGCGGACGCCATCCAACCAAAATGATCGACATTTGTGAAGAAAATCCATGACCCTTTCACATAGAAGAAATCTTGGTTTGTCAAGTGCCATGAGAGTTGTAGAAAGGATTTCGTCTAGGCTTTTTGTGTGCCCCAATAAAAAAAATTCCATCTTTTGTTACCCTGCTCTCTAATGGCCGACAGCTTAAATGTTGGAGGTCATGAATTATTGTGTGATCATGCACAACATGATCATCGATAGTGAGCGCGCTAATCCAGTGCATAATGATCATCCATATGACTTACAGTGCCCTCTTGTTGAAGTTGATTACCGGATGCTAGACGAGTTTGGAGCTTTTCTTTCCATGCATCACAAAATTCGTGATGAACCGATTCATCAATGACTTGAAGATGATCTAGTGAATCATCTATGGGTGAGGAGAGGAAACACTGCATGAGTCTTGATCTCTTTGAACTTCTCGGATTTATTTTAATTATTGTATGCACTACTCTATTTGCTATGTTTGAATTTGGTGAATAATTTAATTTCTTTGGTTGATTAATTTTATTTAGGTGAATTGTTGTTTGCAAATATGAATTGTGTTGTGACAGAATTTCTTGAAGAAGATGCAAGTACCAAATATTTTGAATTTGGGGCCGGCCATCTAGGGGCTCACCGCTGTGAGTATTTGCCCCTAAAATGTCAAAAACAGTTGCATGTGCTGGTGCTGTTGCCCGACAACATTACGTGGGCGCCGGTGGTGATGCTCCTAGCACCTGGTACACTTGGCAAAGTTCCTCGATTTTTTTTTTGAAGAACATAAATCTTCTGCCTTTACTTGCCGAGAGGTCGTTCCTTTACGCACTCAGGAAAATATAGACAATGAATTTTCTTATCGAGACAATCACAACTCTTTGTTTAGGAGAATAACATCTTTAACCAGTGTACCGCTGATTTAAGCTAGGCACACACAATAGTTGTAGGTAATATCAAAATTATTATTTAAGTGGCACATCTGCATAGGAGATCGATCACGTAGGAAATCCACGCCGCTGATTGAGGTCTTAGGCCAATACGTGGATGCAAGAGAGGTAAGGTTTGCCGCAGATTCGAGGATGACATTGACCTTGTTGGGGACATTGATGTTGGCACGAGCATTGAACTGCAAGAAGGTGTTGCATAGGCAAGTCACGGCATTGGCGACCAGCTTCCCACGGATCCGTCGGCAGCAGAGGTCTCTACCGGCCATGCCCATCCTTCCTAGGCTGACATCGATGCACACTCCAAAGGAAGCCACATCAACCATCGTGCACTGCCTGATGACTCCAGCCGGTGGCGGTGGCGATGATGCCGGTGGAGGTGGCGATGAAGCTGGTGGCGATGGCGATGATGCTGGTGGTGCTGGTGATGCTGCCGGTGGCTAGGGAGATGCTACCGGTGGAGGTGGCGATGTTGCAAGTGGAGGTGGAGATGCGGCCGGTGGAGGTGGCGATGTTATCGGCGGCGGTGGAGATGCGGCCGGTGGAGGTGGCGATGCTGCCGGTGGCGGTGTAGATACTGCAAGTGGAGGTGGCGATGCTACCATTGGAGGTGGCGATGCTGCCGGTGGCGGGGGAGATGCTGCCGGTGGTGGTGGAGATGTTGCCGGTGGAGGTGGCGATGCTACCAGTGGAGGTGGAGATGTTGCCGGTGGCGGGGGAGATGCTGCCGGTGGTGGTAGCGATGCTGCATGTGGAGGTGGCGATGCTGCCGGTGGAGGTGGCTATGCTATCGGTGTCGGGGGAGATGCTGCAGGTAGAGGTTGAGATGCTGCCGGTGGCGGGGGAGATGCTGCTGGTGGTGGTGGCGATGCTGCCGGTGATGGTGGTGATGCTGCATGTGGAGGTGGCGATGCTGCAGGTGGAGGTGGTGATGATGCCGGTGGCGGTGGAGATGCTGTCGATGGAGGTGGCGATGCTGCCGGTGGCGGGGGAGATGCTGCCGGTGGCGGTGGCGATGATGCCGGTGGTGGTGACGATGCTGCCGGTGGGCTGGGCTGGAGCTAGGCCAGGTAAGGTGGGCCGCGCGGGTAAGAGAGGGAAATCAGGCCGCCGGGTTTGTAGTTAGGTTTTGCTGCTGTGTTAGGTTAGGTTAGCTAGGTTAGGTTTTTCTTTTCCTCTTTCCTGTTTTTATTTCTTTCTCTTTTAAATTCTTTTCTGAAAATTGGGGAAGAGATAATTTGAAACTTGAAAAGAAATTTGAAACAGAGAGGATTCAAGCATTGTATTCCAACTATGGTAGCTTGAGGAACTAAAAGAAGGAAAAGAATAAGAGGGAGACATAGAGAATTGAAGAGAGAGTGAAATATTTGGAATTCAAATATTTGGCTAACCTTAATGGGCTCAACCATTTGAGAATCATCTCAAGGTTCAAAACATGTGCATTGCAAAATAGAAAGAGAGGGGTAGGTTTAATAGTAGCCAAGAAAATAGAAAATTTTGGCATGACCTATTTAAAAGTAGGTCAAGTGCAGGGTAGGTTTAGGCTTGTTAGGTTTTCTTATAACATCACAAGAGGGACGGGAGAACCAGGAAAGAAAGAGGGGAAGAACAACAAGAAACAAGAGCAAAGCCAAAACCAAATGCAATTTTATAAAAGCCAAAAGATGGTAATATGCATGAATGCAACATGATGACATGACAACAATGCAAGAAAGGCAAAAGTGAACTAGGGTGTTACTCTTGGGATGTTACAGGTGGGGAGAGGGAAACACCGCATGAGTCTTGATCTCTTTGAAATTCTCAGATTTATTTTAATTATTGTAATGCACTACTCTATTTACTGTTTGAATTTCGTTGAATAATTTAATTTCTTCGGTTGAATAATTTTATTTGGGTGAATTGTTGTTCGCAAATATGAATTGTGTTGTGATAGAATTTATTAAAGAAGACACAACTACCAAATATTTTGAATTTGAGGTCGGCCATCTAGGGGCGTGCCGCCGTGGTTCACCCCTAAAATGACGGTTGCACGTGCCAGCGCTATTGCCCGAAAACATTACGTGGGCGCCGGTGGTGATGCTCTTAGCAACTAGTACACTCAGGCAAAGCTCCTCGATTTTTTTGTTTGAAGAACATAAATCTTTTGCCTTTGGTTGCCGAGAGGCCGCCCCTTTACGCACTTGGGAAAATATAGACTATAACTTCACTTATCAACACAATCACAACTCTTTGTTTAGGAGAACAACACCTTTAACCAGTGTAATGCTGATTTAAGCTACGCACACACAATAGTAGTAGATAATTTAAAAATTATTATTTAAGTGGTACATCTTCATAGGAGGTCGAGTAGCAAAGTCACGCCGTCGATTGAGGTCTTAGGACGATCAGTGGATGCACGCGAGGTTGGGGATTCGAGGTTTGCCACAGCTTTCGAGGATGACATTGACCTTGTTGGCGACATCGATGTTGGCACGAGCATTGAACTGCAAGAAGGTGTTGCAAAGGCAAGTCGCGGCATTGACGACCGGCTTCCCACGGATCTGTTGGCAGCAGAGTTCTCTACCGACAATGCCCATCCTTCCTAGGCTGATGTCGATGCACACTCCAAATGCAGCTATATCTCCCAGCGTGCACTGCCCGAAGCCACCGACCGGTGGAGGTGGCGATACTGCCCGTGGAGGTGGCCATATTGCCCATGGCGGTGGCAATGCTGCTGGTGGAGGTGGCGATGCTGCCCGTGGCGGGGGAGATGCTACCGGTGGAGGTGGTGATGCTGCAGGTGGAGGTGGCGATGCTGCCGATGGTGGTGGAGATGCTGCGGGTGGTGGGGGAGATGGTACCGGTGGAGGTGGCGATGCTGTCGGTGGCGGGGGAGATGCTGTCGGTGGAGGTGGCGATGCTGTCGGTGGAGGTGGCGATGCTGCCGGTGGCGGGGGCGATGCGGCCGATGGAGGTGGCGATGCGGGCGGTGGCGGTGGCGATGCTGCCGGTGGTGGTGGAGATGCTACCTGTGGAGGTGGTGATGCTGAAGGTGGCGGGGGAGATGCTACCGGTGGAGGTGGTGATGTTACAGGTGGAGGTGGCGATGCTGCTGGTGGCGGGGGAGATGTTGCCGGTGGAGGTGGCGAGGCCGCAGGTGGAGGCGGCGATGCTGCCGGTGGAGGTGGAGATGTTGTCGATGGAGGTGGCGATGCTGCAGGTGGTGGGGGCGATGCGGAAGGTGGCGGTGGCGATGTAGACGGTGGCGGTGGAGATGCTGCCGGTGGCGGCGGAGATGCTGCCGGTGGAGGTGGCGATGCTACAGGTGGAGGTGGCGATGCAACCGGTGGCGGTGGCGATGCGGCCGGTGGAGGTGGCGATGCGGATGTTGGCGGTGGCGATGCAGACGGTGGTGGTGGAGATGCTGCCGGTGGAGGTGGTGATGCTGCAGGTGGTGGGGGAGTTGTTACCGGTGGAGGTGGCGATGCTACCGGTGGCGGGGGAGATGCTGTCGGTGGAGGTGGAGGTGGCGATGCTGCCGGTGGAGGTGGAGATGATGCCGGTGGAGGTGGCGATGTTGCCGGTGGCGGGGGCGATGCAGAAGGTGGCGGTGGCGATGCGGACGGTGGTGGTGGAGATGCTACCGGTGGCGGGGGAGATGCTGCACGTGGAGGTGGCGGGGGAGATGCTCCCGGTGGAGGTGGCGATGCTCCCGGTGGAGGTGGCGATGCGGACGGTGGCAGTGGAGATGCTGCCGGTGGCGGTGGAGATGTTGTCGGTGGAGGTGGCGATGCGGACGGTGGTGGTGGCGATGCGGACGGTGGCGGTGGAGATGCTGCCGGTGGAGGTGGTGCTGCTGCAGGTGGCGGGGGAGATGCTACCGGAGGAGGTGGCGATGCTGCAGATGGAGGTGGAGATGCTGCCGGTGGTGGGGGAGATGCTGCCGGTGGTGGTGGCGATGCTACAGGTGGAGGTGGCGATGATACCAGTGGCAGTGGAGATGCTGCCGCTAGAGGTGGCGATGCTGCCGGTGGCGGGGCAGATGCTACCGGTGGAGGTGGCGATGATGCCGGGAGCGGGGGAGATGCTGCAGGTGGAGGTGGAGATGCTGCCGGTGGTGGTGGCGATGATGCCGATGGCGGTGGAGATGCTGCCGCTGGAGGTGGCGATGCTGTCGGTGGCGGGGGAGATGCTACCGGTAGAGGTGGCGATGATGCCGGTGGCGATGCTCCCGGTGTCGAAGGAGATGCTCCCGGTGGCGATGTTGCCGGTGGAGGTGGCGATGCTGCCGGTGGCGATGCTCCCGGTGTCGGAGGCGATGCCTCCTTTGTCGGGGGCAATGCTACCGGAGGCGATGCTCCCGGTGTCGGAGGCGATGCTCCCGGTGCCGGGGGCGATGCTACCGGAGGCGATGCTCCCGGTGTCGGAGGCGATGCTACCGGTGCCGGGGGCGATGCTACCGGAGGCGAAGCTCCCGGTGTCGGGGGCGATGCTACCGGAGGCGATGCTCCCGGTGCCGGGGGCGATGCTCCCGGTGTCGGAGGCGATGCTCCCGGTGTCGGGGGCGATGCTACCGGAGGCGATGCTCCCGGTGTCGGAGGAGATGCTACCTGTGCTGGGGGGGATGCTACCGGAGGCGATGCTCCCGGTGCCGGGGGCGATGCTACCGGAGGTGATGCTCCCGGTGTCGGAGGCGATGCTACCTGTGTCGGGGGCGATGCTACCTGTGCCGGGGGCGATGCTCCCGGTGTCGGAGGCGATGCTACCTGTGTCGGGGGCGATGCTACCTGTGCCGGGGGCGATGCTCCCGGTGCCGGGGGCGATGCTACCGGAGGGGATGCTCCCGGTGTCGGGGGTGATGCTACCGGAGGAGATGCTCCCGTTGTCGGGGGCGATGCTACCTGTGTCGGGGGCGATGCTCCCGGTGTCGGAGGCGATGCTACCTGTGTTGGGGGCGATGGTACCGGAGGCGATGCTCCCGGTGTCGGAGGCGATGCTCCCGGTGTTGGGGGCGATGTTACCGGTGCCGGGGGCGATGCTACCGGAGTTGGGGGCGATGCTACCGGAGGCGATGCTCCCGGTGTCGGAGGAAATGCTACCGGTGCCGGAGGCGATGCTCCCGGTGTCAAAGGTGATGCTCCCGGTGTCGGAGGCAATGCTACCGGTGCCGGGGGCGATGTTACCGGAGGCGATGCTCCCGGTGTTAAAGGCGATGCTCCCGGTGTCGGAGGAAATGCTACCGGTGCCGGGGGCGATGCTACCGATGTTGGGGGCGATGCTACCGGAGGCGAAGCTCTCGGTGTCGGAGGCGATGCTACCGGTACCGGCGGCCCCTGGGACAATGCTGCCGGTGCCGGTGTTGGTGCCAATGCTATTGGTGTCGGGGGCGATGCTACCGAAACCGGGCCCGATGCTACCGGTTCCGGAGTCGGTACAGTACATACTACCGGTGCTGGTGCCACTGCCGGTGGAGGTGACAGGGCGTTGTGTTGCGCATGTGCGGATGTCGCAGCTAAAAGGAGCGTCGCGAGGAGGAGGAGGAAGACCGGGGAGGACGCCATGGCTTTGGTGGTTGAGATGTCCCTTTGCTGTTGAGGTAGTGTGTGCAAACCGGGACATACTTATAGGGTCCTAAATTTAGCGTGCGTCGATGGTGTAGCGGGTTTCAGAGTGGTGATTAGTGCTTGTACATACAGATTATAGTCATGGTTTTATGGATCGCACGTACAAAGCAAGTGTATTTAGGTACGTTTTGATGTTAGCTCATGGAACGTGGATGTTTTGAAAGACTTTCAGGTTCTCAATTTTGTCAGTTTGGCAGCTCCGTACCAGGAAATCAGGATGCAGGCGGATAGGTCGCCGCCACCCGCCGCGTCGGTAAACGCTAATCAAGTGATTAGCGGCGTCCGCTAGCTGCTACTCCATAGTTGTGTTTGTGGTAGGAAATAACAATTGCGGATGAGCGGCTGCAAACTAGCTAAACGAACGGACATGCTGAAACTGAATAAAGAAAACAATATGCTGCCGGTTCGTTCAGTAGCTATACAGCCTAATTACTTGCTTCAAAAATGACCATACTAGATTCAATTGCTACGCCAAATTGAACACCACGTACGACCATGGTGTCATGGTGATTAGTGATTGTCTACGTATATATTATAGAGTCATGCCTTTCATTGATTTTAGCTCGGAACTTGGACATTTTGATCGAGACTTCCAGGTTCGTTCTCTGTTTTGGCAGTTTGGCAGATGCCGTACCTAGATTCTGCCGTTGGTTACGGGATGTGGTGAACGTACTTCGATAAAATGTGCATCTATCTCCGATCCATAGCTCTAGATGAAGTAAGGGCATCTCGCCGCATTTCGGACTGTCCGCGGGCGTCCGTTTGCGTCGTATGGTGGACGCGAAATTGGTCGCGCGTCCGTTTGCATCTGGGGCTGGCTCCAGCGGGGCGACGTATTTTTGGCGCAGACCAGATTTTAAAAAAGATAAACTAGCATCAACTTTGCACGAAATTACAGCCGCAAATTAAGGTCTGCAATATGTTCATCACACTTTGCACAAGGTAGGGCGCAAAGTAGAGCAAAAGGGGCACAACAAGGCCTGAACAGCAATAAAAAAAAAGTCCAAAAGGAGGCCAAGGTGTTGGACGCATGGCGATGGCGATCAGGCGTCTCGCGCGCGGATTTCGGCGCGCCTCTTCATGAACCATGTCCTGGTGTCGTCGTCGACGCCGCTTAAGTCGGCAAGCATGATCCTTGTGTCTTCTGCACGGGTCTTGGCCTCGGTGTCCATCCTCCTCGCCTCGGCGACACGCAATTTGGCCTCGGCGTCTGCCTTTTTGGCCTCGACGTCCATCCTTTGGACCTCAATGACCTCCTTCGCGAGGTTGTGGTAGATGGCAGCTGTGACCTTTTTTTCCAGACGCCTCTTCTCGTCCCTAGCAGCCAAGGCGGCAAGATTCCTGGCCATTATCTTCTCCATGCTCTGCGTGAACGCAATGGCCTGCGCCTCCCGGGCTAGATCGGCCTTGGTAGCCTTATGGCCTCGGGGACGAGGTGTAAGGGCTGGACGTCCTTGATCGTCGTCTTCGCCATCGAGGTTGACCGCTGTCCCATTCCTCACAGCTTCGTTGTTAGACGCAAAGCTTGTCTTCCACTTCTCCGCGTCCTTGAGCACGTCCCAACAATGGACCATATGGAAGCCCGTCTTATGCGTCGCCCTGAACTTCTCCAAGGCGTGGGGTACCTGCAATCATAGCCGCCAATGATGTACATAGAATGATGCAAATAGTGTAGAATGATGATGGTTGTATCGTGTTTACCACTGAAACGACTCCAGTGCCGCTGACGGGGTGGTTCACAGCATGTTCGACCGCCGAGCAGAACTTGCTTGTCTCTTGTTTGATGTAGTTCCATCTTTTTCTGAGAGACTCTTCCGTCCGAGGGCTTGGGATATGGTAGGGTGGGTGCATCTTGGTCTCGTTGTACTGCTGCAAGACCTTGGCCCAATAGACCTTGCCCTTTTGCTGCGCGCCATTAATACAATCATGGCTCGTTGCTAGCCACGCTTCGCACAAACACTTATCCTCGTCGTCGATGAAGCCTTGTATCCTGCGGCTCTCCCCCTTCTTCTTGGTACCAATGTCCGTGGGGACAAGCTGTGTTCGCGCGTCACGGGTGTTGGCTGCGTCTGCTGGGTGGCGAACAGCCGTGCGGTTTCGATGTCCTTCGCATCTTGCGTTGGTGCCCAATCATTATGCGGGCCTGTCCCGGCCCAATCATCGCGAACGAAGCCGCCGCCGAAGATAATGGCCTGGATGTCTGTGTCATGACGGTCCTTCCAATAGTCCTACGAATGACCGGACATCAGACGCATGATACACATCAGTCGCACACATTGACAGAGCTCACGTACCGGGTCGTCCATCATCGGGGCAGGCGGCGCCATTTCGTCGAACAGGATGCGGGGCTGTGGCATGCTCTCCTCCGGCACCTGGCGCGTCTTGTGTGTCGCGCCCGGGCAGGAGTCACCGCTTCTAGGAGTCCGGTTGAGGTCGGGAACCACAGCCCCGTTGAACTGCTCCGGCGCCCCGGTCAACTGCATCGGCGGCAGGCCGGAGGTGAACCGCAACGTCGGGTGGACCTGCAAGGGAGCGGGAGTTCTAGGACACAGCTGGGAACTTACCGAGCTCACCGACGAGGCCGGAGGAGCGACGCCGGAGATCCCCTCTCTCTTGACGAGCATGTAGCCCTCCGCTAAGGTCGGATGGAGGGCTACTTGCGCGACGCCGGCTTTGATCTGCATCTGCCAGGCCTGCCGGTTGGCGGCCGCGGCAGTCTTGTTCTTCTGGTTCTTGCGCCGGCCGCGACGCTTCGCGGCCTCGATGACTTTCTCCTCCTTGGAGAGCACCTTCTTTGCCGCCTTCGGCTTTGCCTCCCGGCCGATGCCGGTGGCGGCCCGCTTTGCTTCCGCTGAAGCTGCACCCTCCATTGTGGCTATGGTCGTGGCTACGGGGGAGTGTGGGGCGGCGGCGGGTGCGAGGGTTTGCTCCGCATCCATGGCGGTGCCTGCGGCGGTGAGGACGTCCATCGCTTCTGAACTGCTCACGCCGGTCTAGTTTGATATTTCGCGCGGGGAATGGCCAGTGGCGGGAATAATATCGGCCTCCCTGCCACTGACGCGCGGGTCCCACGTCTTTTTCGGTGGACACTCGGCGCGACCGCCGAGCGTCCGCGGAGACGCAAACCTGGCGCATATTTGGGCCAGGTTTGCGTCTCCGCGGACAACCTGGTCACTTTGCGTCGCCCCGCTGGAGCAGGGCCCAGACGCATTTTCGGTCACAGCCCAAGTGTCACCGCTCAAGCGCCGGTCCTTCCTTGGCCCCTAGCGATGGCAAGGACAGCGAGGAATAATGAGCGCCAAGTGGCCATGGCGGATGCGCCGACGAAGCACAATGATCGGCACGGCCAACACGGCCATACCCGGTCCTTCTCCGCCGACCCCCATTGGTACATGGATACCGGGGCTACGGACCATCGACGAATGAGCTCGGCCGCCTCGACACTCGTGAGCCATATCATGGTTCGACAAGGTGCACACCGCTAATGGATCGCGGCATGCATATATCTCATATTGGTCAAGCATCTCTCATCACTAGTCATGCTTGCAGGACTCTTAAACTTCGCAACGTTCTTCGAGTTCCCTCTGTCACACGCAATCTTCTTTCTGTTCCTAAGCTCACTTATGACAATAATGTGCTTTGTGAATTTCACCCTTTTGATCTTTTTGTAAAGGATCGGGACATGCGGGACGTGCTTCTTAGTGGGCTCCTATGTCAAGGTCTCTATCGCCTGGAGTCGCCTACACTCTCTCGCGTCTTCAGCGGCGTTCGGGTGTCGTCGTCACAGTGGCATGCTCGTCTTGGTCATCCAACCACTCATATTGTTCGTCATGTCTTGCGTCGTCATGAGCTTCCTAGCATGCCTAGTGATAAAGATGTAGTCGTGTGTGATGCTTGTCAGCAGGGGAAGAGTCATCAACTTCCTTTTCTGAGTCTAAGTCGTGAAGTTCACCTATCCTCTTGAACTAGTATTTTCGGATGTATGGGGTCTGCCGCGGACTTACGGTAGTGGCCATAACTATTATGTCGAGTTTCATTGATGCTTATAGTCGCTTTACATGGCTTTATCTCATTAAGCGCAAATCTGATGTGCTTGATATCTTTATACAGTTTCAAAAGCATGTTGAACGTCTTCTCAAGCATAAAGTTGTTCACGTACAGTCTGATTGGGGTGGCGAGTATCGCAATCTCAATGGATTTCCCATCGTTTAGCTTGCCCACACACACATCAGCAGAATGGTTCCGCCGAGCGTAAACATCGGCATCTTGTTGAAACTGGACTTACACTTTTGGCTCATGCATTTGTTCCCTTTAGATTCTGGAGTGATGCCTTCACCACTGCTTGCTTTCTTATCAATCGTACACCCACTCGTGTTCTTAACATGAAAACACCTATTGAGCTTCTTCTTAATGAACTGCCCGACTATACTTTCTCTAAAGTGTTTGGCTGTGCTTGCTGGCCGCATCTCCGACCCTACAACAAACGTAAGCTCGAGTTTCGGTCCAAAAAGTGTGTTTTTCTTGGCTATAGTTCACTTCACAAAGGCTACAAGTGTCTTCATGTTCCCACTAATCGGGTCTACATATCCCGGGACGTTGTGTTCGATGAGTATGTGTTTCCCTTTGCCTCACTTCCTGGGTTCAACACGGAGTCTCCACCTATGCATTCATCTCCTGTTGTCGCTGACCAATTTGATGATATTGCATACTCT